>NC_058412.1:100146923-100232479 GCF_002201575.2 Neomonachus schauinslandi
TTGTCATTTTGTGCAGAGGAGAATAGATTAATGAGAGAACAAAATGCCAGCAGATTAACAACGTCCCCAGAAAATATACTCTAAACAAATCAGAAAAGTTCTGAAGCAGTGGGCAAAGAAAGGGAAAGAGAGAAAAAAGAAAAAGATAAAAACAAAAAACAAAACAAAACAACAACAACAACAAAAAAACAGAATGCGATCAAATATGATCAGGCTGGTATATAGATCAGTGTCACACACTAGATTTGGGGTGTATTTTGGTCTTTTAGAAGAAAGTGCCTCCCAAAATTTTAAAGAAAGAAAAACTTATATATGTACAAAAATAAGGGTTGATATGATGAAGGGATGGAATATGACTGTAAAGATGGAAATTATAAAAAATTTTATAAAAGGAATTGATAAGAAGTTCTTTGAAAAAAGAAAGAAGAGGATTTAAAAAAAGAAAAAAGAAAAAAAAGGGAGAGGATGTGATCAGGCAGGGGAATAGAAAACACCATATACTAGAGATTTAGGGTATATTTTAATCTGTTAGAAGAAACTATCTTAAAATTTTAAAGAGAGAACAACTGATATATATAAGCCAAAAATACGGGTAACTACTATGAAGGGATAGAATATGACTCTAAAAATGAAAAATAAAAATTTTTTTTTAAAAAAGGAATTGATAAGATGTTGGTTGAAAAAGGGAAAAGAAAAATTCAAAAAGAAAAAAAAAGAGAAAAAGACAGTTAAAAAAAAATTAACTTTGAAAGACTAAAGAATCATGGTAAAAAAGCCATGAATTCTATGTGCAGTATTCCCCCAGCACTGGAGATCTGCCGTTCTCATTGATCGGTAAACTTGGTCTTGGCTGGCTGTTCTGGCTGATCTTCTGGGGAGGGGCCTTTTGCCGTGGTTTCCAAATGTCTCTGCCAGAGCCGGAATTGCCCCGCCCTTGCCCCCTCCCGGCTAAGTAATCTGCTCGGGTTTGCTCTCCCGGGCTTTTGTTCCTGCGAGCTTTCCATACAGCTTTGGAGGTGGAGAGTGAAAATGGCGGCCTCCCAATCTCCGCTTCGGAGGAGCCGAGAACTCGGGGCCCCGCTTCTCAGTGAGCCTCCAGAGAAAAGCCGTCAGTCACTCCCGTCTCCCCGGTCTCCGGCTGCACTCCGTGCTCACCCGTCCTGTGACCGTGCGTTTCTATCTCTGGCACCCGACCCCGTGTGGAGTCTCCAAACCCAGCAGATTCCTGCGGTGCACTCCCGCGCAGCTCCTCCCGGGGGAGGAAGGTGAGTCTCCCCGGATCTGCCGCTTGTTGGGTCCCTGTTGGAGGAGCAGGGGCCCGACTGTGCCGCGGATCACAGTTTATGGCAACCCCGAGCTGAGAGCCCGCGCCTGGGGTCCGTCTCTGCAGCCGGCTTCCCTGCTCTGTTACCTGCTAGCTTTGCCACACTCAGGCACCCCCGGTCTTTCTGTGACCCCGAGGGTCCTGAGACCTCACTGTCCCGGAGGGTTCCACCTCCCGCTTAGCCACCAGAGTGACGTCCCTCAGCGGAGCAGACTTTTAAAAGTTCCGATTTTGTGCTCCGCGGCTCTATCACTTGCCAGAAGCGGCCGACGGAGGCCCCTCCCCCGCCGTCTATCCTCCCGAATATCGCCTCGGATTCCCTTCTCCGCACGTCCTACCTTCCAGAAAGTGGTCGCTTTTCTGTTCAGAGAATTGTTGCTATTCCTTTCTTCGATCTCCTGTTGAGTTTGTAGGTGTTCAGAATGGTTTGATCCCTATCCAGCTGAATTCCTGAGAGGAGACGAAATCCAGGTCTCCTACTCCTCCGCCATCTTGCTCCACCCCCTATTCTTGGAGATCTTAAGTCAGCTTTAACTACACTATTCCCTGATCCTAGCCTAAACCCTCCTGACATATGCTAAAATTCAGCAAGGTTTAGTGGAAGGACTTGTAATTAGAGCAAGGAGGACCTGTGTTGCAGTCTGCCCCCACTTAGCGCTGAAAGGACCTTAGATGAATTGTGTAACTTCTCAGGCTGCACTGTGTAATTCTGAGTCTAACTATCTGGAGTTAGGTCAGATTTCACAGGTAAATGGCAAACTCCTCTACAAGATTGCCCTCACTTCAGATTCCTGCCCCAAGCTTGGGAGTTCCCAGGCCACCTGAACTTCTGACCAACTGGCTACAAATTCAGGAATTCCCATGTTGCCCTCAGGCTTGATAATTCGCTAGAATATCTCACAGATTCAGGAAAGGGCTATACTTATAATTAATTATGAGCTTTTAAATAAAGAATACAAATGAGGAGCAACCAAATGAAGAGATGCACAGGCTGATGTCTGGAAGGGTCCCAAAAGTGAAATTTGCATGTCCTCAGGCCATGTTCCCCTCCTGACACATTAATGTATGATCACCAACTAGGGAAGCTCACTTGAGATTTGGGTGTCCAGATATTTTATTGTGATTTCATTATGTAACTATGATTGATTGGATCATTGGCCACATGACTGCATTCAATGACCAGACCCTCTTTCCCCCTAAGAGGTTGGGTTGATATCATGTGACCTTCCAATAATATGGTTGGTTTTTCCAGCATGGACTGCCCCCATCCTGAAACTAGGAGTCCACCAGAGTCACTTCATAAGCATAAACTCAAGTATGGCCCAAGGGTCCCCCACCATGAGCAACAAAGACATTCTTGCTACTCAAGAATTTCCAAGGGTTTAGAGGCTCCTTCCTAGGAACAAGAAACAGTCTATCATATAATAGGCTGTTTGCCCACAGAGCATTGATGTGACGATTCTATGAAATGAGGAATTGCAGAACACAGGACACCTTTTCAAGATTCTAGATTTTTCTTGAGAAATGAAAAAGACAAAGTATGTAGGAGCTTCATTTATGTTTGGGGATCTTGCTGGAACACCAAAAGGAAGCTGAGTTGTCCACATAAAATTGGAATGTTCCCTGATTACTGAAGCTTGTAGGCACCAAGGGCAGACCACCCCAAGATGGCCCACTTTGGCATAAAGATTTTTGTTGAGGTGAAGGCAGTTGAGACCCTGCAGGCTCAAGAAAAACTTTTACCCCTCCCTTACCTACATAAAAGAATCTAAATGAAGGGTCTTTCCCAGAATAATGGTTATTATGAGAGATAAATTTTAACTAAATGACCCATCTATATGGCAGGTAAATATCTAATTAGCAAACATCTAGCGCCCCCCCCCCCGAATTGCATTCCTCCCTGTTAAAGTCTCAGACACTTACCCCCCCCCTTCTCCTTAGTTCAGGATGACATACATGTCTCATTTTGCTTGTCTTTGGAATTTCATGTCTGCGTGTATTCCCATATGTACAAAATTAAGTTTGATTTTCTCCTGTTAATCTGTCTCACAGCAATTTGATTCTTAGTCCAGTTAGAGAGACAATGAAGGGGGCAGGAAATTCTCCCCCACCCCTTACAAGCTCAATAGCCTGCCTTGGAAGGAGATGGTCAATACAATGTCTCAGTCAGGTGCACTGTGGGATGGGAAGGTGAGATAATCTTTTCCTTTTATTCAGTAAGGTTGAGTTTCTGTGAGACTGTAAGCAGATAGGGTCAGTGCCGCCCCTACACCCTTGCCCCAACAGTTCACAGGGCCTGTTTTCACTTGCTAGTCCTTGCACTTCTCTGTCTGAGGGTGTTCTGTGTCCACTGAAGCCTGTTTTGCTCACTGGAGATGCCTAGGAATTAATGAGACAGAGCAGGAACTGGACTCAGGTCCTTTCAACCCTAACTGCCAAATCCAACCTTCCTGGATACCTATGCCCCTTGAATAGTAGGTCTGCCAGGAAACTAAAACTCTATGCTTTGGGGGCGCCTGGGTGGCTCAGTTGGTTAAGCGACTGCCTTCGGCTCAGGTCATGATCCTGGAGTCCCGGGATTGAGTCCCGCATCGGGCTCCCTGCTCAGTAGGGGGTCTGCTTCTCCCTCTGACCCTCCTCCCTCTCGTGCTCTCTGTCTCTCATTCTCTCTGTCTCAAATAAATAAAAAAAGAAAAAAAAAGGGAAAAAAAAAAGAAAATAAAACTCTATGCTTTTGACTAGTATATCCTGCAGGAATGCAGAGCGAGGGTGCTCACTAAAAGGAGGGACTAGACTATAAAGACTGGCAAAGACCAGACCAAACCAGCCTGCACCCCTGAACTTTCACCAACTTTCCTCCTTATTATAATACTAAAAATTATGCTCAGGGGTGGAGATTTAACATGCTAATGAAATTTGTGATGCATATAAAACATGTTCTGTCCACTGTGTCTGCCCCAACATGCCTAGATGTCAATTCTTTCTTACCTCACCTCCTTTAAAAACTTTCCCTGGCCTTTGTTTGGGGAGTCAACCTGAAGGACACTTTCTCCCAGTGCTCTCTCCCTTGTGCTCCAGCATAAGCCCTAATATCCTCTCTTGGAACTCCTGTTTGGCTTCTAGTCAATTTCTGTTGTTTACAGAGCCCAAGGACCCAGGTTGGTACCATATTTCAGAGACCACGAAGGGACCCCAGGGAGGTCTTTTCCCCCCTGTTAGAGAGGGTCTGGGACCCTTCAGGGCAGACAGACAGATGCAACCCCATTGTGGCTGACATGAGGCCACCTGAATGTTTGTTCCAGTGTCACATGGAGGCACATCTGCCTCCGGTGTCCCAGGATTCTCACTGCTGTCATTCAGGCAATACATTTCCCTTTTCCCTTTCTTCTCTCCTCCTTTAACCTCCCTCTTCTTTTCCACACTCTTTCCCCTCCTTTGTACCCTCTCTGGGGTGACCGCAGACCTCTGACGCTTCATTATTCTCAGCTTGTGGGAACGTGCCCCCCTACGTGGAGATATAAAAAAAAAACCACAGAGTACTGTACAGTTCATAAAGGATGATAAATGTGGAAACTCATTAAGTATTTACATAATGCTACCCACTATGAGAGAGATGCTCTATGGGACTACGTACAAAAGATCTTTTCAGGAAGGGGACTTAGAAAAATGGTAAAACAGGTAACCCTCACCTATAACTTGTGTGCTCCTAACAATGCACAGGCCCATCAAATCCCTCCCTCATTACTTAAGCCAGTCCAACACCAAGGTACATACATAGGGAAAGGTTGGCAAATAGACTTCACCCAAATGCCCCCATAATCAGGGTATAAGTATCTTCTTTATGTTCATTGACACCTTCACAGGATGGGCCAAAGCCTTCTCCACTCCATCTGAGAAGGCAACTGAGGTTTGCAAGTCCTTCCTAAAAGAAGTAATTATTCCTTTTGATCTTCCTTAGTCTCTCCAGAGCGCCAACAGGCCCTTCTTTATAGCCAAGGTCACCGAAGGCCTCTCGACAGCCCTGGTAATAAACTATAAACCACATGCCTCCTGCTGGAGTCCCCAGTCTTCAGGAAAGTTTGAAAAGATGAATCATACCCTAAAGAAAACCTTAGAGAAACTTTGTCAGGAAATTCATGAGCCTTGGGCCAAATTACTTCCTATTGCACTAGTCAGGATTCCCACTGCCCTAAGACTAGCCTAAGACTCAGCCCATTTGAAATGACATACGGGAAACCCTTCCTCACTGCTGATATTTTACTAGATAGGGAAATAAGCCAAGGCTTTCAGCATATTATTAACTTGGGCCAGGTACAAAAATCTATTTTGGATTATGTTAATCATGTGCTACCAGCACCCCATAGAGGTAATTTAGAAGAGGCCACCCCATTGTGCATTAATCCAGGAGATCATGTCCTCCTTAAAACTTGGAAAGAGGGCTCCCCAGAAGATTTGCTACCTAAGTGGAAAGGCCCCAGCTAGTGATTTTAGCCATTCCAACAGCATTTAAGCTACAGGGAATCCCTAACTGGGTACATCTTTCCAGGCTAAAACCTTTTTATCCTGGACTTCTTCAGGCCCAGAACCATCTTACTCTTGTGAACATGTGGAAGACCTTAGATACTTGTTCCAGAAGTGACCCTTGGAGTCAGATAAGTGATTATGCTTTGAACTGGTTTGCTGAGTTTTCTTTTTGTTGCCCCTGTTTTACTTTTCCTTCTCTACCAATACTGTTTTGGGTCACCTCCACCCCCCCGGGAAAGGTCTGTTCCTCCCCTGCTGAGTCTAAGACATGGAAACCAATGATGAGATGGATGAGGTAGACCCTTCTCTTGGCCTTTCTCCTGAGGATGAGTTGGGAAGGAAATAACAAAGGGAGGGAAACCTGGAGAGAAAATTCAATTGTCAACTTTTCTAGCATTGTGGCTTCAGGAAATAATCTTTCTAATGATTGGATCTATCATCTCCACCCACAAGAAGGGGTTCCTAAGCTCCAGTTTGTACCTATAAATGAAGATACTAATCTCACCTTGACTTTTAACCCCATTAGGAGAACATCACTTCTAATAGTGGAACTCAATGATTGCAGTGATCTAAGGTATATAGGGCTTATAGATTTTTGGAACCAAACCAGTCTCCAGATTAAGCACCCACTTCTCTGTGAAAAACAGGGACAACACTGTTGCCCCTACCAGACAGATACCTGCCTTACTGATATGGGAAGCTAACCCTCTATTTATCCTCTGCCATTTTCCTCTTCAAGCTCTTCATGTACCCCCAACCAGACTCACTGGTGTGTGGACTCATCCCTACTCTCCCCAGGCCCCCATCCTAACTCCTCCTGTATGCACTGAAAAGGAACAGCAACCCCTTCCCAGAGGCTCACCTATCAGACCCCATCTGCCTTGGACAGCAAGGAGAGAATAAAAGAGGACTCAGAACTAGATGGGGAGGCCGTTGGATGGACAGCTTCTGTCTCCCAGATGAGTAATGAACTTAACTTGGGTCCCCTTTTATAAAGATGGTTTAGTTCCTCTTTACCTTGCCAAGCTTGTAGCTCACGCTCTAGTACACCACTAAATAAACTACTCTATGAAGGGAGCTCAGATTTCTCCTTCTTCTTGTTTCTTTAAGCAAATAATGTTCCCTTCTAGTGAGAGTACACTTTGGGACAATTAGGCCCTAAAGGGCTAGGCCCCAAAGGATTAGGCCCCACTATATATAAAGTCACTTCTCAAATCAGTTAAAAAAGAGCACTGCGACTCACCTCAGCAGAAATTGGAGCAGCCATAAGACTGGCTGCCCCCCGAGGGTGTTTCACCTATCATAAAACAACCTCAAAGAACCATATCCAGGCCTTAGACAAACTGGCCTCAGATGCTGGTGACACCTTACAGGGCCTCTGGGAGTCCTTACATTCTTTAGCAAATAGGTTGTACTTGACAGTAGGTTGGCCCTAGATTATCTTCTGGCTGAACAAGGAGATGTCTGTACAATAGTCAACGAAAACTTGCTGTATATACATCAACGCTGCTGGGGAGGTTGAACTGAATATTCAGATTTACAAATAAGTCAAATGGTTGCATAGGTTAATTATACCAATGCTCAAACTATATGGTACTCTATTATAGGCTATATCCCTAACATTGCCTGGTTCCTGCCTTTCCTTGGGCCCTGAGTGGCTATTCTATTGCTGTTACTTTTGGGGCCCTGTCTTCTTAACCTCCTGGTAAAGTTTGTGTCTTCCAGCCTTCAAGAGTTCCAAGTCAAGCTAATGGTGGTACAAGGATTGCAACCTACACCACGACAGAAGCATCCTAGTGCTTATAAATCATCAGACTGTCAGCGAGAGATTTTTACACCTCCAGGGTAGGATAGGAATGATGGCCTCCTGCTCAGCAGCAAGCAGTTTCAGAAGATGAAATCTTCGGCCCCTTCTCCTTAGGAATAAGGAAGGTCAGATTTCCCAGGGGGGAATGAGACAAAGTAGGGATAGGACTCAGGTCCCCTCAGGTCCCCTAACTGCTGAATCCAGGGTTCCTGGATAACAATGCCCCTTGGATAGATCTTCTGAGATAGCTACAACTCTGTGTCTTTGAGTAGTATATCCTGCAGGAATGCAAAGAGAGGAAGCTCACTGAAAGGAGAGATTCAACTATGAAGACAGGACAAGATCAGCCTGCACCAAGATGGACCCCAGTACTGAACCTTCCCCCTCATTATGATACTAAAAATCATGCCTGGGGTGGAGATTTAACATGCTAATGAGACATATGATGCATGTGAAAGCATGTTCTGTCCACTGTGCCTGTATATCCAACCTCCTGTATCTTCCTGCCCCAACATGCCTAGATGTCACTCCTTTCCCACCTCAGCCCCTTTCAAAACTTTTCCTGGAGAGCTAGCCTGAAGGACATTTTCCCTTTGTGCTGTCACCCTTGTGCTCCAGTATAAGCTCTAATAAAAGCCTCACCTGGAACTCCTGTTTGGCTTGTAAGCAATTTCTTGTTTAGAGAGCCCAAGGACCTGAGTTGATACCATTAACACTCATCTCAGCAGGCTCAGTCAATGACTTATAGGACTTGACAGGTACAGTTCTGGCTTCCTCTCCCCTCAGATGGGTTAGTTCTAAGGCATTGTGCTCTGTACCGGTCCTACACTTCCTGAGTCACCTTGGTGACAGCTGGCTTGACAACACCTTCTTTAGCGGCGATGTTTCCCTCCCTGTTTCCTTCCCTACTCCTCTTCCTGGTGTTACCTTTATTATCCCAACAAGCTAAATGCCTATAAATTCTTGACTCAGGGTATGTTTCCAGGGAAAACTGCACTGAAATTATGACCAATCATGTTACTTCCCTATTAAGGGTCGTGATAATGTGGATGTATTACCTCATTTCTGTTGTCTCTGAGATCTAGCATCTTGTCTTTACAACCACCATGTCCCATAGCTAATGGGCCACACATAAGAAAGCTGAGGAGGAAGAGGGGTCTTGGCTTATTCTGGTAGATGTGTATTTGTGTGTAAATGTGCATGCACAGACAGTTCATTTTCTAAAAGTAAATATTTAGGGCGCCTGGGTAGCTCAGTCGTTAAACGTCTGCCTTCAGCTCAGGTCATGGTCCTAGGATCCTGGGATCGAGCCCTGCATCGGGCTCCCTGCTCAGCAGGGGGCCTGCTTCTCCCTCTCCCACTCCCCCTGCTTATGTTCCCTCTCTCCCTGTGTCGCTGTCAAATAAATAAATAAAATCTTTAAAAAAAAATAAAAGTAAATATTTATTTAGTATTTTAGGACAGCTTTTCCCTTACTGATATTCTGAATATTGACATGTCTATATTGTTTCTCTGGAGTTTCATGTAGCCCCAAAGAAATAAACTTTGCCCCATCCATTTTGAAACACCCTGAGTTCTTAACCAACATGGATTATCCAATGGGAAATACTGAGAGAAATCAATAATCTCTTCCTGGCATTCCAGTTCCAGATGGAGAGAAGTATCTTTTAAAATGGTCAAGTACTCTTTTTTTGGTTTGTTTGTTTAATTGTGGAAGATTCCATTTACTTTCAAGTGGTTTCATGTTAGAATAAATACTGGCTTATAATAGCTAAATAGCTCAAAAGTCTTTTCAATAACTCAAGGTTTACCATGAAACATGTTTACTTTGCTTCAGGAAGCAGGGAAGCAGGTAGGACGAGACATTCTTTCTATCCGTGAACCTCAGGGATTTTGTCAGTAACAGTGACACCAAACATCTCTTTGGGCTTCTTTTTGGAACTGGAATGCCAGGAAGAGATTATTGATTTCTCTCAGTATTTCCCATTGGATAATCCATGTTGGTTAAGAACTCAGGGTGTTTCAAAATGGATGGGACAAAGAGACAAAAGAAGGGAGATATTTTGGTTACTGTTGATGTTTTTGCTGGGGTTGCAAGATCAGAGGAGATGCTTCATAGCTAGTAAAAATTCTTAAATTAAATTTAATGGGGACCAGGAATTTTCAGAGTCCTGCAATTCCCCCTTCGAGAATTAGGGTGTAGTGTTTTATGGAGGTGATAGTACTTTGAAGTTTCTCTGTGGAGAAAGGCGTTTGCCATAAAAACATAGGATGTGTAACTAAAATATAATTAATTTTGTTGTTAGGGCCTATCGTAACTTTTTATGGACTAAATTTGTTTTTTAGTAAAACAAGGCTACCCTTTTATCCAGTCAAGCATGTTTTCACAGCTCTCTTACAGAAATGCCCCAATTTCTGGAATCCACTCAACACAGAAGGCCCTTTTATGAGGCAGGAATCTGTAATAGCTGTGGTGAAAAGCCCATGGCCCACACTGTGGGGATTTTCCAGTTGGTGTTATTTAAAATCCCAATGGGCTTAAAGGGTTAATACTAATTGATGTAGGAAAGACTTTATTAGGGTTTGAAGCTGAGGGCCAAGAAAGAATTCTTGAGATGTCTTTGGTGCAAAAAGGTGACTTTATTACAGCATGGGGACAGGACATGTCGGCAGAAAGAGCTGCAATGGGGTCATGAGGAGTGACCTCCATTATATACTTTCAAGTTGGGAGGGGGTTAGGGATAAATCTCTAAGGAATTTTGGAAGCAAGTTTTCCAGGACCTTGAGGGGGCTAGCTATTGTTGGGGAAAGGTCATTTATTACCATCTAATAAAACCTTAGTCATGAGACCCTTCAGATGTATATCGGTGGGCCATATGCTTGGGGGATGATTGTGAACACGTATCTTGGAGGGTTTAGAGATAAAGAAGTTTCCAAAGGAATTCTTACACATTAAAGTAGACTTACAGGATCCTGGTGGAGGTTGGGGCTCAGGCTAGGATTGCCTTTTGCCCTTAGCAAAGTATTAATATTGAAGCAGTTGAGTCCCTAGAGGAATGTCACTCTGCCTGTTTCAAGGACTTGTCGGTGGTCTCTAGGTAGTAAGGAAATTTAATAACTTTTCTTCTGCCTTTGTTTCCCACATCACTAATGAACTAATGAAAATTGGTGTCTTCCATGGCTTAGTTAGCTATAAGGGATTATTTTTTTTGGGGGGGGGGTGGTCTGATTTGAACTGAAGACTTTTAATTTTCTTGTGTTCATAGTTTGGGTTTGTCTTCACATCGATCAAGCATACATAATAAACTTTTCTTTCAGGATGCCTGGGTGGCTCAGTCGTTAAGCATCTGCCTTTGGCTCAGGTCATGATCCCAGGGTTCCGGGATGGAGCCCTTCATCGGGCTTCCTGCTCGGCGGGAACCCTGCTTCTCTCTCTCCCACTCCTCCTGCTTGTGTTCCTGCTCTTGCTATCTCTCTCTCTGTGTCAAATAAATAAACAAAATCTTAAAAAAAAAAAAAACTTTTCTTTCTCCTAGAGGAGACAAAAGAAAATGAATGAATGCTGGTGAAAAGTGATAACTTTAGGTTAAAATGAGTGTTATTGATTTGCTCTGTGTTACATGAATAATTCATAACAAAAAGGACAAAGCAGAGGTGCTTAGGGACACAACATTTATTGAAAAGTCATAATATTAAAAGTAGGGAAGAATTAAGAGAGATAAAGTCATTTTCCATTCTCTAATTTTTAATTCAGATATCCCCCTATAGTCTTTGACAGCAAAATGAGCACTGGGTAAAAGAAGAATTAGCATGTGTATGGCTCTGTTGCTTGGGTGGGTGTGCAAGACTACCAATTAGTAGTCTTCTGTTAGGGTGTTCCTACTGAGATTTCAACTCCTAACTTCTTTGGCTGCCTTTCTTCATTTCTGAAACAGACTTGACTTTACTCTGCTCTCTCTCTGTGTGTTTCAAAGTGTCAGTGAATATATTCTTTACATGATTAATATCTATCATATTTGAAAACAAATTTCAAATCTGACAGTACTAAGTTTTGATGAGATCATGGAGCAACAGAAATGTTTACATATGCCTGATGGGAATATAAATTTTTACAATTGGGTAATATGTTATAAGCTAGAAAATTTGCATTCTACAACTCAGTAATACCTCTCCTATATTTTCCTTATTGGTAAAATTGAGTTAATAATGTATCTACTTCAAAGAATTTTTAGATTAAATTAGCAAAAGAAACTAATTAGTAAAACCAATTAAGTTGGCTAATTCATTACTAACTAAATTAGTAAAACAGACTAATAAAAGTTAGCTCTTATTATCATTAGTAGTAGTAGTAGTAGTGACAGTTATAACATTATTACTTTTGTTATCTATGCAGCATAGAAATCATTGTTTATAATAGCAAAAAGAAATTGAAACAACTTATCACCAAGAGAATGGATAAATAAATTGTGTATATTCATATAGTGGAATACTATACAGGTAGTACGTGTATCAACAGGGATGAATCTCAAAAATATATCATGGAATAAAAACCAATTTTTAGAAAAATAAAATATCATACCAGTTATACTTAGGCTAAAACATACAAACAATACTGTATATATTTTAAAAGGTATAATTACAAATGTTTTGAAAGCTTAAAGAAAATATAGAAATAATAATCCCCAAATTCAGGATTGCTGGTAGCTCTGATGGGGAATGAGGGGTATGTAATCAGAGATGGAATTTCAACGGGATGGTGATTCTATTACTTAAGCTGGGTGTTCATTGCATCCTTCTTTGTCCTTTGCTATATCTTAAAGATTGCCCTCCAGATAAATTAGCACAGAACAACAGAACGAACAAATACCATATTAACGAATCACTGTTTATGTATCTTCTGTGAATAATACTTATCATTTGCATATCAGAAGTGTTTGTCCAAAAAAGGGCTTGAGTTTCTGCTGAGACTGGAAGAAAAACATGCTCTTTGGAAATTTGTGCATCCAACATTCACCAGTGAACACCCATAGAGTTACAGAAGGCAGATCAGTTGCCCTGAGAACCAACAAGTGATTACCTTGGCCCAAGTGAGCTGCATTGCTTTGTCTATTTGTCTATTCTGAATTTCACAAAACATTTTGCTCTTCCATGGCCCTAAGGATGGTTTTGTCCATTTATGTCTGAACTATTTTTATATTCTTCTCTGGATGTTCTTTATCGTGCCCATGCCAGCATTTTCTCCCATGTTTACATTTCTAGAGGGTGGTATTCTGTCTGAAGCCCATATCAGAGCCCATTCATTTATTTAAGAGATATTTATTGAGTGTCTGTTATGTGCCAATCATTGCTAGGTATTGACTCAACTCTTTTATTTTTATTTCTATTGCTATTTCATTATTTATTTACTTATTTATTTATTTATTTATCAGGACCCTGGGATCATGACCTGAGCCAAAGAGAGATGCCCACCCGACTAAACCACCCAGGTGCCCCTAAGCATCCAATTCTTAATATCAGCCCAGGTCTTGATCTCAGGGTCCTGGGACCCAGCCTTTCGTTGGGTTCCCTGTTCAGCGAGGAGTCTGTTTCTCCCTTTCCCTTTGAGCTTCCCCCTTATTCATGCTTTCTCTCTCTCTCAAATGAATAAACAAAAAATCTTAAAAAAAAAAATAGTCGGATGTGTAACTGACTGAGCTACCCACTTGCCCCCTGACTCAACTCTTTTAAATTGTTTGGTGACATTTGAATCTATTTTTTCTGAATATTATTTACCCATATGAGAAATGTTGCCTAGGTAGGCCAGAAAGATGGGGATGCTCTAAGGGATCTCTTTCTGATGCTTGTTGTCCTCCATTCTTACCAGGTTCTCCTTAAACCCCAAATTGGGGCTAGGCATGTTTCTAAAAGAACCCTCAAAGCCCAAAGCCTTTTATATTATGCCAAGGTTACTCATAATTATTATTAAGCTGGCAAACATCTTTTACATTTTACATTTTTAATGGGAAAAGTAAGAAACATTTCGGAGGTCAATTTATTTTTCCACTTGGTATCAGTTATGGGGCTGATTTTAAAACAATTTCTAAAGTCTTATACACTGTGGCTTAATTGTTTCAATTCATAATCCTGAGGAGTAAACATGTTGAAATATTTCAAAGGACTGAACAGCTTCTGCTAGCACAAAGGGTGCTGTCACAAGACAGCAAGCAAGATTTCTGAAGTGGAAATTTGCTTTCAGAAAATCTGGGCAGTTACCGGGATTTCTGCAGACAGTGCACGGTAATGTGTTTGTTTTTTCCAATTGGCCTATTCATAGCTTCTATTGCTGGCACAGCATTATCTCTCTTTTATTTGCATTTATCCACAGAGTTTATGATAATAATAATTATTATTATTATATTTGTTATAACAGCTAAGATTAAGTCAAGTACTATCATGTGTCAGACTGTGTTTTAAGCAGAGTTGTTCTAGCCCAACCAGCCTGAGACCACCAGGGACAAGCCGCTAGTCCTAGTAAGTCAGATTATTGATGCCTTGCAATGAGGGAGAGCACACGCTGGAGGAAATGTGGTAGATCTTACCAAATAAAATCGAAAGTGCAGTTCTAGGATTTTGGAGAAGGGTGGAATTTAGGTAAAATGTAACTGAAGCAGCATCTTGATGGGCTGAAAGCAAAGCTGGGCTGTGTGTAAGGGGTCAGCATTAGGTCTGGACACAAAGTGGAGTCAGGATCCTTTTACTTTGAGATAGTAAAGTTAAGGTAGATGTGGAGTACTATAGCCGGAAACTCCCTATTTGGAGGTCTGCACATGGCTTGTAAGTCCAGGTTGGTTTTCCCTGCCAAAGTGACTCAGATTCTCTAGATGGGAGTAGGATGCTTTTGTGGGAAACTGCCAGAAGCAGAGACAAGCCTGGCTGACAGCCAGAAAGGTAATGGGACCTCAGTCCTACAACTACAAGGAACTGAATTCAGCCAACAGCCTGAATGAGCTCGGAACACTTTTCCCCAGAGCCTCTGGTAAGGAATGCAGCCCTGCCAACACTTTGATTTCAGCCTTCTGAGAACCCATTACTTAGCAGAGGAATCACGTGAATCCCCTGGACTTACTACCGACAGAAACTCTAATAAGATAATAAATGTATATTTTTTTACAAAGACAAAAGCCCCAAACCAGACAGAGTGGGATGTTTCATTCATATTGGTATGATTTCAAAGAGCATGTTTCTCAGAGTTTATGATTTAGAGAACAGAATTTCTCAGTGGGTAAAAAAGCAGCTGTCCCCTGGTGAAGGGCGTTTTACGACACTTTACAGCTATAGGGTGCCCTTGGGAGGAATGCTGTTTGCTGTTAACTTTGCTACTGGCTTTATCTCGTCTATTTGCCAAGCCTGATTGTTACTTTAAAGTCCAAGCTCATTTTTAATTTCTCAAGGTATTGACTGACTTTATCCTTACAACATTCCTACTAAGTACGTAGTATTATTTTCCCATTTTTTAGTTGAGGAAACTGAAGCATCGGAACTGATTAATTGCCCAAATGGGAGAAAACAATCTTAAGGAGTGGTACCAGGCTTCAACCTAGGCCATCTGTCTTCAAAACCAAATGCTTACATCCTATACTGTCCTGCTAAGTGGGCCTTTACACCTAGGCCAATAATAAATATTTTAGCAAATGGAAATAGAATTCCTCTTAGGGAAGAAAAATTCGTTTCAACCATTTCTCAGGCCAGAGACATGGATTAGTAAGGGTAATGGCACAAATGGGTAACTGAGCAGCTCTGCATTAACAACAGTAAAAATCCTAACATGTATATACAGTCATTATGTGCTTTAACTCACTTAATTCTTACAACAACACTGTAAGCGAGAGTGATCCCATTTTATAGATGAGCAAACTGTGGCCTCCAGAGGTGAAGTAACTTTCCCAAGGTCGTGTGGATTGTAGGGGGTAGAGCTGGGATCCACACGTCAGAGGCCTGTCTCTAAAGCTCAATTTTATTAATGATTTTGTTATATAAGAACACACAAGAATTAGGGGACACAGGTACAAAAAGACGGGAAGTAGGAATAGAGATGATGTGGTAACTGAGCCCACTGAAAGGGAACAGAGGGACTCCCCAGCTCAGATGGCTAATATTCATTTTGTACTTGTTTACACTGTTGTGATATAAACTTCCCTGTCTCTCCAAATCTGCTCTGCACATAAGGGCTTCTGTAAATGGGATTCTTTGGTAGTAGAGTTGGGAAAATGAGTTTCAGAAAAAAGTCACAAGATGTATAATGCAAAGTGTGTAATTCATGAGACGCTGGAAATAATAGCCCAAAGGAATGGGAAAAACATCACCTCAGATATTTACAATTTTTTGGGGGGTGGTGGTGGGGAATTTGGAACTTTCCAGAGCATGCAAAAAGAGTTAGAGTCAATCTTATTGAGATCATAGAGGCTGGAAGACTTTAGTTGACAACCATGTTGCATGTCTGTTAAGCATAAAAAAATGAAAACAAAGAGTTGAATTTAATTATACCATTGACAAGTGATATATTGGTAACTGTTAATTATTTCTGGTACCTAGCATAACATCAGGTATGTGGTTGTCCCTGAATAAATAAATATTTGTTGAATATAAATAATGAATAAATGAATGACTGGTTGTTTTTAAACAGCAATAATTAATGGATAGAAGTCAATTATTGTATTCTGTTCTGCTTATAGACAATTAGAAACTCTTTCCCACCCATATGCCATTTATATCTTTGTCTGGTGAGTTAGAGTAGAGGCTGCAGACGGTTGCTAATGCCTTCCAGTTTATGACAGTGGCACCTAATGCATGTGTCAGGACTGAAATCAACAAGTAGGTGGTACTCGATTGTCAAATTCCACATAATGAAGTCAATTTTGATGAGATAACACAGACTAAATGCAAAGCACAGTCTGTCATAACCAATGTTTATTCTTTTCCTACCTAAATGTTTCCAGTAAACATTTTCTAAACTGAAAGGCTTTTTATAATGCACCATAACTTTTAAACCCCAATTTTCTCAACATTTTAGACTTTTTTTTTTTTTTTTTTGTGATTTATTTTCAGGAGCATTATTTACTGAGTGCCCATTTCTGGACTATGATGCAATGGTGGTTGTTTGGGGGGTTTTTTTAGAGGATTTTTTTTTTCTTAAGATTTTATTTATTTATTTGAGAGAGAGAGATAGCTAGAGAGAGCCCAGTGGGGGAGGGGCAGAGGGCAAGGGAGAAGCAGACTCCCCTGTTGAACAGAGAGCTCAACTGGGACCCTGGGATCATGACCTGAGCCAAAGGCAGATGCTTCACCGATTGAGCCACCCAGGCGCCATGATGCAATGGTGGTCTTGAGGTAGGCAATTGGCATTTTTGGTTGCAAATAACAGAATCCACTCTACTAGTTAGGTAATAAAATAAACTTATTCTTAGATCTTAGATAGTTCATAGCATTACAGAGGGTAAGAGTATTAGGTATGTAGCCTAGGCAGCAGGAATGATGCCTCAATGGTACCACTGGTGACTCCAGAAGAGACCCTGTGTTGCTACCATCAGGCACCAGCTCTGCAGGTGTTACAGGTGTAGGTACTACTTTTATGACTTTAGCCATTTTCCACGTGAAATAGGAATTCTCTCCACTATACTTAGTCACCCTCCTCAGAAACTGGATTCTACATGGAAACTAGTTTCTCTTCCAAATCCAAGGTGGGAATATGTGATTGGTGGAGTTGAAGTCACATGTCCATGTTTTAGTTACAAAGGAATCTGGAAATATAAATGTAAATGAGTGAATTCTGGATTCTACCCGAGAGAGGCAGACTTGTAATGTGGGAAACACAGACAGGCTGTCCAAAACATGCTAGGTAGCCACACACATGGCATATATTTACCATGGCCTTGGAATCACAGAGGGGTGTATGCTGAAGCTATTGTGCACAAAGCAGAGGGATCTCCTTTAAAGGATCTTTTCCTGCTCCCCTGTTTTAATTCGTCTTTCCTGGTCTTGTCTCTTTTTTACTCTTAGTTATCATTTCTTCCGAGCGCTGGTTACAGGAAAAAAAAAATGTTAGTTCTTTTTATTAGTCATGTTAGATACAATCTGCTGAACTTTGATATATTTTACACTCTATGAAGAGAGCTTTACATATATTTCAAATTTATTCTTCACAAACCCTTCATAAACCTGTGAGATAGATATTCTTCCAGCCTTGAATTTTACAAGTGAGGACACTGAAGTTAAGAGCAGTTCAGGTGTCTTGCTGGGATCCATGGTGGGATGCAGAGTGAGTGACAGAGCTGAAATTTGAGCCACATCCCCAGGACTTCAACGCTGGTTCTCATCCTGCCCATTAAGGTAAATCTTTCTCTTAAGTTTACACACAATGATTGATTTATAGGTTCCATTGTTCTCTAGGTTGACTACTTATAGGTAACTAGATCTTGACATTTCTTTTTTTTTTTTTTTAAAGATTTTATTTATTTGACAGAGAGAGACACAGCGAGAGAGGGAACACAAGCAGGGGGAGTGTGAAAGGGAGAAGCAGGCTTCCCGCCGATGCAGGGCTGGATCCCAGGACCCTGAGATCATGACCTGAGCTGAAGGCAGACGCTTGACGACTGAGCCACTCAGGCGCCCCTAGATCTTGACATTTCTTTCCTTTACAAATAAGTGAATGAAGTGTTCTGAATTCCTGTAATTTATAAGAGATTCAAAAATATAAACAAAGCAATTGCCACTGAGTAGCACTCCTTGCAGAGATAAATCCAGCTTCTTTGTGTCAGGGTTATTTTAATGTGAGTTCTGAAGGAAGCAAGTTAGGACTGCCCATCTTGCAAGAAATGCAATCACTCTGCACTTACTCCTGGGGATTCAAGAATGAGTAAAGCTCAGTCGCCACCTTTTGGGGCACAGAGTCAGAAGGGGTCCCAGTTAGTTATTCTGTGGGTTTGGTTTAATCCATCTTTTCTGGTAACTCTAACTAGTGTCTATCCTTTGACTCAGCCCCCAATCTCTCTCACCATCACATCCACTAATACCAAGAAGTAAAATTGCAGCTTTAAATCTCTTTCCCCTTTCAAGCTTCAATGGCTGTTGATTTGCCCAACAACACACTTACCTCATGGATAAAGGCGAAACACAGGATCATGTCTGCAATAGGAAGAATGATTACTATATCTATCTTGAGAGGTCATTATGAATACTCAAATTTACATATTACCATAGCTTATGCTTTTACGAGAGATGTTGGTTTCTGAGAATATTACCTAAGCCTGATTTCCTATAGAAATCACATGCACTTTTAAAATTTAAAGACTCGTTTTTCAAAAAAGATTTTTTTATTTATTTGAGAGTGAGCGTGCGCACGTGAGAGAGAGAGAGAGACAGCACGGGGGTGGGTGGGGCAGAGGGAGAGAGAGTCTTAAGCAGACTCCATGCTGAGCATGGAACCCTGACGATGCAGGGCTCAATCTCATGTCCCTGAGCTGAAACCAAGAGTTGGACACCCAACTAACTGCACCAACGAGGTGCCCTTAAAATTTAAACTCTTTTATTTCCCAACAGCCACTGATGATTTTTATCTTGGAAAGGATATATTGTTATTTTTATAAAAACAGGTTTGAGGACAGGAGTATAAAACAAACTTCTTCATACCTCTGCAGAGTGTACTTCTGTGTATTTGTGCAGTGATACTCAGTCTGGGCTTCATGGCAGATGTACATGAGGGGTTCCTGGGGTGACAGCCGTGGGAGAGTTGGGGGCACCCTTGCAGGTTCACAAGCCTTTACCTGCTTCTCAGGACCCCTCTGCTCGAACCCGTTTGGTATTTGGGGCTCTACATGAACTTTCATTTGAAGAAAGGATTTCACTGTTCATGTGAGTTTGGAGACTACTGAGGTAGAGAAGGGTTGAGAGAAAGCAATTTGTTCCTACTCACCAGTGACTTCAAGGGAGTACGTTAGGCTTTTCTCAAAGTATGAATTCTCAATGTCCAATGGACCCATGTTCATTTGTCAATTCAAAAATGTGCCCAAATCAGATATATATTGGCAAGTCTGCCATTTTGGGAAACCCCTAAGTGATTTTGTCCATGAAAGCAAATCCTAAAAAGGTTGTTTTTTTACAAAAAATTCAGTTGGGGATTTTTGCAGTAAATTAGGGAGGATTAACATCATTTAACACACCCAGTTTGCCCTCTCATTTCTGGGAAGTGTCATAAGTTGTGTAGATCTTCCTGGATTTCCTATGTTTCTGGAAATTTCAAATTCAGTTTATAAAAGTTGTGTTTTCCCGTGGCTGAGATTGTCACACTGGTTCTCTGGTTCTTTCTCTGCCTCCCACTCCCCTTCCACTTAGAAAAATGTCTTCTGCTCTCTTTTAAAAGGGGGAAAGAGCTTTAAAAAGACCCGAGACCTGCCCCAGTGGTTTGTTTATAGCTCCCTCAGCCTGCCTTGCTCTAGGGCTAACATAAACTTGAGCTTCCAGGGAGGAGAATGTTCCCCTCTCTGTGTGTAGGTGTTTTTCCTCTGTATCTGGGTCTGCCTGTGGGTTTGGTCACTCTGAAGTGCTGAAAATGTTTGGTTGACACCATGCTGGGCATGGACTTCATATAATCTGTTAGTGTCGGGCCTGGCTCCCCTTGCTGCTGATTGCAGGGCTCATTTCATTCTTCTCCCACATTTGGAGACTTGGGGCTCTCTCTGCTTTCCCTGCATGCACACACAGCAATGAATGGCCTTTTCTCTTGTCTCCTTTCAGTGGTGCTGTGGCCCCACTCCTCCTCAGAGCCTCAGAGAACCACTGGTTGCCAGCGCGCTGGGGAGAGCACAACCCCAAAGTGGCCCTGGGCTCATTAGCAGGCTTCTCCCCAAGCCCCTCTGTTCAGGGCAGACATCGTGATAGACAGAGAAGCAGGAGAGGATCAGAACTAAGTTGGGCTCCAAATTATTTCTGAGTTTTGCTCCTGGCAGAAAAGTCCCACATCTGACCCTAAGCAGCAGCCTGCAAATTGGTCTTTAGAGCTCTCCTTGGTGGCTCAAGAAAGAACCTAACACTGCAATTTAGGCTGGGCCAGGCATTTAATTATCACTGTGCCTTTTCTACTGCACTGGACTTTCTGGACTGAACGGAGTACCTCCACCCCCAGAGAGGGCAGCCCTAGCCCGACTGCTCTGCTTGGAGAGGCATGTTGCCATTTGAGCCTTGGAATAATAATAATAAATAATAATAAGTATTATTATTATTATTAATTTTTATTTTAGTTACTTTCCAGGCAGTCTTTAAATAGTTCTTATCCTTATTTCAGGCTGTGAAGGTGGACCTTTCTTTCTTCAAGTATACAGAGGGAACAGGGAGGCCCCATGTAAGTACCAGAGATTTATATTGGGCCTTTGAAGGATCATTTCCTTCCTTCCTTCCTTCCTTCCTTCCTTCCTTCCTTCCTTCCTTCCTTCCTTCCTTCCTTCCTTCTTTCCTCCTTCCCTCCCTGAACAAATATTTATTGAGGGCGTACTCTGTCAGGAACTCTTCTAGGCACATTTGAGTTGTTCATCAGTGAACAAAACAAAGATCCTGCCCTCCTGGCACTTACATTTTGGCCCTTTGTTGTATTAGGACACATTCAGAAGGAAATACTGTCCGTGGCCACACCCACAGCCTTAGGGCTACTGAGAACAAGGCTGTATCTGCCTTGCTCTGAGTCCAGCATCCATTTATGCCCAGCATGGCATGCCATGGCATCTCCAGCAGCTCACAGCCCCTCAGGACTGAGTGGAGGGCAGCTCCCGTCCCCAGCTGTTGGGCTGCATGGAGACACCTCTTGAGTCGGACTCTTTATGTGTCCATCCCACCACCTCCCACAGTTAGAGAAGGCAGTTTGGTGCCTTCCTCCAGGGTTCCACCTCAGATCCTCTTTCTTTTTTTTGCTTCAGGGATTTTCTGAATCCCCCTTTCTGAAGTGGAAAAGGGCTTTCCAGCCTGCCCTTAAGCACAGTGTGGATACTGGCAAGTTAATGACCCTGGTCCAATCCTCAACCAACCTTCAGCCATCAGTAGGAGGTGGTGGATAAATACTCCAACTTCCAGGAGAGGGAAACTTTGGAGGCTTGTTCTATGTCCCCATTGCCCCTGTTGCCATCAGGGTAACAGCTCAACAGTGCACGTTTTATCAGCTTTGCTCTCTGGCTGTCTCATGCTTTCTGCTCCCTCACTCCTGCTTCATGGAATCACTGAACAAACCAATGGCACCCAAGCCCTCGTCCCAGACACTGCTTCCAGGGAAACTCAAACCAAGACTCTTCTGCCACCTGTCTTCTCAAGGACACTCATTTGAAGGCAACTTAGAAGGTGATGATGATAACTGATAATAATAGCAATAGCTGGCCTCACCTGTTTGAGGGCTGACAGCCTACCAGGCACTGCTCTGAGCACCGGCATGTGTTGACATCTTTCAGCTCCCTCTCTTTTTCTCTCTCTCGTCTCAACAAGAGACTTGAGAATCCTGAAGCATTTGTGTAGGAACTCTGGTCACCTGAAGCTGCCACACTTGTGAGACCTTGTGGAGAGGCCATTAGAGACAGGGAGAGTTGTCTAAAATCCAGCCCCTACTGATCCAGCCCACATCTGTCTGAGATGACCTCAGATCAGCCACCATCTGATTACAGCTCCATGGCAGACCCTGAGACAGAACCAACCATAAGAGATAAGCAGTAATTATTTTTACTTTAAGCCACAAAGATTTAGGGTGACTTGTTATATAGCAATTTAATATAGAAAATTTCACAGTCAATAATCATTATGGTTTTTCTTAATTAGTTGAGAACCCTTTTTGGGTGATGTCTAAATTTTTTAAAAGATTTGTTTATTTGTTTATTTGAGAGAGCGAAAGAGAGCAAGAGAGAGAGAGCACGCTTGTGTGTGTGTGTGAGCGCGCATGCATGCACGTGCACTCCCAAGTTGGGGGAGGGGCAGAAAGAGACTCTTCAAGCAGACTCCCTGCTGAGTACAGAGCCTGATGCAGGACCCGATCCCACAGGACCCAAACCCATGACCCATGAGATCAATACCTGAGTCAAAACCAAGAGTTGGATGTTTAACTGACTGAGCCACCCAGGTGACCTGAATGTCTAAAATTTTTATAATGATAATAATATTATCTTTTATTGTGAACTTTGTATATGTCAATTACTGTCCTAAGCACATTGCATGAATTAACTCATCTAATTGTCACAGCAACTTCATAATCTCCATATTAAATATATATGAAAGAAAGCATAGAGAGATGAGTTAACTTGCTCGATGTCATACAGCTAGTAAGTGGTAGATGAGGAGCTCAAAACTCAAGTATATGCATTACACCATCAAGCCTGAAATTACACAAAGTCATACAGAATCACTTTTTGAACTGTGTCAGAACTTTATAATAAAAATGGGATTTGCGTACAAGATTGTCTGCTTGCAAGTAGTACCACTTGGAAAGGAAAAATTGACATCAATGTTCCTCATTTGGAACCCTTTAAATAAAATAAAGATGAAATTACCCAGGAATTACACTACAATTTGTTTTATAAATAAATGTTTATATATTTCAAGTGAATAAGACTGGCTCCAAGACCTGTACCTCTGAAACAAATAATACATTATATGTTAAAAAAAAAAAAAAAAGAAGAAGATAGTAGGAAGGGAAAAATGAAGGGGGGGAAATCAGAGGGAGAGACGAACCATAAGAGACTATGGACTCTGAGAAACAAACTGAGGGTTCTAGAGGTGAGGGGGGTGGGGGGATGGGTTAGCCTGGTGACGGGTATTACAGAGAGTACATATTGAATGGAGCACTGGGTGTTATACGCAAACAATGAATCATGGAACACTACATCAAAAACTAATGATGTAATGTATGGTGATTAACATAACAATAAAAAATTTAAAAAAAAAAGAAAGCTTCAGGAAGGCAACTTCCCATGGCATTCCTATGCAGAGTGGTCACATGGGCCTCAGCATTCCAAAGGCCTACACTCTTCTCAGAAACCCTCCCTTGCCCCCAGAGGCCTCTGTGTTATATTTTAGCAAGCCAGGTGTTATGGCTGATTTGGTGCTCTACATTAATCCCAACAGTTCCCAGCCCTGATTTATTTTCTGGACTTTTACATAAATGGAAGTTTTCACTAAAAAAATAAATAAATAAATAAAATAAACATTTCCATGTTCAAACTCCCAGGTTGCTGGATGATGAGTATGATGGGGAGACAGTGATGCAGGCCAAGTGGGAGTATGTTTGTTCAACTTCATTGCCATGACAGTTGGCTGCCACAAGGTCATCCAAGAATCATGCTCTTCTATAGCCACTAGGCCAGGGAGTGATCACATTGTCCAGTCCTCTCATTTGATAATTGAGGTAAAGGAGATGTAGGGAGGTGATGTTTCCTGCCTACAGTTATACAATTAGTGGTGGAGTTAGAACTAGACACCAGTTCTCTAGAATCTTAAGTGTCATTATCACTATTGCAACACATCTGTTGTCCATTACCACTGAACAAGATTACTACAAACTTCTTGGGGATAATGGCTATACTTCTCTCCCCCGCTCTTTTATGATATCAAGGATCAAGCTCTACATATCCCAGGCTCAGCCCATCACATGTCTACCCAGAATAACAGAAGAGGAGTCCCTATCACCTCCAAGCATTGCACAGCAGAGGGGGGAGGTCTTCTGGGCACCTGCTTTTCTGCTCATTAAAGAATTCTCCCAAGTTCAAAATGGTCAAATTCCAACTTAGTCAACATTCACAGCATAGTCATGTGTCTGTACCTAGACATTGCTTGTCCTGAGGGAGGGGATGATATCGGTTGAGAAAGAGCAAAATGGATACCTTGGAGGCTTCTATTTGAAAAACACTGAAAACCCATGTTTAACTAAGGCTCCCAGATGTCAAGTCTGCTTCCCCCCCATTTTTCCTTCCTGTTTTTCAAATAGTACACCTCCTTCCTTCATTCCTTCCCCAATTCTCTATCTGTTAAGGTTCTTTGTTGGCAAAGTTGGTTACAGGAACCAACTTTGGCTAATTTAAGAGAAAGCTATTCTTTGGAAGACTTACAGGGGCTCGTGGAACCTAAAGCAGGTGGAGACTGAAACATTGGCAGGAGCAGTGTGGGGTAGGAGGCTCCCCCAGGACCAAGTTCTCCTTGGTTTAAGGTCCCTCATCTCTCTATTTAAAGTTCGTTCTCTAGGCTACAACCATCTACTGGGTTTGGCTTGAGTCACTTGATTTGAGTGAGTGATTCTAGTTCAGGGAAGCAGGGCTCCAATCACATTCCATCTTATACTTGGGAGTTAATCCCAGGAGGCACGTGTAAGGCAGTGGGAAAGTGAGACAGGGAAGGGAAGGCAGCCAGAAGCCCAACTGAGCCAGTTTCCACACAGGGCACTGGGGGCTTAATCGCATAAGGCAACCTGAGGAACCTATATGCAACCCACACTTCTGATTATCTGTCCCAAGGTCAAGCGAACTGGGATTTACGTCTACCAGCTCTCCTCAGTGATGGCTTGGAGGTGGTGGGAGTCCATCCTCAGCCACTTCTGGAATGCTACAAACAGGAGCTGAGTGGTCTTGGGAAAGGGAAGAACAAGATGGCAGCTGAAAGCCAAGCAATCTTGCACTAGCATGTTGTATTAGTCTCCTATTAATTTCTATTTTCTAATTAATTTCCTCATTAGCACAAACTTAGTGGCCAAGGACACGAATTAATATACTGAAGGTCAGAAGTCTAAAATCAAGGTGATGAAGGGCTACTTTCCTTTTGGACTCTTCAGGGGATGATCCATTTTCTTGCCTTTTCCAACTTCCAGAGGTTGCCTACATTCCTTGGCTCATGGCCCCTTTCTTCATCCTCAGAGTCAGCAGAATAGCATGGCCTCCCTCTGTCTCCACATCCCTCTCTTTTTGTCATCACATGGGCTTCTCTTCCTCCTCCTCTGACTCTCCTGTTTCCCTCTTATCTAAGACCCCTGTGATTATGTTGGGTACATCAGGATAATCCAAGAGAATCTTCCCATCCAAGGTTCTTAATCACATTTGCAAAGTCCTATCTACCTGTGTAAGGTAACGTAGTCACAGGTTCCAGGTATTAGAATGCAAACATCTTTGAGGGACCATTATCCAGCCTACCACACAGGGTAGGACCCCAGACTGACAGCCTTTATGGTGGGCAGGAGGGGACTGTTGGGAACAGACGTGGATACTGACCAGCCAAAGAGAGACAAATATCTTCTACAGAAAAGTACTTTCTTCTTGTTTTATAGAATAAGTTGTCCTCTCTACTATCTCTATTTGGTTTAAGATGAGGGAAAATGTTAGGCTCTGTGTCCTTGCTCCCAGACCTATGGAATGATGAAACCCACTCAAGATCCTGCAGGATTCTCACACGGATTCCCACACAATTGAGAGCAGTTCAGATCACAATCTCCTCTTCTTTTTGTCCAAATCACTTTCTGCTGACAGCTCATTTGCACCCACTTGAGCACCACCTCCAAACCCACAACGTGACCTCCAGAATCAAGTGCCCAGTACACAGCCAGAGTTCTCCAAATATTTCCTGAAAAGAAGGAAGGGAGGAGGATGCAGATCATGATGGAACCCTGTGTGTGCTGGTGTGTATTTGTGCACAATTGTGTTTGCATTCACCTCCTCTGACATCAGAGTGAACTCTGTGCACCAACTATGAGGCAAGCTTGGCCTGGATCTTTAAGCAAAAGTGAGGGGCACTGTCATTTTTTTCGGGTCAAAGCTTGGCAGACATAATCAATCTCTTCTCATGCTTATTCCACACTGCTGGCATGCTGAGCAGTGATGGTGGGAACGAGGAGCTGGGGAGCTCCAGCCCCTGACCTGTCCGGCACTTTCCTGCAGATCAGCCCAAGGCAGGATCAGAGCCTGCTTGGAGGAAAATGCTGACACCTTCTTGGTGATGTGACAGGCCTCCCTCCAAAGGCCTGGTGTTTCCTGAGTGGCTGAGTTTCTGCTGTAGGGCAAAGCTATCATCCTGGTTTACTCTGGGATCAAATTATAAAAATAATTTCCCTAAATGCCCTCTCTTGCTAGAGTTCCCACACAGTCAGAAGAAACAAAATCTCCCTCAATCAATTCCATTGGTTCTGATGTCAAGCTCCTAAGCCGCTCTGAGGCTCCAGCACCCCACCTCCCAGCCTTCTTTCCTGCACACGGCACCATACATCACTCTCCAAGCCTGTCAGGGCAATTCTCTGCCTAGTGAAGAAGCTCAATGAAATACGCCTAAGCTGTGTGTTTGTTTACAAATAGAACGCTGTGCTGTCCAAATGCCAGATTTTAGGTAATGATAGTTTCTTTTAAATAGAACACTTAGGAGGGGGGAAAAAAACTCAACCTCTTTCCTCACAAAATTAACCACTGTTGCTGACCATTTTTGTGGTCCTGGCTCGAAGCCCTTTGAGGAATGTATGACTGAAACTAGAAGATATTTTTCCAGTTACATTTTCGGTGGGGATTATATTTTAGTTTTATTTCCCTTATTTTTAGGCCTTCATGAATGTCAGCTAGACCTCAGACTTTCAACTGAGGACTGTCAGCTTAGACCTTTGTTGTATTCATTTAACTAAGGGCATAGTGAAAAGGAGATGAGGATTTAAGTCACTTTTCTAACCCTACACAGTGAGCTGGGTTCAGAGAGTATGTTAAATAAGAGTTCCCACTGGGCCTTTACCTGTTATTTTTACAAACTGCTTGGTGATGCTCAGCCAACCGCTTGGCCCGATAGAGGAGGCACTTTATCACAATGCAAGGACTTTTCCCCTCAGGCTTGGGACAGCACAGACAGAGGTGGGAGAGGGTATGAACAGCCTGTGTGTGGTCTCTGGGATCTAGGTCCCTTCTGGCCCAGGGCCAGATGCCCTGGAGGGCCCCCACAGTTATTTCAGACCTCAGTAGGGATATGTCAGAGATACTGCATTTGTGAAAATTTAAGTGCATTTGTGAAAATTTAAGTGCATTTGAATGCTCTTTAGCTTGAAACCCCACAAGGCAGGACAGAGCTCATAGAAGGATGTAGCACTTGAAGCATTGTCCTGTTACATGGCAGCTTTCAGGGAAAGCACAGCAGCCAAAGCCCGTGGTCATGCAGCACCGCACCTTTAATAGCTCCTCACTACCCTTAGGATACACTGGGATTCCTTACTGTGACTCACCAGGCTCTGAAGACCCCTGTGCAATTCTGCTTTTTAACTCCCATTACACTTAACCTGTTTTGTCAACATCCATCTTGTCTACTTGTTTATAAGCTCTGTGTTGGAAGGGACCATGGTTTCCTCATTCACAGCTTTATCCCCAGGGCTTAGCAGAGTTCCTGACACATAGCAGGTGAGCAATCATTGTTGGTTGGATGAGTGAATGAAATCGAATAACTTCTTCAGTTGACTGGAGTAGTAGACAAATGCCTGGAGTCAGGCGGATTTGAGGAAGCTCAGATCACTGGCCTGGGTCAGACCATAATTTTGCGGAAAGGGACTGAAGGCTGGAGGCTCTTGCTGTGCTTACTCTGTGTCCATGGTCGGTCAGGGAGAAAATGGTTTAACATGCCTGGAAGGACTATAGAAGCTGAAGTTTCTTTCTGGTTTGTTTACTAAAGTATATGCAGCAGAAACGGTCACTACCTGTCTTTAGACCTGGTCTTTACCAGATATAGGTGGGTGAAAATTGGTCTCATTTCTTCCCTTTTCTTATGTCGAATCTCCTCCTTGGATATTTATGCTGGGGTGGGCTCAAGTTAGGGAATATTGCTCCCCAGAGAGCTGAAGAACAGCTACTCCAAACCAAGAAGCGGCCTAGTGATAATTCATACACCTACTGCCTCCCACCTTGGCAGGAGCCCACCTGCCTGCTGACACGCATGCTCAAACTCAACAATCCAAGTAGAGACACAGTGTCCCTTTGTATTGTGATCTATTTCAGATGTTCCCAGGGAAGCAGAAGCAGGCCTATGACACCCAGGATCCATTAGATGGCTGTATTGCATTTCTTTCTATTAATGTTTCTTCTCTCATCACAGAGAACTTGGTGGCTCCCTGGAGGGAGGTAACCATCTGACTGTGTGTCCTAGAGTGAGGCTTTCTCTCAGATCTGCACTGAGCACTGTGTTCTGGTTTTGTCACACTTCTCTGTCAAGGAGTGTGAAGATGTTCTGGAACCTTTCTCTGGAACACAGCTGGGGCTGACCTTGTTGGATTCTAGGTTACACAGAGACAGCATGGTGTGATTCAGAGGTACTGCACTAGTTGTCAGGAGACCTGGTTTTTGTCCCACCTCTTACACTACTTGGGGACACTGACATTGTATTAGTTCTTCCTTCTCCACCTTTGTCATGATTCACTGGGAGTGAAATATTCTTCCTGCCCTTTTAGCTTTTGGCTCAGGTCACTTGGTTTGGCCAATGGAAAGTGGTGACAAGATGCAGGTTATAAGCTGAGGTTCTAAGGACTCTCGTGCAGCTTGAGAAAAGCTTGCCCTGGTGACTGTTAGAACTTCCAGAAGAGATGAGTCCCACAGGACTACTGGTCAACCTGTCACTTGTGAGCAAGAAACAAGTGTTTGCTGTTGCAAGCCACTGAGCTTGGGGGTTGTTTCTATTAGGCATTATTGCCAGCAGTATCTGATTAATATAAAGACTCTCAAGTTTCTTAAATTTACTTGGATTTAGGTTGTTTTTTTTTTTTTATCTGAGGTACGATTTGCATACAATAAAGTGAATAAATTTAATATTCTTATTGGATTTAATGAACTTTTTGGGGGGCATTTAATGAACTTTTACAATGTTACACACTCATGTAACTGCTGCCCCAAACACACTATTGAACATTTTGCATCACTTCAGCAAATTCCTTCATGTTCCTTTCTAGCTATTCTACCTCCCCCACTCAAAAAGCAACTACTTGCTGATTTTTATTATTGTAGTTTAGTTTTGCATGCTCCTGGGTTTCATACAGTATAATCTCTTTGTGTCTGGCTTCTTTGGATCAACAATGATTTTAAAGATTCATCCATGTTGTGTGCATAAGTAGTTTATTCTTATAATTACCAACTAGTATTTATTTTTCTTTTAAGATTTTATGTATTTATTTAAATATTTTATTTATTTATTTATTTATTTATTTATTTATTTATTTATCTGAGAGAGAGAGTGAGTGAGAGCACGAGCAGTGGGGAGGGCAGAGGGAGAGGGAGAGAGAGAGAGAGAATCTCAAGCAGACTTCACACTAAATGCAGAGCCCAATGTGGGGCTTTATCTCAGAATCCCAAGATCATGACCTGAGCCAAAATCAAAAGTCAGTCAGTCAGTCAGTCAGTCAGTCACTGAGCAACCCAAGCACCCCCCCAACTGATATTTCATTGTATGAATATACAATATAAAATAATTTATTTCTATATTACCTGGTGATAGACAATTGGGTTATTTTGGAGTTTGGGTATTATAAGTAAAGCTGCTTTGTGTGGACATTTATTTTTATTTCTTCTTGGTAAATACCAGGAAATGGAGTTACTAGGTGATAAGGCAAATTATTTTCCAAATTGGTTAAACCATATTATCTTTGGTTAACAACATATTACAGTTCTAGTACCCTTACATGCTTGCCAACACTTGGTGTTTCTAGTCCTTTTATTTTTAGCCTTTCCAGTGGACATATAATGGCATCTCACCATGGTTTTTGTTTTTTTTTTCTTTTTTCTTTTTTTTTTTTTCTTATGTTAATCCCCATACATTACCTCATTAGTTTTAGATGAAGTGTTCCATGATTCATTGTTTGTGCATAACACCCAGTGCTCCATGCAGAATGTGCCCTCCTCAATACCCACCACCAGGCTAACCCATCTTCCCACCCCCATCCCCTCTAGAACCCTCAGTTTGTTTTTCAGAGTCCATCATCTCTCATGGTTCGTCTACCCCTCCGATTTCCCCCACTTCATTCTTCCCCTTCTGCTACCTTCTTCTTCTTCTTTATTTTTTTTTTCTTAACATATATTGCATTATTTGTTTCAGAGGTACAGATCTGAGATTCAACAGTCTTGCACAATTCACAGTGCTTACCAGAGCACATACCCTCCCCAGTGCCTATCACTCAGTCACCCCCTCCCTCCCACCCCACCCCCACTCCAGCAACCCTCAGTTTGTTTCCTGTGATTAGGAATTCCTTGTATCAGTGAGGTCATATGGTACATGTCTTTCTCTGACTTATTTTGCTCAACATAATACCCTCCAGTTACATCCACATCATTGCAAATGGCAAGATCTCATTCCTTTTGATGGCTGCATAATATTCCATTGTACATATATACCACTTCTTCTTTATCCATTCATCTATCGATGAACATCTTGGCTCTTTCCACAGTTTGGCTATTGTGGACATTGCTGCTATAAACATCGGGGTGCACGTACCCTTTTGGATCCCTACTTTTGTATCTTTGGGGTAAATACCCAGTAGTGCAATTGCTGGATCATATGGTAGCTCTATTTTCAACTTTTTGAGGAACCTCCATACTGTTTTCCAGAGTGGCAGCACCAGCTTGCATTCCCACCAACAGTGTAGGAGGGTTCCCCTTTCTCCACATCTCCGCCAACATCTGTCGTTTCCTGACTTGTTAATTTTAGCCATTCTGACTGGTGTGAGGTGGTATCTCATTGAGGTTTTGATTTGGATTTCCCTGATGCCGAGCAATATTGAGCATTTTTCATGTGTCTGTTGGCCATTTGGATGTCTTCTTTGGAAAAATGTCTGTTCATGTCTTCTGCCCATTTCTTGAATGGATTCTTTGTTCTTTGGGTGTTGAGTTTGATGAGTTCTTTATAGATTTTGGATACTAGCCCTTTATCTGATATGTCATTTGCAAATATCTTCTCCCATTCTGTCGGTTGTCTTTTGGTTTTGTTGACTGTTTCCTTGGCTTTGCAAAAGCTTTTTATCTTGATGAAGTCCCAATAGTTCATTTTTGACCTTGCTTCCCTTGCCTTTGGTGATCTTTCTAGGAAGAAGTTGCTGCGGCTGAGGTCAAAGAGGTTGCTGCCTGTGTTCTCCTTTAGGATTTTGATGGACTCCTGTCTTACATTGAGGTCTTTCAACCATTTGGAGTCTATTTTTGTGTGTGGTGTAAGGAAATGGTCCAGTTTCCTTCTTCTGCATGTGGCTATCCAATTTTCCCTGCACCATTTGTTGAAGAGACTGTCTTTTTTCCATTGTACATTCTTTCCTGCTTTGTCAAAGATGAGTTGACCATACAGTTGAGGGTCCATTTCTGGGCTCTCTATTCTGTTCCATTGATTTATGTGTCTGTTTTTGTGCCAGTACCATATTGTCTTGATGATGACAGCTTTGTAATAGAGCTGGAAGTCCAGAATTGTGATGCCGCCAGCTTTGCTTCTCTTTTTCAACATTCCTCTGGCTATGCAGGGTCTTTTCTGGTTCCATACAAATTTTAGGATTATTTGTTCCATTTCTTTGAAAAAAGTGGATGGTATTTTGATGGGGATTGAGTTGAATGTGTAGATTGCTCTAGGTAGCATTGACATCTTCACAATATTTGTTCTTCCAATCCATGAACATGGAACGTTTTTCCATTTCTTTGTGTCTTCCTCAATTTCTTTCATGAGTATTTTATAGTTTTCTGAGTACAGATCCTTTGTCTCTTTGGTTAGATTTATTCCTAGGTATCTTATGGTTTGGGGTGCAATTGTAAATGGGATCAACTCCTTAATTTCTCTTTCTTCTGTCTTGGTGGTGGTGTATAGGAAGGCCACTGATTTCTGTGCATTGATTTTATATCCTGCCACTTGACTGAATTCCTGTATGAGTTCTAGCAGTTTCGGGGTGGAGTCTTTGGGGTTTTCCACATAAAGTATCATATCATCTGCAAAGAGTGAGAGTTTGACTTCTTCTTTGCTAATTTGGATGCCTTTGATTTCTTTTTGTTGTCTGATTGCTGTGGCTAGGACTTCCAATACTATGTTGAATAGCAATAGTGATAGTGGACATCCCTGCCGCGTTCCTGACCTTAGGGGGAAAGCTCTCAGTTTTTCCCCATTGAGAATGATATTCGCTGTAGGTTTTTCATATATGGCTTTTATGATATTGAGGTATGAACCCTCTATGCCTATACTCTGAAGAGTTTTGATCATGACAGGATGCTATACTTTGTCAAAAGCTTTTTCTGCATCTATTGAGAGGATCATATGATACTTGTTCTTCCTTTTGTTAACGTATTGTATCACATTGATTGATTTGCGGATGTTGAACCAACCTTGCAGCCCAGGGATAAATCCCACTTGGTCGTGGTGAATAATCCTTTTAATGTACTGTTGGATCCTATTGGCTAGTATTTTGGTGAGATTTTTTGCATCTATGTTCATCAAGGATATTGGTCTGTAATTCTCCTTTTTGATGGGGTCTTTGTCTGGTTTTGGGATCAAGGTAATGCTGGCTTCAGAAAATGAGTTTGGAAGTTTTCCTTCCATTACTATTTTTTGGAACAGTTTCAGAAGAATAGGTATTAATTCTTCTTGAAATGTTTGGTAGAATTCCCCTGGGAAGCCATCTGGCCCTGGGCTTTTGTTTTTTGGGAGATTTTTGATGACTGCTTCAATTTCCTTAGTGGTTATAGGTCTGTTCAGGTTTTCTATTTCTTCCTGGTTCAGTTTTGGTAGTTGATACATCTCTAGGAATGCATCGATTTCTTCCAGGTTATCTAATTTGCTGGCATACAGTTGCTCATAATATGTTCTTATAATTGTTTGTATTTCTTTGGTGTTGGTTGTGATCTCTCCTCTTTCATTCATGATTTTGTTGATTTGGGTCATTTCTCTTCTCTTTTTGGTAAGTCTGGCCAGGGGTTTATCAATCTTGTTAATTCTTTCAAAGAACCAGCTCCTAGTTTCGTTGATCTGTTCTACTGTTCTTTTCGTTTCTATTTCATTGATTTCTGCTCTGATCTTTATTATTTCTCTTCTCCTGCTGGGTTTAGGCTTTATTTGCTGTTCTTTCTCCAGCTCCTTTAGGTGTAGGGTTAGGTTGTGTACTTGAGACCTTTCTTGTTTCTTGAGAAAGGCTGGTATTGCTCTATACTTTCCTCTTAGGACTGCCTTTGCTGCATCCCAAAGATTTTGAATAGTTGTATTTTCATTTTCATTGCTTTCCATGTATTTTTTTTAATTCTCCTTTAATTTCCTGGTTGACCCATTCATTCTTCAGTAGGATGCTCTTTAGCCTCCATGTATTTGAGTTCTTTTTGACTTTCCTCTTGTGATTGAGTTCTAGTTTCAAAGCATTGTGGTCTGAAAATAGGCAGGGAATGATCCCAATCTTCTGGTACTGGTTGAGACCTGATTTATGACCTAGGATGTGATCTATTCTGGAGAATGTTCCATGGGGACTAGAGAATAATGTGTATTCCATTGCTTTGGGATGCAATGTTCTGAATATGTCTGTGAAGTCCATTTGGTCCAGTGTGTCATTTAAAGTCTTTATTTCCTTGTTGGTCTTTGGCTTAGACAATCTGTCCATTTCAGTGAGGGGGGTGTTAAAGTCCCCCACTATTATTGTATTGTTGTCGATGTGTTTCTTTGCTTTTGTTATTAATTGCCTTATATAATTGGCTGCTCCCATGTTAGGGGCATAGATATTTACAATTGTTAGATCTTCTTGTTGGATAGACCCTTTAAGTAGGATATAATGTCCTTCCTCATCTCTTATTACAGTCTGTGGTTTAAAATCGAATTTGTCTGATATAAGGATTGCCACCCCAGCTTTCTTTTGGTGTCCATTAGCATGGTAAATGGTTTTCCACCCCCTCACTTTCAATCTGGGGGTGTCTTTGGTTCTAAAATGAGTCTCTTGCAGACAGCATATTGATGGGTCTTGTTTTTTAATCCAATCTCATAGCCTGTGTCTTTTGATTGGGGCATTGAGCCCATTTACATTCAGGGTAACTACTGAAAGATAGGCATTTAGTGCCATTGTATTGCCTGTAAGGTGACTGTTACTGGATATTGTCTGTGTTCCTTTCTGGTCTATGTTGCTTTTAGGGTCTCTCTTTACTTAGCAGACCCCTTTCAAGATTTCTTGTAGGGCTGGTTTCATGTTTGCAAATTCCTTTAGTTTTTGTTTGTCCTGGAAGCTTTTTATCTCTCCTTCAATTTTCAATGACAGCCTAGCTGGATATAGTATTCTTGGCTGCATATTTTTCTCATTTAGTGCTCTGAATATATCCTGCCAGTCCTTTCTGGCCTGCCAGGTCTCTGTGGATAGGTCTGTTGCCAATCTAATGTTTCTACCCTTGTAGGTTACATATCTCTTCTCCAGAGCTGCTTTCAGGATTTTCTCTTTGTCTATGAGACTCGTAAGTTTTACTATTAGATGTCGGGTGTTGACATATTTTTATTGATTTTGAGAGGGGTTCTCTGTGCTTCCTGGATTTTGATGCCTGTTTCCTTCCCCAAATTAGGGAAGTTCTCTGCTATAATTTGCTCCATTATACCTTCTGCCCCTCTCTCTCTTTCTTCTTCTTTGGGATCCCAATTATTCTAATGTTGTTTCGTCTTATGGTATCGCTTATCTCTCGAATTCTGCCCTCGTGATCCAGTAGTTGTTTATCTCTCTTTTTCTCAGCTTCTTTATTTTCCATCATTTGGTCTTCTATATTACTGATTCTCTCTTCTGCCTCATTTATTCTAGCAGTTAGCGCCCCCATTTTTGATTGCACCTCATTAATAGCCTTTTTGATTTCGACTTGGTTAGATTTTAGTTCTTTTACTTCTCCAGAAAGGGTTTCTCTAATAACTTCCATATTTTTTTCAAGCCCAGCTAGTATCTTTAAAGTGATGACTCTGAACTCTCGATCTGACATCGTACTAATGTCCATATTGAGTAGGTCCCTGGCAGTCGGTACTCCCTCTTGTTCTTTTTGTTGAGGTGATTTTTTCTGTCTTGTCATTTTGTGCAGAGGAAAATAGATTAATGAGAGAACAAAATGCTAGCAGATTAACAACGTCCCCAGAAAATATACTCTAAACAAATCAGAAAAGACCTGAAGCAGTGGAAAAAGAAACCGAAAGAGAGAAAAAGAAAAAGAAAAAGATAAAAACAAACAGAAACAAACAAAACAAAACAACAACAACAACAAAAAAACAGAATGCGATCAAATATGATCAGGCTGGTTTATAGATCAGTGCCACACACTAGATTTGGGGTGTATTTTGGTCTTTTAGAAGAAAGTGCCTCCCAAAATTTTAAAGAAAGAAAAACTTATATATGTACAAAAATAAGGGTTGATAATGATGAAGGGATGGAATATGACTGTAAAGATGGAAATTATAAAAAATTTTATAAAAGGAATTGATAAGAAGTTGTTTGAAAAAAGAAAGAAGAGAATTTAAAAAAAAAGAAAAAAGAAAAGAAAAGGGAGAGAATGTGATCAGGCAGGGGAGTAGAAAAAAAACATAGACTAGAGATTTAGGGTATATTTTAATCTGTTAGAAGAAACTATCTCAAAATTTTAAAGAGAGAACAACCTATATATATGTGCCAAAAATACAGGTAACTACCATGAAGGGATAGAATATGACTCTAAAAATGAAAAATAAAAATGTTTTTTTAAAAAAGGGATTGATAAGATGTTGTTGAAAAAGGGAAAAAGAAATATTCAAAAAAAAAAAGAAAAAAAGACAGTTAAAAAAAATTAACTTTGAAAGACTAAAGAATCGTGGTAAAAAAGCCATGAATTCGGGCGCCTGGGTGGCTCAGTTGGTTAAGCGACTGCCTTCGGCTCAGGTCATGATCCTGGAGTCCCGGGATCGAGTCCCGCATCGGGCTCCCTGCTCGGCAGGGAGTCTGCTTCTCCCTCTGACCGTCCTCCCTCTCATGCTCTCTGTCTCTCATTCTCTCTCTCTCAAATAAATAAATAAAATCTTTAAAAAAAAAAAAGCCATGAATTCTATGTGCAGTATTCCCCTAGCGCTGGAGTTCTGCCGTTCTCATTGATCAGTAAACTTGGTCTTGGCTGGCTGTTCTTGCTGAACTTCTGGGGGAGAGGCCTGTTGCAGTGGTTTCCAAATGTCTTTGCTGGAGGCAGAATTGCCCCACCCTTGCCCCCTCCCGGCTAGGTAATCTGCTCGGGTTTGCTTTCCAGAGCTTTTGTTCCCTGCGAGTTTTCCGTACAGCTTTGGAGGTGGAGAGTGAAAATGGCGGCCTCCCAATCTCTGCCCCGGAGGAGCCAAGAACTCGGGGCCCCGCTCCTCAGTGAGCCCCCAGAGAAAAGCCGTCAGTCACTCCCGTCTCCCCGGTCTCCGGCTGCACTCCGTGCTCACCCGGCCTGTGACCGCGCATTTCTATCTCTGGCACCCGACCCCGGGTGGAGTCTCCAAACCCAGCAGATCCCTGTGGTGCACTCCCGCGTGCCTCCTCCTGGGGGAGGAAGGTGGCATCTCACCATGGTTTTAATTTTCATTTCTCTGATGAGTAATGACAATGAACATCTTTTCATGTGCTTATTTGGCCATTACTGTATCTTCTTCTATGTGTCTAAGTCCTTTGCCTATTTTTTAAATTGGATTTTTTTGTCTTATAATTGGGTTGTAAGAGTTCTTTATATGCTCTGGGTATAAGTCCTTTATCAGGTATATGCATTGCAAATAATTTCTTATAGGTCATTCTGTCAATCACTGAGAGCTGAACATTGCAATCTCTATTATTGTGGATTTGTCCATTTCTTTCCTCAGTTATATTAGTTTTTGCTCCATGTGTTTTGAAATTCTGTGATTCAAAACACCACTTAGGATTGTTTACATCTTTGAGATAGATTTCTTTAATCATCATGAAATGTCCTTCTTTATCCTTTATAATTCTGTCTTAAAGTTTACTTTGTCTGATATTAATATAGTCACTCTAGATTTTGTTTGCTTATTGTTTGTATATTAAATCCCTTTGCCTCCATATGTACCCCAATGTTCATAGCAGCAATGTCCACAATAGTCAAACTGTGGAAAGAGCCGAGATGCCCTTCAACAGATGAATGGATAAAGATGTGGTCCACATATACAATGGAATATTACTCAGCCATCAGAAAAGATTTATACCCAACTTTTACATCAACATGAATGGGACTGGAGGAGATTATGCTAAGTGAAATAAGTCAAGCAGAGAAAGTCAATTATCATATGGTTTCACTTATTTGTGGAACATAAGGAATAACATGGAGGACATTAGGAGAAGGAAGGGAAAAATGGGCAGGGGGATTTGGAGGGAGAGATGAACCATGAGAGACTATGGACCTGAGAAACAAACAGGGTTTTAGAGGGCGGGGGGGGGGGGATTGGTTAGCCCGGTGATGGGTATTAAGGAGGGCACGTACTGCATGGAGCACTGGGTATTATATCAAAACAATGGATCGTGGATCACTACATCAAAAACTAATGATGTATTGTATGGTAACTAACATAACATAATAAAATTTAAAAAAAAATAAATCCCTTTGCCTCCTTTTACTTGCAAACAATTTGTGTCTTTATATTTAAAGGAGTCCTTTTAGAAAATAAAAAGTTGGATCTTCCTTTTTCATCCTGCCAGATACTGTCTTTCAATTTCTTTTTATTTAAATTTAATATAATTATTGTCATAGTGGGTTTATGTATACCATTTTATATTTATTTTGATTTTCTATTTGTCCCATCTGTCCATCCTCCCTTTACTTCTCCCTTCTTGGCTTCTTTTGGGTGAATCAAGTATTTTTTCCAGTATTCCATTTTATTTCATCCCTCAACTTTTTAAGCTATACCTCTTTATGTCATTTCCTGAGTGGTTGACCTGGATTATAAAAATCATTTTAAAATGATCACAGCCTTTTACATGATATCCTAATTTTTCATACACACTGTAAGATTTTACAACATTGTAGTTAAATTTACTCCCCACCCACCCACCCTCTATGCTCTTGTCACCATTTGTTTTTACCCCAGTATGCTGTAAACCCTGTAAAGTGTTCATTATTTTTATTTTAATCTATAGACTAAAAAAAACAAATATAACATGATAATTTTAAAAATGTTTTATGTTTACCCACATGTTTGCTCTTTCCGGTATTCCTTAGTCTTTACAAGTGACCTAAGTGTCCATGTGGCATTTTTCTTCCATCTATAAAGCATCTTTGAGTTTGTCTGGTATTGCAGGTCCTTGTCTGTAGAGGAGTCTTCCTCCACCACCCTGCTGGGGATGAAAGCTGCCTTGATTCTCTTCTCCCCTAGGAAGAGATTGTTTCTATATTTTAGTTCACTTAGGTTATTGTTGTTGTTGTTTTTTAATGTCCTCAGCTCTTTAAAGGGTTTGAAAAAATGATTTTAGAGCTTCTCCTTTTTGTACTCTTGGTTAGGGTTGGAGTGACAGTGTCTTGCCACTCTCTGAATCTGAAACAAAAGTCCAGGATTTCGTTTGTTCATTTTGAAGTGAGAAGTTTAAACTCCATTCATTTATTTGACCAGAAAACATTTCTGAGCCATCCTTCCAGAGATCAGCATCCAAACTGGAGAGAAGCATAAAGCTTTCCTTGAAGTGAGTTCTTAGATAAAGTTTTACATCTTTAATATCACCCTGAACTTTAACATGACCCTGAGCTTTAACAGCTTTAACATTTTAACTTGCTGTTTGACACTTTGCACTTCTCTATCTTGATGCTTGATAATTCTGGGGACTTTTTATTTTTTTTCCTGATTTATTCTCAGCTGAACAAAGGGACAGACCACTCATTTTGGAATGGTTGATCTGTGCTTTCATGTGCATCGTTTCCCACATCCTCCTCCCCATCCCACGAATGCCTTTTCCTTCCATATTCAATCACCATTCTTCTTTCTCTCTCTTGAAAGCATCTAAGACATCTCTTTCCTCTATCCCTCAGCCCCAAATTCAAAAAGACCCATCATTTTTGGTTTATGCTTCATTATTCAACTGTTTCCAGGTTTGAACTAACAAAGTAACTTCCAGGATAATCCTCTTATAAAGGGCTGGTGTTCATTTTGATTGGTCAGTACCTGTGCAGTACTGGTTATTAAAATTTTAATTCCCTCTACCAGGATTGTCAGTACTTTGCATGGTGCCTACTAAATAGTATATACTCAGTACATGTTTGTTGAATAAATTAAGGGCCTTCAGGATGATTGCATGGGATGGCAAGGTTTTCCAGCTGCTAGGCCCTGTTCTATGGAAATGGGATACAAAGACAAATGAGGCACCATCCCTGGCCTTAATTGTTATCTATATGTGTATGTTGGACATCTACACCCTCCCATCCCAACATGTTTTTCAGGCCACTGCTGTGGACACCTGCTATATACCAGTGTATCTCTAGTATACTTGCTGCACCCCATATCTCTTGCTTTTTGTACCATTGTCAATACTCTCTGAATCCACTTTTGATTACTGGGAAGATAGGACCTGGCAAATAAATACAATTCTCTTTTTTCAGGCAGACAATTCTGGTTATACATGACATAGTCCCTCAGAGTATCCCCAGTGGATGGAGCCCAGTTGCCTACAGTGTCAGTCAGCTCAGCAGTGACCTCTTGGATTGCCTTTCCTTCCTCTCATATTTCATTCTTCACAGTTGTCATGCCTGTTTCTTGAGATCACTCCCCAAAGTAAATTTCCTTAGTGCAATCCATGTCTTTGCTTTTTGAGAGATCCCAAGCTAAGACAACTTGTAAACAAGTGATCACAGTACAATGTGATCAGTGTGTTAATAATCATTAGAATCAAACTGAAGGTTACAGAAGGGAGAGGGTGTGGGGATGGGGAAGCTGGGTGAATTAAGGAGGGCACATGTTGTGATGAGCACTGGGTATTATACACAACTAATGAATTATTGAATACTACATCAAAAACTAATGATATACTATATGTTGGCTAACTGAACATAATAATAAAAAGAATTTTAAAAAAGAATGTTCATAAAAAAATTTAAAAAGTCATTAGAATCATGAGAACTAGGGAATTATTTACCAAAGAATTACATTTGAAGTAGTCTTTAAAGATGAGCAGAAGGCAGACAGAGAAGATGGAAAAGGGAATGCTGACATATCAGTGTGAAAGTTGAGGATAGTAGCCAGCTTCCAAATGGCCCCCAGAGATTTCTAACCTCTTGGTAATCACACCCTCATGCAGTCCCCTCCCCTCCTTCACACTGTACCAGGGCTGACCTGTATGACCCATAGGCTAGGACAGAATTGATGGTGTGTCTTTTCTGAGATTGAGGCTATAAAAGGCTTCAGCTTCCATCATGGCTCTCTCCCTCTTGGGTCACATGCTTAGTGGGAATGTAGCTGCCATGCCATGAAGACACTCGGGCTACTAATGGAGAGGTTACATGGTGAGAAACTGAAGACTCTGGTCAACAGTCAACATCTATCAATGACCACATGAGTGAGCTGGAAAGCAAGTGTTCTAACCCCAGTCAGGTCTTCAGATGATTGCAGCCTGGGCCACTGGTTTGACTACTATCTTTGGAAGAACTCAGACCCAGCTAACTGGACTAAGATAATACATGTTTGGGAAAAGTTGTTATGCAGCAATAAACAACCAAGGGAGAATGAATCAGGACCCTGAGGCCAGTCAACCATCACATTAGCCATTAGATGAAATTTCTCTGGATGATTCTGGCCTCTCCTTTTGCATCTTTTCCCCACCTCTCCCACCTTATCTGATCCCCCTAAAAAGTCTGTGTGTGGCAGGTATCTTTTCTTTCTGTCATTTCTACTTGATGAATTGAAATCACCAGGTTACAGCTCCTAGGGGCATTTATGCACACAGTTCCTCTGTTTTCCCTGATAGAAGGATTTCAAGCACCAGGGAACAATTGGGGCAGGCTTTTGTCTGAACATCAGTGAATTTCTCAGAACCTAGGAAATTGTCCCCCGGGGTGGGCTGTTACCAAGAGCATCCTAAGGGGCCTTACAGCAGGCAAGTCACAGCACAGCACAGCAAGGCATTGCATGGCCTACAGTGACGGGAGTCAGAAGAGTACAACCTCTAGGAAGGCAGACTAACATCTGCAGTTAATATGGAATTCAGTCAGTCCCATTGATATTAGGGAATTCAATTTATAGAAAGTATTTCCCCTTTCCTTCTTTTAAAGCATGACACATATAGACTGGGATTCTTTGTGGTAGAATTTTGCCATTATATCAAATCAGCCTTACAAGGAAAATCTTCATCCAGTTTTACTTGTCTCCCACCCCTGCTGAGACTATGTCTTGGGCTTCCCTGATTGCCCATAATGCCCACTGCTGTGCCAAGATGGCGTGGGCAAGGCACATGGTAGCCTGATAAATGTGTGTCTTCAGGATGCATACAATGGCCTCTGGCTTCCAGCTTGGACAAGGTGATATTCCAAATGTTGAAGGCAACTTGAAGAAATGATACTAGCCTATGTCCAGGACTTGGAATTTGAAGAAAAGATAAAGAAATAAAAAGAAAAAGAAAAGAAGTCTCTCCCTTTTTACTTTCCTTTTCATCTTTAGATCTCAATCTAAAATGGTCTTTAGAGAGAAAAGAAGAGTCCTGAAAAAGAGTGAGGAAAAACAGAAGAGGAGGTAAAGGAGGGAGTTCACAGACTTGTGGGTGCTCTGAAGGGGTTTGTGTCCTTTCAAGGAGCAGCAACACAGCTGACAGAAGACATGTGGGTACTCTCCCCACTCTATGTCCCCTCTGGCAGGTGCTGTGGGCCGGGAGAAAGGACGGCCTACTCTCAGGTTTCCTCGTGGATTTGTGCGGGCATGCCTGAGTTCTGTGAGGCTGTAGTGGAACTCTTTTGTTCCTTTGCCACTCCGTATCTGAGTAATCTTGGGAAGAATGATCCTGGAGGTCATGGATATCTATTTTCACTGATGTCATCTGGCCCACTGACTAATGCCATGAAAAACCTGCATGTCTTCATGGTGACCACAAGGACAGAGTGTCATGCCTAAATGTGTTTTAGGGTAACCATCAGCACCACTGGGACCTTAGCATAGTGGCTGGAAGGTGGTGGTGTCCACACTTGGCTATGACCCACTAGACTCTTCTGAGCCACCAGGTCCCCTCATGGCAAATAAGGGCATCAGGCTGGATGAGCTCATTCTCCCCTTGCTCTCCCATCAGTGTGGAGATTTACTACATCAGCTCTTTACAGATCTAAATTATGTGGGGATGACAAATGCGTTTTTATGTTAGACCTCAACCTTCGGAATTAACCAGATTTCCATGTCTTACTTTATCAAACTCAGGTCATGATCTGCAATTTTCTAACCAGCTTGTCCTGCTCAAATCAAACCCAGCCCATCTTAATTTATGATTTCTATACTGTTGGGAAAAAAATATGAGTGGTGCCTACAGAAACTTGAAACACCATCAAACACTTGTTCTCATGTACATTCAGCTTTAGGCCCATCATGTAAACCTCTACAAGCAGACTGGGGAAGTGAATCAGGAAGCAAGAGATGTAATAATAAATAGCTTTTGCTCATATGATGCTTTCAATGTGCCAGACCCAAGTGCCATGTGCTGTACGTATATCTTACAACAACCCTATGAGGTGGGCTTTATTTTTTGCAGTTGAGGAAACACATTGCACATGGGTAATCAGGCTCTGTTGGATAAGGTTCCTCCAGATGCATCCTCCCATCTCCACTGTCCCTGGAATTCAGTTCCATTAAATCCATCATTAGCCAAGAGGAGAAAGGCTACAGGCTTTGGAGTCACCTAGCCCTGTGTATGAGTTCTGGCTCTGGTCTTTAGCTGTGCGATTTCTGCCATATTTCTAAACCTCCCTGAACTTTGGTTCCCTTCTCCATAGAATGAAGGTAATTCGATGTACCTGACAAGTTGCAGTGGGCTAAATGGAGTCATGGGGGAGTCTGGCACAAGGAAGTTTCTCAGCTAAGGCTGCTTTTCCCTCCCCTACCTTTCATTTCCCACGTTCCCTCTCTCTTCAGTCCATCTGATGGATTTTGCTTGCCAGATCATGCGCTGTTTATATCTCGTGCTTCCCCAGAAGAAAAGTTATAGTTGCCTCTCCTCTGTAAGCCCTTCTTATCATTTTTTCTCTCTTTCCTACACACGAGTATTTTCTTTCTGGATTCACCACCTTCTTTAGGCTGGGATGCCCCAACCTTCACATTTTTTGCAGGACAGCCCGCAGGGATGCCATCCTGGGGCTCTGAATATCCTGGCCCTCCCTGCTCAGTACAATCACATCTTAGCATCCAAGAGCAGCCACGTAACAGCAGCACAGACAAGAGTCAGAGGAGGTCACTGGATTCTAATTATAAATAAAGCAAGCCAGAGTTGTATAATTAGGTTGGAAGGAGCCTAGTTACAGCTGTTTTAAGGGTTGTGACCCAAACTGACAAAAGACAGGAAACTCAGGGAAGCAGATGCCTCATCAATCTTGCTTTTGAATGCCCTGGTTTGGGGGGGCTAATACATTGTTCCCCTTCAGGGTATTTTGAGCTTTTAATTTCTGAATTTTCAGTTTTAAGGCATTCATAGAACATTATACCTGGGAGACTGATGGACTCCTTTGAAACTTAAATAACCCAAAGGAGCCATCCAAACCTGTGGGTGGACTATGTATTCATGCATTTTTAAAAAGGCATATTATATACATCAGAGACTTGGATGGCTCATTAGGAAGGGTTTGGTGGAGTATGTAATTCAGGATTTAATGTGCTGTCCATGGACTAAGCTTATCAGGGCTGTGCGAAAGCTGTTTTATTTTACTTTATTTTCCACAGTAACATCTAAAGCCTAAAGCATTTACACAAAATGACTGACTAATCATTTGCATAGTTTCATTTTTGAAATCTAAGCCTTTTTCAAGTTAGATGAAAACCAGACGTACCTGAAGCCAATATGTCTTCTATGAAACTTAAATAACCTTGGTAAAATTCTTCTTTTTCTTCTTTTGATTTACACCTAAGCTGTGCTTGGATCTGTGCAATGCAACTTTTGGGTTCCTCATAGGAAGCAGGTTTAAGTTGGATTAAGCTTTACAAGCATTTGTTAATATCTTATTCTTTAGCATATTAATTATCATTTATAATTTCCAGGATTTAAAAAAAAGAAGAAGGGGTGAGCCAGATTTACAGGGAAGCCAATGTGATGACCAAGCTTTGGGGAACTATATATTCAAGATATGAGAAAAGTAATCAAGTGGGGGGAAGACAGAACTCAACTCTCTGTACCTTGTGTGGATTCCAAGATCTGTATTTTCCCCGCCTCTGCACATCACACCTCTTTCCTTCATTTCTTTTCTGCCAAATTTTGTAAACATAAAACATATTTCTCCCTCTGTTGCTGTCCCAATTGGCCAGAAATATTCAAACTATGAGTGGGTCTCTATGGCTATTGAGCATCACTGAACATTCATTTTTTTCTAGACCCCAGAGAGCTGCTGAGGGAAGCAAATTCAGTTCTCCTGTGAAGAAATCTCTGCTCTTACTGTATGGAGAATGGATCATATTGAGGGTGCTGCTCAGAGCCTGAAAGAGCCACCAGCTTTTAGCCAGAGCCTCCTGACATCCTGAGGGTATTGTAGTGGTGAGAGAAGGTACAAGGAAAGGTATATTTCTATTTATATATGTATGTATTAATCAATCAATTCATTCATTCATTCATTCGTTCATCCACTCATTCATGTATTTATTTGGAAAGGTATATTTTTAAAACAGGATTTAAGAAACAACATAAAGGGCTCCTAAGTTATTTAATACTTTGTGGATGCCTGTAGAGAAATATGGTTCATTTGCAATATGAAGGGGAGTGTGTGAAAATTCCCTTCTCTAGGTAGAACTGGGAAATGGTTTGGGTTTTCTTTAATCTGTTGTTTCTGATAGCATTAGCTAAAGTATCATGTTGTGGGTAGCAAGAAAGGGTGAAAAGGGAGAGAATAATTTATTGAACATCTGCTAGGTGCCAACCAAGCTGATCACTGTACCAAGAACGTTACACACATCAGGTAATTTGTCCCCCACTACCCAGCGAGGTGGTCATGATTACCCCTCCTTACAAGTAAAGCATTTGAGATAAAAGGTGAGGAACTTGACCCATGATAACATGGTGGGTTGGCAGTTGTCTTGGTTCTAGCTCTATGACCTGTTCCAACTCACAGGGTACATCTATCTCATTTTTGTCCCTTGTCCAATGAGTGAGTTGGACTAGTGCTCTTGTAAATCCTATTTTCTGTGCATTCTGTGATCTCTTCTAAGAAGCAAAGGTTAGTGCCTGTAAACCCATCTGATAGAACCAGCACATGGGGAGCCTGAAGCACCATGTGGGACCTCTATTGTTAGGACCTGGGGGAACCACAATAAAGGAGGATTGTCTTGTTCAGTCTGGAGAACATGAGGGATCAGATTATGAGCTTTTGAAAAGCGATGAGTTGAGGAATATTGCACGTTACTTTGCACCAAAGACATGAATGTGAGATTTGTGGTCAGCAACCAAATAGCTTCTTTGTCACTTCTCAGATGCCCTTGACTCCCTTTCTTAGTTGGACTAGTTGGACTAGAGGCCACATCCTTATACTTTATTTAAGATGGCTAAAGTAGCTACTATTGCCTGTTCTTCATTTTTCCTTAGTCCTTTCTAGCCTTCTCTCTAAATTTCCTCTTACCTCTGGCTTCATTTATTTTGCATAAAACTCTCCATAGATCCCAAGATTACTTTGCCACTCTTAAAATAGTGAATGGGGATGTATGGATGGAATGAAAGGCCATGGTTAGTTACTCTGTGTGAGACATGAAAGCAACATCATTTGGTATAACCCTCTCCCAATCTCCAGATCCTTGTGTTGTGAGCAAGCATCTCCATTTAGAGCCCCGGAGTGAACTATTTTATTATTTTAATATTATTTTTTGGAGTAAATTATTTTAAAGTATATTTTCTGCAAACACTATGGACTATGGTTCTTGGTATGTTCCAGTTATGATCTTTAATTCAGAAAAAATACTGAGCTCAGCGTTGAGCTTTGCTCTTACCCAACTTCTAATATATTAGCGGACGGTCCTGTCCCTTGTGTAACTAACCCCCTTTATTTTTCTTTAGCCTGTGTGAGGATTATCCCTGAAATTAGAAAAGTAATCTATTTATAGAATAATTCATTTGTGATTTTAATAATTTCTGGGCCAGGCTCTTCCATCTTTTGCAATATGTGGGGATGTTAAGAACTTTTCAGAAATGTTTAAAAAAAAACAAAAAAGCTATGACCATGGTTGAAAAGCACAAATTGAGGGTTTATTTTGAGCTAGATACCATGTTGCACACAGAATGCAGAGCTGAGGAAAGCATTGTTTATACCCTCAAGGATTTACATGCTTGTAGACAAATACATAATTTGCTGCTGTGAAAAACATCCAGGTGTAGTATTGTGGGATTCAAAGTTAAGGGAACTGCAGGTGTTTGAGGTGTGTGGAGGTAAGATCATTAGCTGCTTTCTACCTCAGAGAGTGGCTGCCTGTGGGGATGTTATCCTCTGTGGAGACTTGGGGGTATGTAAGTGGTATCCATCTTTTCCCTATTATTATTCCTGTGGAGAAATAATCTGCACTCCTTTCAAAGACCAAGTCCTGCCCTTAAAGTTCAGCTTCCAATCTCCTCATGCCTTGAAAAGGATTAAAAATATCTAACAGACTTACTGAGGTAAAATTGACGTTTTGTTCCTGTGTTATTTGGTTTCTCAGTAATGCTGGGCTCAGTTAGCATTCTTCCTGGGACAGTCTCCTGTCACCCTGGCTACAGTGACATTACGCCCTCCTGGATGACCCTTCCTCTCAGGCTGCCTTTCCTCACTTCTCATTGGAGGGGCCATTTCTTTCACTCTATCCAATTTTGGGGTTCCCAAAGACTAAGTGCTGGGCCAGCATATTTTCTCTCCTTTTTCTCTCTTTCCCTAGGTGATCTAATCCTTTTTCATAATTTTAAATACCATCTTACAATGATAGTGCCCAAATTTATTTCTAAGCTGGATCTTTCCTTTGGGCTTTAGTCTTACTTATTCAACTGCCTGTGTGCTACTTCCATTTGGATATCTCACAGACATCTGAGACATAATCATCTAAATGGAATGATTGGTTTCCACCCTCCCCTCACCCCTGTTGTTGTTGTTCTGGGTCTTGGTGTTAACAACCAGCCATCACTAGCCCAAGCCAGAAGTCTAGGAGGTCACCCATGACTCGTCCCCTCCCTCTCCACATAGGATCATCAGTGATCCTGGTGGGTCTATTTAATAAATGTCTTAGATCTGACTATCTCTCACTATCTCCCTTAGCACACCTTTGGCTGTGACTGTCATGATCTTCATCTGGATTAGCACAACTATCTTCCCTGCTCACACTCCAGCAGTGATCTTAGCATGCAAATCTTGTGTTCCCATTTCCACCTTACATAAGTTTCCTCAGTGGTGTTCTTTTTCTTAACAACTGAGTCACCCAGGTGCCCCAATGGTGCTCTTCTTCTTATATCTACCCCTCCATAACATGCAAAAAAAATTAAAAAAAAAATAAAAAGAAAGAAAAGAAAAACCAACTCTTTTTTCCCCCATGCATTAACACAACTATTCCTCTTTGTTGTTTGAGAGTCTACTTTTTCATTCTTGCTTCTTACCTGGTGAGGGTTTTCCAAAAGGAAGACAATTTTCCTCCTTGAGAGGAATTTGGGTGACTTTTTCAAAGTAATACAGTGTTAACATAATCAGAAATGGGGAAGAGCTGAAAAGGTCTGCTGAAAGGCCCTGCCTTCCATTCACCAATTTTCCATGAGTCAATCTGCCAATAACAGAAGCATTTATTTTCACTGCAGTAATGATGTCAATGCCACTGATTCAAGTGGAAAATATTTCAAGGGTGGCAGATTCTGTAATACAAGAGTGAGAATTTACTGTTTTTATCTAGATTCTCCCCACAACTGGCCTTTAAATTTCACTGCTACTAGGAGAGGGATGAGCTTGAGCCTGGCTCCCATATAGAAAGTAATTGATATTCTTCCTCACACTGGGCTGAATAATTTAAAAATTAATATACTGTGCAGAGAGAAGTGCCTAAAGGTTACAGAGACTGACTGTTGAGCTGAAAGCATTTGAGTCTGCCAAGCAGAATAAGAAGTAGATAAAGCTAAATTACAGACCTATTAAAAATAAATTAGTGGTGTTGAAAAAGCAAATTAAGATGCAGATAATCAATCTAATTTCAGGGTCTCTGGTGAGTGTTAATGCTTAATCCTTCTCATGTTTGATGAAGCCATCTATTCATTAAAAATATTTATATAAAAACGAGACTGTACAAGGTCTGTATTTCAAGAGGGACCAACTCCAACTGATGTGACTCTCAGAAGATGGCCTTTATTTTTGTAGTGAAAGGCAAGGCCTGCCTTCATGCTGTCTAAACTAGAGCTCATTTTCCTAAAATATCTTTGCCAGCTGGAGAGAGCATTTTCCCTGCTTTCTGTCACTTCCATTTTTGTCCACTTTCTCTTCCAGCTTCTTCTGACCAGTTCTAAACCATCCATTCTGCTTCCTTGGAGGGGATGTAGCTGAACATCAAAGCAGAGGAAAGAGTCGGATTCATAACTGATTTTGGAGAGGAAAGAGGTCAAAGGGCAGAGAGATCATGAACTAGGAGAAGGGAAGATGCATTCAGAGAGATGGGGGCATAGCAGCATGCCAAGTCCTTGAGCAAACCTACAGGAAGGAATTATGGAGGATTTGAAGTCCTGTGAGCATTAACAGCTATGAAACTCATGGATCAGGTGAAAAGAATGAATCCTAATGCAATTTACAATCTGATATCATCTTGCTTTCCTTCTACTCAGTATACTGGGGAAGGGGTTTACCACACAGGTGCCGGAAGCATAAAACCAAATGACAGTTAAACTTTTATGTCTATTCCTCTCACCCAACCTTTGATGCAGGGTCAGAGAATAACTTAGCAGGGAGGCTGCACAGAGCTGTCTCTGGCACACTGGTCCTTCTGGAGTTAAAGCTCACGGTTTTATAGCACTTACAGCACGGGAATAAATAGAGCAAAGGAGGCCAATACTGCTGCTGTGTCTCACTGTCCTACTTTGTAGCAAAAAGGGGATTGAGTCAGAGGCTGGAATCAAAGCAAATCTTCCCAGCCTACTGAAAGCTTGCTCCTGCAACTCTAGTGTCTGTTAATAATGGTAGGAAGAATGGTAGAAGGCAACATGCAGATTTTTGGTCTTTTTAACTCACTTTTTAGTTGAAAATGTCATACAACACACAGGAAAAAGAAAAGAAAACAAAACAAAACAAAAACCCTGTACCTTGTAAAAAGGAGTAAGTATAGAGTGAAAAGCCAGTCTTCCCGTACAGGCAGGGTTTGATTTTCACAGAGAAAAAGTGCTTTGCACTGGAAAGGAAAGGAAAGGAAAGGAAAGGAAAGGAAAGGAAAGGAAAGGAAAGGAAAGGAAAGGAAAGAAAGAAAGAAAGAAAGAAAGGAAGGAAGAAATAAAGAAGAAAGGAAGAAAGAAAGAAGAAAGAAAGAAGAAAGGCAGAAAGAAAGAAAGAAGAAAGAAAAAGAAAGAAAGGGAGGAAGGGAGGGAGAAAGGGAGAAAGGAAGGGAGAAAGGGAGGAAGGGAGGAAGGAAGTGACTTGTAGCTCTGACAAAACAGAGCTCTGGCCTGGATGAGCCCTGATCTCTGGCCCAAGCCATGCTCATTGCTAGCCCCTCACAGGGCGATGTTGTTAGAAATGGTCACCCGTGCGTCTCTGTCAGTTGTCTCTGGGGAAGTGCTATGCCTACCTCTACCAGGTCCCCTGCATCTTGATTCCTGCCCAGTGACTGCAGGCAATGGGCTTTTCGTACTCAGTGAATTTGACACCTGAGAACGTTCAGTTAAGTACTTTATCTTCTATATTCTGTACAACAACAATGACAACAACCACAACAGCAATGAACAAGTCAGTAATTATTTTCTTCCCCAGCACCTAACTTAACCTGGAGGAAGTGGTGCATTCCCAGGCAGGTCCCAGTCATTGCATCCAATCTAACGATCCCCTGCTGCTTTGCCTCTGGTTTCATGATGTTTTCTCTGCAGTATGCCAATGCAGATGAGCAGTGCAGATGAGCTGCATTGCAAATAGACCACAGTACTATTTTTATGTTTATGTATTTTTGTGCTTCTCTCTATATGTGTGCATGAAAGTAATGCCACTGCTTTGTGACAACTTGGAGATGAAGGTATCTGCCAGGAGATTGACAGGTCACTCAAGAGCCTAAAACTTTCCTTCTTCTGCAATTTCCCCAAGGGCCTCTACAACTTTAGAGCTGAAGAGAAAGTTTATATCAGTGTGCAGGGAACATCCACTTTGAATTGCTATTTAAAATTTAGAGACGGCCCTCGCCTCTGTTTTCAGCATTGTAAGGTAGATTTCATCACTGCTAAAAGGGGGATTTATGTCAGATGGCACCCTGTCCTTATATCTGGCTCTTTGCTACCGTGACCTGACCACCTCATGCATTTCTGTAGTTTTGCTGCTTGGGCCATGTGAACACTTCAGTAATTAGAGTCTGATGTTTCTTAAAGAAAATTAAGAACTGAGGGATGCCTGGGTGGCTCAGTCAGTTAACTGTATGCCTTCAGCTCAGGTCATGATCCCAGGGTCCTGGGATCAAGTCCCACATCAGACTCCTTGCTCAGCAGGGAGCCTACTTTTCCCTCTGCCTGCCACTCCCATTGCTTGTGCTGCTCTATCTCTCTCTCTCCTGACAAAAAAATAAATAAAATCTTAAAAAAAAAAAAGAAAATTAAGAACTGAAGAGCCCAATGAGTTCCCTTTGCCCCTCCAGATCCATTCCCTGTCTTTCCTTTTGCTCCAGGAAGCTGACTTTGACAGATTACTTCCCCTGGACACCCTTGCTCTCCAGCTTCCTGTTGGGTCCACTGGTAGGAGATCTTGTGTGGAGGAGATTGGGGTCAAAACTTCAGCTGGATAGGGTGGTCTCTGCAGCAATAGCTCCCACCAGCATTCTGGTCATGTTCCTTCTTAGCGCTGCTTCTTTATGCACTAGCAGCTTCTGGCTGCTGCTAATCCTTGGGTTCTTTGCCAACCACAGCTGGCTTCCTGAAACCTGCCTCCACCTCTGTAAGTAGTCCTTTTATTAAATATTCTCTATTACTAGTTTGAATATCTGTGTTCCACTGGGACCCCAAGTGATGGAGCTGTCATACCTATTAGGAAATAGGCTGAGTTGTGGCTTCTAAGTGGTAGTGAACTCCAGAACAGACCGAAGGCTTATAAAACAGCAGGAAATTCTAGCTTTGTGATAAGTCCTGAGTCCATGACTTCTGAAGTTCTCATGTCTGGATTTATGGTTTTTGTTTGTTTGTTTGTCTTTTTTTTTATTATTCTTATGTTAATCCCCATACATTACATCATTCGTTTTAGATGAAGTGTTCCATGATTCATTGTTTGTGCATAACACCCAGTGCTCCATGCAGAATGTGCCCTCCTCAATACCCACCACCAGGCTAACCCATCCTCCCACCCCCCTCCCCTCTAGAACCCTGTTTGTTTTTCAGAGTCCATCATCTCTCATGGTTCGTCTACCCCTCCGATTTCCCCCGCTTCATTCTTCCCCTCCTGCTATCTTCTTCTTTTTTTTTTCTTAACATATATTGCATTATTTGTTTCAGAGGTACAGATCTGAGATTCAATAGTCTTGCACAATTCACAGTGCTTACCAGAGCACATACCCTCCCCAGTTTGGCTTTTACCTTAATAAGAGAATTCTTGTATCCAGAAAATACAGCCTGATGGAGTAGGTACTATCAGTGTAGTGGTTTTGCAACATGTCAACTAGAGCAGGCTGAACTACATCCCTAAATTCCTTTTCTGCTATGGTTCCAGTGAGGATATGCTGCAAGAGAGACTCTGGGGCGGTAAGTGGAGTGTGCAGGTGAGGTGGCAACCATATTGTGGTTCACACCAACCATCTCTGATTTGCTGACTCACCTCATCCGTGCAGGCCTGCGATTGCGCCACCATCTAGTCATTCTCCTGTGGTGCCTCTGACTCAGGGGCTTGGTGTGCGTGTTTAGCAGCATGACAAAAGGCTTCTGCAGGACACTAAATTTCTAAGGTCAGAGGCAACAAGAAGTGCCATACATTTCAGTCCATTTTTAGGCCTCAGGTCTCACCAGTGGGTTCCATTTTGTTCCTTGTTCTCCCCCACCTTACAAACATCTTCCCTTCCCAGCTGCCTAATGTCCTATGGATTTCAGCCTCTGGCATCAGACTCAGATCCGTAACACACACACACACACACACACACACACACACACACACAGACCCCAGGAACTAAGAACAAGGTTTCAGGTTCACTTGAACTCTCTTTCTTGGCTGAGGCCAGGAATGGCATCTTGACTTGTAGTACTTCTACAGGTAAAGGTAGAGGCACCCAGACCTGTCTGAAGTTCAGCCAGTAACTGGTGTCATTGCTCATTTCCTGTTTTCTGGTGGTGGGAAGAGGCATTGACAGTGTGGCTAAATGGTCAGAAGCCACTTTGAGAAGTTAGATCCCCACCTCTGTAAACACCCAGCACTGGCATCTGACAGGGATTGACACTGGCTGCATTCATGCACTCTCAGCACCTGCAGCTCATGAGCCTCTGCCTCCCTTACCCAGACACCCTCCAGGAGCTAATGCTGAGGCAGGAAGGAAGCACGCCAAGGCATTAAAGGTGGTGTTTAGAGGTTCTCAGGGATGAGCAAACAGTGGGAAACTGGCCTTCTGTTGAGTTACTGATATCCCCAGTCATGCAGTAAGAAACATCCTCTTGTTTAAGTAGGGTGGCATAATATATGGAGATAGTCACCTTTTTTTTCTTCTTTCATTGGATTCCCCTTTTCCCTCCAGTCTTGCAGGGTGATTGTTGCCGCAGGAGAGGAATAAAAAAGGGCAGGGTCAGAAAACCAGAAATAGTCTGTAGCTCTCCCAGGCTTTTGTGTTCTAAAATCCTAAGCAATTAGGGGAAATGGAAGATTTGCAGCTAATAAAAAGAAAGGACTAAAGCTTTGTTCTCATCTTCTGACTAGAAAAGTGTTTTCCTTGGTCTAGTGGTGAGAGAGGGGAAAGTAGTGGGACAGGGTCTGCAGGAGCCTTCCAAGACTGCTTTTGGAAGGTGGCAAAGCCCTGGAGAGAAAGTGGCAAAGTGGTACATTTAGGAGACAGGCTCCATGCAGCCTTGCAGGAAGGTTTCTAGATCCCTGTTGTCACTCATAGACAATTGAGGCCAGCTGGCTCCCTGACCAAAGGGAAGATCTTCTCTGCAATAGAAGAGAGTGCAAGGATGCCATCCCTTCCTACTCTTCACCATGCCACAACTCTACACAGTTGTATTCTGCCAATATTTTGGGATAATGAGAACATGATAAGAGCTAGCTCTTATATTGCAGGCATAATGTGCCAGCCACAGTTCTAATCACTTCTTATATATTAACTCATTCAGTCATCATGAAAAGCCTGTGAAGTGGCATTTTACAACCCATTTTACAGATGAGGAAACTGAGACCACACATCCAGGGTTGAAACCTGGCCCGTTTAGCCCTAGGATCCATGCTTGAGCTGTGATGTCAAAGACAGTGATTATTTCTTGTTCATATACCTGAGTTTACAGGCATAAATTCAAACCAACTAAATAGGTAACCATATTTGGAACTAATATATTTTATCTTGGCAATTACACAAGGAATCAGTCACTTTGCCTGGAAGTAGAAACAAGAGATATATACAAAGATCTGCTTATAAATCTTTGGCAGCCTAGCAGGGGTCAGAAGTGAAGGCTTAAGATTCTCAAAGAGTCCTGTCTATGGCCTCAACAGTATCATGCTCTCAGCTAAGTGTCTGGAACATAATAAGGCCCCAATAAATATCAGCTGCTTTAATGATTATGATGACAATTATGGTTATTATCACCCCAGAGAAGGCTGCACATAGCCAATTTGCCAGCACAGAGTGGCTGCCCTCTGGATCCACGTTTCCCTTTACAAGACTGGATTCATCTGAGGTCATCATGGCGATTACTCCACCCCTGCCCGAGTGCCCAGTCCTTAATTTGCTTCTCCCTCCAGTTGAAGATGAACACAATCTGAAGTCTGAAATTAAGAATTTGGTGTACTAACACTTTCAAAAGTATTTGCATTTAAAAGGAGAGGGTAGTGCTTAACAAAAATGAAGGCGTATTTAATGATGTGATGGTGGGATTCCGTAAAGTATTTAATGGTGGAATAGCAGGATTCAGTAGCTGTCATATAGTGGGGTGACCATGATCTCTCAGGTCTTCTCTGTGACCAAGTGCATGCTCCACCCATCCTCTTTCCCATCTGCCTTACAGGTAGGGCCCAAGAGCTGAAAACTGGCTGCACATGGGGGTAACCATGAAGAGGAAAGAGAAGCTGGCCTGTTGAGCTTTTGAGGGTAGGAAGTGCCAGAAGGAGTTTCCAAGAACAGCTGTACAAGAAAATACTATGTGTGTCATGGAAGGAATGCTCACCCAAGATGCTTGTGTGGCTTGAGAAGTGTCATTTTTAGAGGTGAATGAAATGAATGAATGAGTAAGTTTCAGTGATGTTAAACTCCCCAGTGGACAACTGTTTGGTAAAGACCGGTTGATTTATTTGATCAAAATGGGAACAGATAGTGTTAAATCATTTCCCGGGCAGCCATTAAAATACCTTAATCACATATAATAGTCAATAAAGATTTATGGGGTCAGTGAATATAATGTAGGAGGTGCAGGTAATAGAATGATCAACAAACAGCGACTCAAGAGGCCCCAGGTTCCATTCATAGCATAGTCTCACAGCAGCTGTGTGATTGTTTCTGTTTCTCTGTCTTTCAATCCTCAGATGCTTCCTCTACAAAACGAAGGATCAAGCCTAGGCAATATTTAGCGTCCTTTCCAGCTAGATAGTGACTTAAGAATGCATTCTTTACTTGGGCACGTTTGAATGAAAGTTGATAGTTACTCTTTGGAATGCCATGCTTCTCCTTTGGGTAGATCCTCTCTTTGATCAGTGGCTACCTGGTGACAGTCTCTTTCCGTGTCCTACCCCCAGTCTCCTGAAACAATCAACCACATCTGACACTATTCAATTGCTGAGTCTCAGATGAAACTCTTTGTATGCTTCTAATTTTGCTTCTGCTATAGGTTTATAGGTGACAGATGATGAAAAATTAATTCCCTTAAGTTCTTTCATGTACCATATGTCTGTTTGGATTCAAACAATGGGTAGAAACATTTTTTTTGAAATAACATGGATTTTGATGGTAAGTCTGATTCTTTGTTTTAGAGGACCAGTCCATAGATACTAAGGTATTTAAAATTTTTACATTTGTGCTTAGACATTTTAATTTTCCATTTTAGTTCTTTGAATCTTATTTATTTAAATTCCTTTTGAGATAAAATGATTTATAACTAGATCTTACCTCCCAGTCCATCATCTATAACCAAATACTCCAATGATACTAACATTTCCTGCTAATATACTCTTTCCTGTTTATTAACAGAAAAATATTTAGTTTTAAATTCAATCTCATGTTAAATTTAGAGAAAAAGCAATTTTCAACTATTTCTCCTCCAGAAAGAAAATGTTCAAATGTCAGCTATTTGTGGACTTTTCCTATTTGGCTTGTGACAGATATATGAGAAATTTGACAATTGTGGTTTTTAACAGCCCACCTCAGAGATGATAAATAAAATGAGTTGACAAGGAATTCATCACCTTAATGTATCTGTGGGGTAATGGGAGACATCAAGCATGGGATGCCAAAGCATCCCCAGTGTTTGATGAAACCCTGTGTCTGGGTGTCCATGGCAAAGAGATAAAGCTGTCAGTAAGTTCCTCTTAATGTTGTTGGACAAATAGCCATGCCACCCACCTGTCCAACCATAGCTGCCCCTTACAGAAAATCAATAATTGGGCCTCGGAAGCCATGCAAATTAGCACAGCTCCACAAACCAGAGCCAAGGATAATCTCAGATTGTCTTAGATGACTATGAGAGAAGAGAAAGCAAGGGCTATAGAAAGGCAAGAAAGATGACTCATGGTGCTTTTGGGGTTTTCTTTAAATTATTGAGACTTTTGAGATATAATAATAATAAAGCTTTTTTGGACTTTTTTCATGTTTGGAAGCATTTTGGAATTCATTGCTTAGTTTGACCTTCACAGTGGTCCAGGCAAGAGGCATGGAGTGAGATATATGGTGTCCTAAAGAGATAAGGGTAGAGCTTATCCACACTTCCCTATTCTACGTCAGGTGCTTTGTCAACTCTAAATGGCCACACAGATCTGAGAGGTGGGGACAGTTTGCTACGTGCAATGATAATGCTTGTGCTGACCAACCTAGAGGTTATTGAGAGACTGAAAATGAGATAGCTGATGGGAAACTGCCAAAGGAATTCAAAAAGTGCCATAAAAAAATAAGAGACTTGCTTGGGATGTTTAGAATCTCACTATAGGGTTGTCCTACATAAGTATCAGTGATAGGTGGTCCATTAACCCCATCTTTCTTACACAAACTGTTCATCTTTCTGTGTTCTTTTCTCAGGAAATAGCACAGGCTAAGACCTGGGAGTTGTCTTAGAATCTTTTGTCTTTCATACATAATCAATCATTTGTCAAGCCCTACTGTCAAAACACCCCCTTAATATCCTCAATCTCTGCCTCTTCTTTAGCCTAGATTTTTCCAGTACCTCCCCTCTTGTATTCTCAATACTCCATTGTAGCTATAGTCATGGTTCTAAATGCAAATCTAATCATAGTACTCCTTATTTAAAACCAGCTCTTCATTGCTCGAAGAACAAAGTCCAAATTCCTTAACAAGGCTTACAAATCTATAATCTGGACTCTCTCAACATTCCCATCTCTTCCTTGTCCTCCCTCACAACCCCAAAACACTGTTTCCACCATAAGACATAGTTATGGTTCCTAGAAGGCACTACAATCTCTTTCACCTGCAGCTTTTTGTTCTGGAACGTTCTCACTGTTATTGACCAAGCTCACTCCTATCCATATTCCAGGGTTCAGTGTAGAACCTTCCAGGAAAAATTTCCCAATCACCTAAACCAGTGTTGGATCTTTCTCTTGCACATTCCCTCAGTGGGTTCTATCAGAGTACTGAATTGCACTTTTTAAAAACTTTCTTAAATATAACATTCATGCAGAAGAGTGCATCACTCATAATATACAGTTTACTCATCTTGAAGTGAATATACCTGTGAAACCACCACCCAGACCAAGAAATTTAAATAACCCCCAACTTGGAAGCCCTTTTAATGCTCCCTTTTAATCAATATACTTCCTTCTTCCCAAAGGTAATTTTCATTTGACTTTTACTATTATAGTTTTGCCTGTTCTAGAAATTCATACAAGTGGAACCATGCAGTAAATATAATTTTATGTCTGATTTCTTTTACTAAGTATGCTTGTGAGATTTTTCTGTGTTGTTGTGTGTAGCTATACTTTTATTTTCATTACTGTATAATATACCTTTGAATGAACAGACCCACTATTTCTGTATCCATTTCATTATCGGTAGGCATTTGTGTTGTTTGCAGGTTTTGGTTATTTTAACATTTTTTTCTCTGTCCTTTGGTGGAAATAAGCACTCATTCCTCTTGGGTACATGTCTAGGAGTTATGGAGTGGGTGCATGTTTGGTTTTAATAGATATTGCCAAATATTTTCCAAAATGATCTTACCAATTTTTTCTCTCCAGCAGTGTATGTACATTCCAATTTTTCCCCATTTATGGGGAATTGCAGTGGTTAACAACAATAGACATTGCCAGTGGTTAGCCATTCTGGTGGTTGTATGGTGGTGTCTCATCATGGTTACAATTTTCTTCTGTTACTTCACACATGTTTATTAGTGATGTAGGTAAATGTCAGTTGAAGTCTCTTGTTCATTTCTCTATTGGGGTGTCTTTCTTATTTTTATTTATTTAAAGGAGTGACTAGTCAGATACATGTGATGAAAATATCTTACCTTCTTATCTTTTAATTGTGCCTTTTGATGAGCCAAGGTTCTTATTTTTAATGTTATCCAATTTATTACTTGTTTCCTCCATGGTCTTTTTTTGTTCTGTTTAGGAAAACTTTTCTTCCCCTGAGATACAGAAGATAGTTGTGGATGTTTTCCTGTAGAACTTTTCTTGCTTTTCCTTTTATATTTACATCAACAATCTATCTGGAATTGTTTTTCATGTATGATATCACACTGTATTTTAATTATCTATTTAGTTGTCTGTCTCCCCAGCTAGGCTGTGAAGGGCTAGGAGGAAGAATATGAATTGTGTCTTCCTAATCCCCATTGGGGGAACCATCTGTGTGATGTGTAGTTCCTACCACTTTCAAGCAGTTAAAATATTTCTTACTTTTAGTTAATTTCCCTTTCTAGATTCTAAAACTTCCTTTAGATTTAACTAAAATTGCATCCTAATGTGTTATTTGAGAAAATATGTGTGCTATTCCTTTGCCATCATTATGTTATTTTACTTCTGGGATGTTTTCTCTGTTGTACATGGTACACTTTCATGCCTATGGCTGTCAACATCACTTTCAAGTCCTTGTAAAGAAATTTGGGCAAGAAAGGGAAACTGTGTGGCATTAATTTAATTTATTATTTTATTTATTTATTTGACACAGAGAGAGAGACAGCAAGAGAGGGAACACAATCAGGGGGAGTGGGAGAGGGAGAAGCAGGCTTCCTGCAGAGCAGGGAGCCTGATGCGGGGCTCGATCCCAGGACCCTGGGATCATGACCCTGAGCCAAAGGCAGACGCTTAATGACTGAGCCACCCAGGTGCCCCTCAATTTTTATTTTTTAAAAATTAGGTAAGACATTCATATTGTTCAAATATCAAATATGTGCATTGAGAAGGTTCTCTTCTAACTCTGTCCACATCTATCCACTACCTCTTGGTTTATCACCTTTATCAATTTCTTGTGTGTACTTCCATGATTTATTTATAAACAGAGGGAAGCTACCTAGCAGACAGGGCACATGACCAGAGAGAGAGAACACACATAACAGGTCATTTGGAAAAGCATTTATGTGGAAAGAAAATAATAGAAACATAAGCAGTTAGCAGATATGTGGTCTCCCATTGTTTATCACTCTCTGAAGTGGCAGACAGGGATATAGAAGGCTGATCCTCAGATTTGAGGATCAGGAATCCAGCCCTTGGCTGGTGGGCTGCATTATTCCCCTCCCCTGGCATAAACAGAGGGCTGGACTGGAGTCCAAATCTTGTGACTGCAGCTATGTGACAAGGGTTCAGTGGCCTCAAGACCAAATGCATTAGCACAGTCCTCTCCAGAGTCAATTGCCTTAGGCTAACAGTTTCTGTGGTGTCCTAGAGGAGATCATCACCTTTTCTGAGGACTCAGCCTACAGGGAATCAAAAAAGTTAAACTTGACTTCTCAGCTCACTCCTTATTTCAAGCGGTAGATGCTATGTGTCATTACCTATTCATCAGGAACCCCATACCATTTTAACCTGTAAATTCATGAGGCTAGTCTCTGGTATTGCTATAGGAGACACTAGAATGGTTAGGACAGGAATAAGAAAAAGAAAGCCATGAATATTACTTTAAGCTCTCCCCCAGTGCAGTCTCAGGGAGCCCAGCCCTAGCTCAGAGGATAGGTTCCAGGTTGCTGAGAGCTCTAGACAACCCTTCTTCCAGTCCCATATGTGGGATACTGAATGTTCTGATTCCCCACTGGTGTTGATGCATATACAGATGGTGTGTTAGTCTAGGATAAGATGTTCCCTAACTTGCCAACACATAATAGTGTTCTATTCTATATCACCCTAGAATTTATTCTAATCTGCTGGGTCTTTGAGGCATGGGGAATCTTTTTGGTTACTTAGCCTAGATGTTTGACAAATTCTATATTTTTTCATCAGCACAGTTATCCCCTACCCAGGAATTAGACTATAATCAAGGTTGTAGTATGCTATGTCTCCTGAGGCAACAATACTTATACACTGCTCAGACTTCTCTTCAAGAAAGCTATCTCTTCAGATAGCTGCCAGCGCCCAGGTGTAGCACTTTCACGATCTCCTGCAGCATCTCAGCTGGGGCTACACTGCTCTTGGGCTTCTCTAAGCCAATGCCTGACCACCATGAGAGAACTAGGGCCTGGACTTTTCTGCTCAATGTTGGATTATTCAATGGCCACTCTTTGCACTGGAGCTCCCCATTGGGTGGATGAGACTTTCTCAGAGCACACCACAGCCTGTGCCACTTCCTACATAATCTTTCTTTCCCCTCTCCACTTACTGGTTTCATATCTGCATCATGGTCTGAAGGCTTTTCCTCATTCCTTCACATGTCACAGTTTTTACTCTCAATAAATCTCTTGTACTTTTTTTTTTTTAAGATTTTATTTATTTGCGAGAGAGACAATGAGAGACAGAGAGCATGAGAGGGAGGAGGGTCAGAGGGAGAAGCAGACTCCCTGCTGAGCAGGGAGCCCGACGCGGGACTCGATCCTGGGACTCCAGGATCATGACCTGAGCCGAAGGCAGTCGCTTAACCAACTGAGCCACCCAGGCGCCCTCTTGTACTTTTATTTTTTATTTTTTTAAAGATTTTATTTATTTATTTGAGAGAGAGAGAATGAGAGACAGAGAGCATGAGAGGGAGGAGGGTCAGAGGGAGAAGCAGACTCCCTGCCAAGCAGGGAGCCCGATGCGGGACTCGATCCCGGGACTCCAGGATCATGACCTGAGCCGAAGGCAGTTGCTTAACCAACTGAGCCACCCAGGCGCCCGCTCTCTTGTACTTTTAACTCTGTCTTGGTGTCTGTTTCCTGGAGGCCCTTTAATTGACAAACATACTCTGAGAAGATTGTTTCTTCACACTTGGGCTGGAAGGGACAAGTAAGTCTTGGAAGAGGTCCAGGAAAACCTGTAATGGCTACATGACCACCATAACTTGGGTTCAGAATACGTTCAACTGAGGCAGTAAGGGGAAGTCTGTTGACCCATATGGAAATAACAGCTGAGGGGGAGTGACATCACCCACTGGAAAGTACCATATATAGTCATTTGAGTCAAGCAGTCAGTAGTCTTTCTTTCCATTGGTGGATATAAGTAGTGTAGGCAGTTGGCCAAAGTTGGCATCTGTGGCTGCATTTCATAGGTCAAAAATATCTCACCCAGGCCTGAAGAATTGATCTCACGCCTCTTCTACTAACTAAGGAGACCATGTCATCCTAGAATAAGTAAAGATTCCACTAGCATGGCATGTTTGACCTTAGAACCTAGGATTGAAATTATACAATGAGCTTCATTGCAAAGTACTGGTTGATGTAATTCAGTGGAATATGTCAGGATACTGGGGATATCGGAGGCAGAATTTTAGGAGACATGGTACTGACTACCAACTTTTACCAAGACCCAGCTCAGTGTAGTAGATGCAACAGCATGACACATTTGAGGCCTCTAACTGTTAGAAATGCAATCAAGAATGCAAGGTGACCTGGATGGCAATTTTACTAGAAGGGTCCAGGTGCAAGACAAGTGGTAAGCACCAGTCTTTTTACCTACCACCAGCACCAATACAACTATCTGAGTTTTCAGTTATTCCTATCTTACCAGGCAATGTTCTTCTTCTTCCAGATAAGTGAGACCTTATGTCTCACAACCAACTGATAATACAAACATATTTTTAGATGACATACTAAATATTGGTTTGCATGCAACTTTTTTCATATAACAATGTGTCCATAAATTTAGATAAATGAACAGTCCTTGTGTTTTCTTCATCCCTGTGGCAATTTCTCTGATGAAAATACTTGACAAGCATGAAAAGGATCTATAAGGATGGCTGCTTTTGTCCCTTTCAAATCTTAATTTTCAGGTTCCATTTGAAAAATTGATATTGGATAGGCAATAAATTATCAGTCTTTTCATGTGTGAGGAAACTGTTTTTAACATCAGAAAGCTTTACAGACATCTACCTAATTAAAGTTGATCTCTTAGAACTGATTGATTGATGAAATACCCAATGACCAAAAGATGCTATGAATTCATGTGAGTTTAGTTATACTTTCTTTCTTTCTTTCTTTTTTCTTTTCTTTATTTTTTATTATTATGTTATGTCAATCACCATACTTTACATCATTATTTTATACTTTCTGATAATTTTTTATGAATCATAATAGCATATATATATATAATATAGTATATATATCCATGTGTATATTGGTATGTATGCATATGAATAAATGTTAGCCTATATAAGGGCAAGACATAATATTTATTCAGAAGGCAATATTTGGCATCCATGTCGAGTACTAGGGCCTCTCATAGCTATGGAAGCAACAGATGTATCATCTTAATAGCTGGCATCAGACATTTTTTTTCCTCAAAAGAAGAATCTTTGTTTAGGAAAATGTCCTTAAGAGCTTTTGGGGATAGAAGAAGAGACCCTGAAGCATGAAACCAGAAAGCTAAAAGGCAAGAAAAGAGAAGACTGAATTGCTCTGTGTGAGATGGAGAGAGGAGTTTGTTTCTGCCCTGGTGAGCCTGATGTGAAGAGGATACATAGAATAAAGCAGAGACTGGGAGGTTGCTGTAGGACTAGGAAAACTTAGAGAGTAGTGTGTCCATGGCAAACCCCTGTGGGGTCATGATTGAAGCTTTTAAAGAATGTTTAATGTTTACTTCAAAGTTCTTCTTCACAATGTCTTTGTAAAATTCTCTTCTTTTTACTGTCCAGGAATCTTCAGGAAAGTTGACCATGAGTTGCCCTAGATGGCATGCATAGGATGGCAAGATGATTAATAAATCAAGAAAGCAGGCAGCCAGAACTAGAGGTGTCCTAGAACATGAAGTTTTAGAAGTTCTCAGAAGTCTTGGGGAGAGTTCTGGAATCTCTAGAGTATGAATGGGTAGTGGTTGGTGATGGAGTAGTTGGGCACTTAGGAAAAACTTAGCTAAACCTCAAAAAACTTTAAGTCCCCATTTAAAATTTAGGTTTTGTTTACTCAGTTACTCACCAAATATTTGAAGACCTAGAATGTACTCCTTTATGTCCTGGAGCTAGAGGAATGAGCAATCCATAGTCCCTGCCTGTGTAGAACTTACATTCTAGTGGGAAAGAAAGTTAATAAAAGAGCAAAAAAGCATGTGCAATATGATGTCAATTATTAAGAGGTGCTATATGGGGCGCCTGGGTGGCTCAGTTGGTTAAGCAACTGCCTTCGGCTCAGGTCATGATCCTGGAGTTCCGGGATCGAGTCCCACATCGGGCTCCCTGCTCAGCAGGGAGTCTGCTTCTCCCTCTGACCCTCCCCCCTCTCATGCTCTCTCTATCTCATTCTCTCTCTCAAATAAATAAATAAAAAAAAAATAAAGAGGTGCTATATGAAACAAAGCAAGGAAAATGAATAAAATCTTGGGAGATGCTTTTTCACATAGGATGTCAGGAAAGGGTTCTCAGAGGAAGTAGCATTTGAGCAGAGCCTGAAAAAAGATCTGGGGAAAGGCATTCTAGGTGAATGTCTGGTAAAATAGCAAGAACAGAGGTAATCAATAAATCACCTGAAAAAGGTAAATTGGCACTATTTCCACTTGAAGATTTTGCTTTTTTTTTTTTTTTTGAGACAGACAGAGAGAGAGAGAGCATGCAAGTAAGAGTGGGAGGAAGGGAGAGGGAGAAAGAGAGAGAATCCTAAACAGGCTCCATGCTCAATGAGGAGCCAGACACAGGTAACTATCTCATGGCTCTGAGATCATGACCTGAGCCAAAATCAAGAGTCCGATGCTTAACCTACTGAGCCACCCAGGTGCCTCTGAAGATTATGCTTTTGATAATGATGATTGTGGGTATAGTTTACAGGAACAAATGTGTATATGACCATAATAATACATACAATATGCATATGATTTAATGACTATTCTTAGTGGTAGGAAACTTCATGAATATTTGTGTTGTGAATAATGAAGTGCCCTCAATTAAAATATTACATAGATATTAGTTAATTTTCTATGAAGTCTTTGTTTAATCACAAATTTTTTACATAAAATAAATACCTAATAAAGCAGAATGAAAATGATTGCAATAATCAGGAATTCTTATTGATGGTATAACAGTATATGCTATTACTCAAGGCTCATTTTAAGGTGGAAATTTTCAGTTCAAATCTCAGGGTTTTTTTTAGACAGAGAGTATGTGAGTGGGGGGGTAGGGGGAGCAAAGAGATTGGAAGAGAGAGAGAATCTTAAGCAGACTCCATGCCCAGCATGGAGCCCAATGTGGGGCTCAATTACACAACTTTGAGATCATGACCTGAGCCGAAATCAAGAGTCAGATGCTTAACTGACTGAGGCACCCAGGTGCCCTTCAAATCTCAGTTTAAAATAAGATATGCCTTCTGAACAAAGTTTTAAGTATACAACAGTATTGTTAATAGGCGCTGTGCTGTACAGCAGATCTCTAGAACTTATTCATCTTGTATAACTGAAACTTTGTATCCTTTGACAAATACCTCTCTGTTTCCCTCTTCCTGAAGACTTGGCAACCACCGTTCTACTTTCTGGTCTAGGAATTTGACTATTTTACATTCCTCATATAAGTGGTATCATATTAATTGTTCTTATCACAAAAATAATAATAATAAATAAAGAGGGTGGTAAGGGGCGCCTGGGTGGCTCAGTTGGTTAAGCGACTGCCTTCGGCTCAGGTCATGATCCTGGAGTCCCGGGATCGAGTCCCGCATTGGGCTACCTGCTCGGCAGGGAGTCTGCTTCTCCCTCTCCCGCTCCCCCCTCTTGTGCTCTTTCTCTCTCTCACTCTCTCTCTCAAATAAATAAATAAAATCTATAAAAAAAAAAAAAAGAGGGTGGTAGGAAATTTTGGAGTAATGAATATGTTTATGGCATACTCTGGTGATGATTTCATGGGTGTATACAAAACCCCCACATTACAATGAGATTTTCACCTACTCATTTCTTTTTTCTTTTCTTTTCTTTTTTTTTTTTTTTTTTGAGAAAGAGAGCATGTGTGCACTCCCTGCCCCTCCCCAAGCAGGAGAAGGGGAACCAGGAGAAGGAGAGAGAGAATCTTAAGCAAGCTCCATGCTAAGCCCAGAGCCTGACTTGGGGCTCGATCTCACGACCCTGAGATCATGACCTGACTTGAAATTGAGAGTCTGACACTTAAATGACTGAGCCACCCAGGTGCCCCACACCTACTCATTTCAAAGTGGAATGCTGTTGTACTCCTATAATAAAGATATGGCTAACTCATTTTTAAAAATCTCCATTTTGCTTCCTTTTATTTTTGGGTCTATGAACAATGCACTTAACTGCAGCTCAATTTCAACATCAGTTGCTTGAAATAATGATACCCACCTGGCAGAGTGGTTATAAGAATTTGAGGGTAATTATCTAATGTCTGCCATTTAAAGGACTGAATCAAGTTTATTTGAATACAAATTTATTTATATTGATATAGAAAAATGTTGTATTACTGACATTTTCTATTTGGCAATTGATAATGTGTATCATACCTTGAATGTTTGACTATTTCCCTAGAATAGTGGTTATAAATGTTGGCAATTTTGACCTCAAGGGAATATCTGAGGAGATATTGGAGATATCTTGGAGACACTTTTGAGAATTGTGAGTTGGAGACAGAGACTTGGTCTCATTATAACTACACTTTTTTGACCAGTTGGTTTAGGCAATATCACTAGAGCATCTTTGTTGCCTTATGGAAATACTAGAAAGAAGTCTGTGGTATGTAAAATATTGGATTAGTGCTCATCAAATATTCCTCTCCCCTCTCCTACTGTGTGCATTTGATCCTGGAATCTTTCACTTGCTTTGGCCAAAGGAATGTTAGAAGTTGTGATGCAGGTAGAGGCTTTAACTGGGCTTAAGCTGTTTGCCTTACTCTTTACTCTTCTGTCATTTGCCATTCCTGAACCAAAGCCAAGCCAAGCCCAGCTGATGTGTAGCCTGAAGCAAAACTGCTTGACTGAGCCCAGCTAAGAGCAGCTCAGGTGCTGATTTGCAGACCCATGAGCATGAGAATAAATGTTAGTTTTTGTAAGCCACTCAGTTTTGAGATGGTTGGTTATGCAACATAATTGTGTCAATAGCTGACTAATACATGATGCATTGAAAAAGACATAATTTACTAAGAGTATTGCATATTCAATGGATCTAAATAGTTAGGAAGATCAGTAGTTTGAATACAGGAAGAAAACAATACAATAAAGTGGAGATGTTTATTATTAATAAGTGTCCCTGAAGATCCTGGCATTTAATCTGACAATCAAAGGCTCAAAGATTTCAGAGATGCATTTGACACTTACTAATTTGGACATTTGGACATTATTATATCTTGAATATTTGAGCAATCTCTAAAACAGTCAGAAAAAAAATAGTTTTAGCAGTGATCATATATTTTGATCAATGACAGCTGTGTGTACTTTAGAGGAGGACAGGGTCCAAAATTGTCATCTGATTCTTAATAGTGTTTGAGGTCTTTTTTATTACACACACACACACACACCCCAAAATAACAACAACAAAAAACAACCTCCAAAACAAGAACTAAGGATTCTTGAGCCATATAATGGATGCTCCAAAATTGGTCCTCAGTTGGAACTTTCCAGAAGTTTTCTCCATTTTCTGAGATCCCATTACCCACCCAACCAAACCTGCTGTCTTTATCTCTTTATTCTACAATACTTGTTTGGAACATGCTTACTGATAGGTTTACTAGGCAGAAAAACTTTGGGGGTAAAAACCACAACTTGTGAGCCATCTGTTGTGGCATATGTGCTCTTGTAACGACTCAGTGTTTGGCAGTGGTGTAATTCTGATTTAAAATTTTATTTGAGTGGAAAATAGGAATTGTGATGACTTAGCATTTGTATGTACGTATATGTGACTTAGCATTTTTATGTATATTTAGGATAAGGGAAAGATCAAAATAAAGTGGTGAGTCAGAACCTTGTGGGTCTGGAAGGAAGACCGGAGTGTGGGCGGCCTGAAGGATGATGGTGTCTGTATGGATGGCAGAATATCTGCTTCATGTGCCAAGTGAGCTTACATAAGCAGCTTCTCCTGACAGCTATGGTAGAACTGAACATACACATTTTGAAGACTAGCCGTAGAAATATGACTAACACGCTCATGTTGACTTTTTTAACTAATTTTTTTGTTTTGAGATAAATGTAGAGGCACGTGTACTTATAAGAAACAATAGACAGTAATCCAGCATATCTGTTACTTAATTTTCTCCAGTGGCGATGTCTTACAAAACCAAAGTAAAATTATACCCAAGATATTGACATTGACATAGTCAAGATACCTAAGAGTTCCATCACCAAATGATCCCTCACTTTGCCTTTTATAGCCGCACCCACTTCCCTCCTGCCTCCACTTCCTCCCTAACCCTCGACAATGATTATTCTGTGCTCTCTATCTATAATTTCGTCATTTCAAGAATATCACAAATAAACAAAAAACTTAAACAAACACATGAAAAGAATATCATATAAATAGAATCATATAGTATGTAACTTTTGGGGGTTGGCTTTTTCACTTAACATAATTCGGTGGAAATTAAATTATATTGCTGAGTGTATCCATAGTTTCTTCCCTTTTATTGGTGATTAGTAATCATGGTATAGATGTACCACAGTTTGTTTAACCATTCACCCATTGAAGGATATCTGAGTTGTTTGTGCTTTTGGGCTACTATGAATAAAACTGCCATAAACATTCATTTACAGGGTTTTTTTGGTGAACATGTTTCCGTTTCTGTGGATAAATGCCCAAAAATGGAATTGCTGGGTTGTACAATAGTTGCATGTTTAGTTTTTAATGATATTGACAATTTTTTTTAGTGTGGCTGTACCGTTTTACATTCCTACCAACAAAGTGTGAGTGATCCAAGATCTTCACTTTCTCACCCGAGTTTATTAGCCATTCTGAAAGATGTGTGACAATATCTTATTGTGATTTTAATTTGCATTCCCTAATGGCTGATGATATTGAACATATTTACATGTGCCTATTTGCCATCTGCATATCTTTTTCAGTGAAATGTCTTTTGCCCTTTTCTAATTAGATTTTTTTTCTGTTGAGTTTTATGAATTCTTTATATGTTCTAGATGAAAGTCCTTTGTTTTATTTGCAATTCATATATCTTATAGTTTATAGTTTGTCTTTTTATCCTCTTAATAAAGTCTTTTACAGAGCAACAATTTTTAATCTTGATGAAGTCTTAACTTATCATTCTTTTTATTGATCATATTTTTAGTGTCAATCCTAAGCACTCTTACCCAAATTTGGTAGATTTTATCTTATTTTTGTTTGTTTGTTTTGTCATTTTATGTTTTAAGTCCATGACAGATTTTGAGTTAACTTTTGTACAAAGTGGAAGTCTTACACAAAGATTCTTTTTGTGCATGTGTCTATGGATGTCCATTTATTCCATCACCATGTAGAGAAAAGGCTATTTTTCCTCCATTGAATTGTTTTTGCACTTTTGGCAAAAAATCAGTGGAACATATTTGTGTGGTTCTATCTCTGAGGACTTTGCTCTCTTCCACTGATCTATGTGCCTACTCTTCTGCCAATACTACATAGTCTTGATTACTGTGGGTGCATGATAAGTCTTGAAATCAGGAAAACTGATTCTTCATGCTATGTTATTTTTCAAAATTGTTTTAGCTATTTCTAGTTCTTTTGACTTTTCATATGAACATTAGAATTATTTTGTCTATATCTACAAAAATTGTTGTTTAGATTTTGATAGTAATTGTGTTAGAACTGTGCATCAGTTCGGGGAGAACTGATGTTTTTACTTTGTTGAGTCTTTTAATCCATGAACATGGTATCTATCTCCACTTTTTAATCTTTTCTTTATTTCATCAGTGTTTTGCAGCTCTCAGCAAATGGGTCCTGTATGTGTCTTGTTAGATTTATATCTAAAAAGTTCTTTTTTGAGCACTTGGAAATATTGCAAGTGCACACACGCCTATTGGTGACATAGGAATAAGATTTAATATGTTTATCTTTTATTCTGTGACCTTACTGAACTCACTTTAAGTTTTTCTAGATGAGATTATATTAAATTGATGTTAATTCTTCTTTAATTATTTGGTAGAATTCTCCAGTGGAATCTCTAAGTCTAGAGATTTCTTTTTTTTTGAAAGTTTTTTAAAATCATAAATTCAATGAATAAAATAGTTATAGGGCTACTCAAATTATCTATTTAATATCTATTTAATAATTGGTGATTTGGGATAGCATATGTTTTTCAAGAATTCTGAAGTTGAGTAGTAGCCCTGGTGACAACAGATCATTTCTAAATCACCAGAGGGAGCAGTTAAGGAGAGAAAGCCGAGATCAAGAGATGCATCTCAGTAGGCATTTATTCAGCCTTTAGAGTTTAAAGATACAATAAACTTGTTTTTCAGAAGTAGGTATAATTCCTTGGAAAATTTAACAGCCACCTGCATTATTCTTTATTTTTTTTAGTCTGACATTTTTCTTTAATAAAAAAAATAGATTGGCAAAGAAGGATATACAGTTTCATCTCCTACTTCCCCAGGGATTATTGCCACTTTTACTTCTTGGATGCATATTCTTCCAGCTCAATCCCTTAATATTTTGTTTCACAACTTCTGCATCTAATGATGTGGTTGGGAAGGTTTTCTGGTGACTAGAATTGTTGTTGAAGAACAACAAAATGGAACTAGGCTGGCTAAAACCCAATAAATTTTTAAATACTGGAAAATGCCCACTTGATATACAAGTAGCCTGCATTCCATGCTATGCTTCTATTTTTGTCATGGTAAATCAAATGATTTAAATTTTGGAAGTACAGTAAAAAGGAAGCTTTAATTTTTTTTTTTAAAAGCATTGAATGTGACCCACCATTTCAAATCAATGTGTGTGTTTTCTTGTTTGTGAAGTGGGGGTAGAAATGTCTTTACTTCGTAGGGTTACTTGAGGATTAAATAATGACATTTACCATAAAAAACAGAACCTTACAGTGGCTAGTTATTATTGTTATTGTTGTTACATTATCCAACTTATGTCCTTAACCAACAAACATGGCAAGAGAAATGAGCTTAGCAGATTTGCTTCAAGTCCAAAGATTATTTTTCCTACCATGTGAGAATTTACAAATCTCTTGCAAATTTGTTCCTATAAGACTGCAACTATATGAAATACAGAGCACCAAATGTTCTCGACTGGATTTCACAGTCTATACCTGACTGGAAAGACCTTTCCTGCAAAATAAATCAAGAATAGCATGAGGTCAGATGTCTTGCAGGGCTGTTCTTGCTGGTTTTACCTTAGGGGGTTTTACCTTTGGTTGGAAGTGAGAAGCTACTGAACAATCTCACCCCAGTCAGAAAGCTAAAAGGATTCAGCCAGCGGGATAGGGGTTTGGTGAAATACCTTAGAACGAAAGGAGGAAACTGTGACTCCGAAAGACCTGCAATATCCTTAAAATGAGGTTAAAACTAAACTTTAAATACTTTAAAGTTGGGGTATGTGCTGACTTTTTTTTAACCCTTGACGTTAAGCTGACCTGGAGTGAATATGCTGGACATGGTCATTCCTTTCTAAAACTATCTATGCAGATGACTACACAGAAGCTGAGTCCCATTTGTGCAAAGGAAAATCAGTTCCTTCCTGGCTCTGGCAGCAGATGAAAACTGTAAGCACCTTTTCCGAGTTTTTCCATGGATGTTTCATGTAAAGCTGACATTTCCCCCAGCAACAATTTCTGCCTCACCCTTTCACTGCCTGTCAGTCTGAGGTTAGATCTAACAAACTGTCAATGTTTCTGCTTCATTCCCCAAAACCCTTTTTTTTTTTTTTCCTGCTTGGTAGTCTCAGTAGTGACAGATTACCCTTCCATTTTTCCCTAGCCCCAGATTGTTTTAATTACCACTACTGTGTTTTTTTAGATGGTAAACTGTGAAAACGGCCTCTGGTTGTTTAGGTTGCTTAGTTTAAAAAAAAAACCCCAAAACAACGAAAACAACACTTGCTTGGAGTAAAAAAAAAAAAAGTCACACAGGACACAGGGATCTATTGATTTCCTCATTTATTCATTAGGAAGGGAAGTAGAACTAAAGATAAAAGGTAATTCATCTGCTGTGTTCACCCCATTTTGACTGCAGAGATTTTTCTTAGTTCACACTCTATTGACAGACTGTCTAATGGGGAAAGGGGAAGAGCTGTGACTTTGTCCTTCATGGGGAAATCTTAGACCTCAAGTCACCATTTCCCTGAACTATTTCCTTCCTAGAGTCCTGAGAAAGGGGAGGTGGGAAGAGAAGCTCAGCACTTCCTTGAACAGGCTGTTCTGCAGTGGAAGGTTAGTACAGATTGGACGTTGCAATATCTTCATTGAATCCTTAAGGGTAGAGTGCTCGAGGCAGATCTTCCCTCCTCTGAGCCTCAGTTTCATTATCTGTAACATGGGGAAAATTAATGTAACATGTTTAACGTGTGTATGTGTGTGTGTTAATGCACAAGTATACTGTAGATTGTTGTATTTGTGGTAGTTCTTTTCATTCATGACAGGGGATCTTTAAACTCCTTGATTGGCATCTCTTAGCAACTTAATCTAGCACAATGCCTGGTTCATTAAAGAGCTTTTTAAAGTGCATGAACAAATAAATGAATGAACTAAACTGATGATGTAAGAAAGTGGGAGGAAAGGAAAAAGTGAGAGATGTTTGAGAGAATGTAGCTCATTTTTGACCTCTTAAACACAGGAAACATCTTTAGAGAAAGAAATTCTATTCTCCAGAAGTGGAGGCACCATTTAACTGAACTGTCAGTGGGGTTCTGCTTACCATTTAGGTTTAATTTAATGATATCTATACAAATGATTATACCTCACACTTTCTTAATGGAGAAAAATACCTGTCAATAATAATATTAGTAATGATAGCAGCCAATATTTATTGAGATCTTACTTCTTTCCTGGCTACTATTCTAATTGCATTACATATCTTAACCCATTTAATCTCAATTTAATTCTCACAAGGCTGCAAAGTAGACACAGTTATTATTCTATATTACAGATGAGAAAACTGAGAAACAAAGGTGACAGTGGCAAATTGATAGTGACAGAATTGGTAAATCTCTGAAAACAAACCCAATTTTAGAATTTTATATTGGAATTTTCTGGTTTTTGTTTTTATCTCTGCGCCCCACCCCCCCCATGGTGATGGACTACTTTTTGCCTAACTGTACACACCCATCCACCTCTCTGCAGGCAATCTAAATATGTCACTGTTCATTAGCTATTTATACCAAAGATCATACTGTGTTTTTAAAATGTGATATTTGACAATGTGTTAAATAGCCTTTTGCTATGAATAGCCCTCTGTATGAATCAGCTTGCAGACTGGCAGGCTTGTTCTTGTCAAATCAGTTCTAATCTAGGCTTGCCTAATCACAAACCTTCTTCTTTTTCTTCTTCTGTAGCTCTCAGGCAGCTTTGGATAAATAGTGCTCAGGCTAACAAAAGCTTCCTCCTTCAGCCAGGCGTTGCTACTTCCCTTCCTGGCTTGAAGCACGGTTGCTCTGCTGTTAAACAACTAACAGAAGTTTCAGCACCGGGGACAGCATCTTTTAATGAAGTGGTCATGGAATGTACAATAGGACATGCCTTGATTAAAATGGAATACTCTGCTTAAAGATTACAATCCATTCCCATTTCTTCATGCAGTTCTGAATTTGTTTCTGGTTACCAAGCTTCCTTTTCAGCCATAGAAGACTGCAATGCAGTTTGTGTATGCTGTGCCTCCAAATAACTTTTAATTAGACATTTAAATTAGACTGGTGCTGGTTCACTGAATCCAGTGTTTTTATATTTCTTCAATCCAATTATTAGGTGTTTTAATTCCCCAACTCTTGGCTTGCCATTTATTTTAATATTACTTACTACAACATTAAAACTATAATTCCTAGATTTTCTCATAAAGAAAATGAGATATAAATGTCCAAAATTAAGAACAAAAATTCTAAGCAGTCAAATTCATAATAAAAAATAAATAAAATTGTCTTAAGCCATCAAATCTATAATCGAAAACTAGCTATTCTCTAGACAGATGCTGATGAGGGATAATGAACAAAAATACTCTAATGTGAGGGAAAAACACACAAGAGATCCTAAGGGACTTTGTTCTTTTTGTCGAAGTAGGGGTGAATGGGGACCTTCTTGCTGAGATGGGCTACTGCACAACCCACTCCCGTCTCTATGGCCAGAATAGATATCCCGCTTGGATGGGGGTGCCTGGGTCACTAAGTGAAGAGCCATGTAGGTGGACAGAGGGTCAATGACCCTTTCAAATATTTATTGAATGCTTTCAGGCATTGTTCTGGGTGCTTTTGCCCATCCAGTGTTCACAACACTGTTATAAGGTAAGCACTATTACAACCTCTATGTAGAAAAGGAAACTGAGGCATAGAATATAAGTAACCTATTTAAGTTCACACAGATGTAAAGATTGGAAGCAGGATTTAAAAACAAGTTGTCTGGTTCCTACATTTGCACTTTCAACATTCACACTGTTATACCTTTCCAACAGGGTAAGTAGTGCAAACAAGAAAAGGCCAGTCTGAGCTGCCAAGCCAAGTGACCACATGGTAATAGTTCTTGCCTAATGTAGAAGTTGTGAAGACTAATTATGTTCATTCATGTTAAATGCTTAGCTTAGTACCTGGTACAGAATATTATTCATGGTTAACATTAATTGAGCGCATGCTACATGCCTTCAAGAAGGAACAAGTCATTTAGAAACAGCAATGATGATGATGAGATACAAGTACAAGTACAAAGGAGATGAAGCCTGAAGCAAGGCCTTAAGTGTGGGTTTAGGCATTTCCTTCATTTACGTAGTACCTTCGACCTTGACTGATAGTGGATGGAGTCAGGAGGTGGGAGGATAAGGAAAGAGATATGGGATTTAAAAGGATAAATGGCTTGTCTTTCTTTCATGCTATGGTACATGAAAACTGGGTGTTATGCCTAAACAAAACTTGAGCCCAACCACTGGCTCTGCCTTGGGCCATCCATGCCCACCCTCTTCTGAGGCTGGTGAGCCCTATCAGAGCAGTGACTGGTCAAGTCCAATAGGACCTACTGTTCATTCACCAGAAATTCAAGGAAAACAACTACAAGCCAAACATCTTCAAGGATCCTCACAAAGACATATGCTTTGCCCTAAAGGTATTCATTATCTAAGAGTGAAAATAAAGCATGCTTATAATTACCCAAGAATGTGGGACTGAGATCTGAGGGATACATGTAGATACAACTAATGTGTATCCTCCAGCAATAGTGACCAAGATCTTGTTCATAAATTTTTATCTGGGGATTTGGATCAGATAAAAAATAGAGGAAATGGAGGTTTTGGGAAGTTGTCAGTGAGGTGGTTAGGACATAGGTATAGAGGATGCTTGCTTAGCATCTGTGTTAGATTGATTGCATTATCATTATCAGCATTATTCACTTCCTTCCTTCTTCCTATTCCGGTGGATTACACCTGGCTGCCTCACTGAATTTGCATTGAACATGTGATGGGCTTCAACCAAAGGAATGTGAACAGATGTAAGGCAAGCAGTGCTTTTGTGAGTTGTCATGAGAAGAATATGCTTGTGGTAGCCACTGGTCCATGGAGAGATGTGGAGCAGATGTGAACCTGATCTGTGACCTGGAGGCAACACCAACCAGTCTGCCACCTGAGATAATGCCATTCTAGTCGACTCATGGAACCACAAACAAAAAAAATAAATGTTTGTTGGAGTTTACTGTGTGGATGTTGGAGTTTGGAATGTTTGCTATTCACATGATTGAAGCAAAGCAAAGCAAAACAAAACAAAACAAAAACCCAGTACAGTAACCATTCTTTCTTCTAACAGTCTTGGTGGGAGAGGAAATTCAGGTACCCAGTGCTCACTTTTGAAGCTGAGTAAGACCATATTCCGTCTTTCTTGTCTCCTATGTAGGTTTATTTAGGAGATGAGGGAGGCTACATATGACCCAAGATTAGACAATCATATGGTCTTTCATAGGACTTTAAACCTTGAGCCAATGACTCAAGAAAACAGCAACTGTAGGTCTTACATGATAAAGGTGGTATTGTGACAAGGGTTTTCCAAACAGGAGACTGTTGCTGTGCCTCTTGCTTCCTGTTCTCTGTTGCTCTCTTAGCACCTACCTCCTCCAAAATTCAACCAGCCACTCATTCTTTGAGGCCTCAGTATTTTCCTAATACATTCCCCATTACCTAAATAAGCCAGTCAGCATCTAATGCTTATAACCAATACCTCTAACTCACTAATACTAATTTTGCAAATGCTGCCTCAGAACGTGACTTAGTAATGGAAATAGCCTCAGTCACATTAGAGTCCTTTTGGGTGCTATTATTAATATACCATATTGAGAGCTGCATGTCTGTGCCACTTAAGGTTCCTCCCATATCCCCTACATTTGACAAGTATTTGTGATGAGAAACTACCCTGGCTTTTAGTTCTACTAAAGTGCATCAATAAGACTTTTGAAGCCATAGGGATCTTTGAATTTCCTACGGTGTGAGATAAGGCTCTTTCTCATTACTCTAAGAATAGCCCAGCTCCCAAAGCCATTCAGAAATCCACAGAGGGAAATCTGGCCTGCAGGCCTTGCAATAAACTCTTATTAACACTATCAAAAGTAATCTGCTTTTGTCTTGACCTCACTTTAGATTCTCAGCAGGTATAATGGACAGATTTGTAGAGTTTCCTTTTCCCTTTTAAAAGACTAGATAAATGTACCTTTTCTCTCATCAGATTATAAAAGTCCAATGTAAATGGAAAATTCATTGCTTTCTTTGATAATAGACGTAATCTTCCCAATTGATGCCCCTCTGTCAGAAGACACACGAGATAGCCCTGGAGATTGTTTTCCATTAAAGCAGGCTAAGAATAAGTTTAATTTTCCACACCATGCACTTTAACCTTTCTCAGACTGATGCAGTGAGAAAGTGTTTTGTATCAACTTTCAGTGTAGGGAAGATGTCTGCTTTCTGTGGCTCCCAGTTCCATTTGGCTGTGTTGGGCACAGGCAGTTTGGTTTCAATTGGCCCCAATGTCTAAGTCTTCTAATTAGATTAATCTCTTTATCATTATTTATTGGAGGGGGGATGGGTGGGACCATTGAGTGGAGGGGAGAAAGACTGCTAACATCAATACTGTTTTAGCACTGACTGTTAAAGTCAGCTCAGGCTCAAAGTATAGGTAAAAGTACATAAAAATAATGCTCATTGAATATAGCATTTCACGTATTCAGCTTCTCCTCACATAGTTCTGCACAGAGTAGGAAGTCTTTGTGTCCCTTTGACATGGGAAAATCAGGGCACACACAAACATCAGGAAGTTTGACTCTATCCACACAGTAAAACAATACCAGCTACGAGTTGTGTTTTGGATCATCAGACTCTTGGCTCATTCTTCTTCCATTAACTAACAGGATAGATGTAAGTCTAGAAGATAGGGAAAGGGTTTGAAACCTGAAGACCAGAGCTGTGGTTCCAGCTATGCTCCTTGCTGGTTGTTTTGTGTGTGTGTGTGTGTCTCAAGGCTGAGTTATGTTTTCTCATCTGTAACAATGCCTGGGTTAAAATGAGGTAATTTTTATGAAAAAAACTTTGTAAAGTGCAAAGTCTAATAAAAAATGAGTATATTATATATTTATGATAATAATTGATAGTTATTGATCACTTACTATGTGCTAGGCATGACACAATTTAGTTTTCTTTTATATTGTGAAATAAAACATACATATAAAAGTTCCTAAAACATCATTATACAGTATAAGAATTAGTTATAAAGGTTTCAGCCATGAATTACCAAGTCAAGAATCAGAACGTTGCCTGCAGCCCAGAAATTAGACACCTTCCTCCCTCTTTCTCCCCCCGAGGTTACCACTATTCTATTTAGGCAATCGCTTCTGTGCTTCTCTTCATATTTTAATAATTTCTAAATAATATAGTGCAGCTTTGCCTGTTTTTGAGCTTTATGTCAATGAAATCAGAGAGTATGCATTTCCTTTTTTTTTTTTTAATATATAAATGAGGGATGGGGGGGAGAGAGAGAGGTGGTGGGAGGGAGGAGCAGAGGGAGAGGGAAAGAGAATCCCAAGCAGGCTCCATGACCAGCATGGAACCCAACACAGGGCTCAATCTCACAACCCTGAATCATGACCTGAGCAGAAATCAAGAGTTGGATGCTTAACCAACTGAGCCACCCAGGTGCCCCTTTTGCATTTGCTTTCTTTTGTCAGTATCATGTTTTAAAGTTCCATGCATCTCGTTCTATATAACTGTAGTCATTCATTTTCATTACTATATAGTACTCTACTGTTAGAAAATAATGATTTACCTGAACCTTGTACCATTGGTAAGTGTTTAGGTTGTTTCTAGACTTTTGCTCTTAAGAAGTGTATACCTATAGACAAGCACACATATTTTACACATATCTATGCTGTTCTCTAGGTTATGTACTTAATAGTAGAATTACTGACTCACAGCATATATATATAACTCTAGTGCATACTGCCCAACTGCTTTTTTTTTTGAAGTGGATACTCTGATTTACACTTCCACTAGTAACATAGGAGATTTTGTATTGTTCTATACCCTCTCCAACATTCAATATTGTATTATGTTTACATACTAACTAGTCTAGTGTGCATATAGTGGTATCTCATTGAAGAGTTTATATGCATTTTTCTGATTACTAATGAGGTCATACCTGTTTATAAATTTATTTATCCTTTTTTTTTTTCAATATTTGTTCAGAGCTATTGCCTATTTTTTTGGTTATCTCTCTTTTCCTCACTGATTTATAGGACTTTTTTCTTATATAACCTGGACACAAGCTCTTTGTTATACATGTATCAAATACCTTTTCCTGCTACACGCCTTGCCTTTTCATCTCTTGATGGAATCTTTTGATGAAAACAAGTTCTTAACTTTAATGTTGTCTAACTTATTAATCATTTCCTCTATGCTTAGAGCTTTTTGTATCTTGTATGAAAGATCTCTCTGAGGTTGTAAAGACATTCTTTTATGTTATTTTCTGTAAGCTGGCAGTTAGAGTGGAGCTGCCAGTTTACCATCAAGGAGCTGGAGCTACATGAGGAGGGAGCAGAAAGGAGATGTGGATTTCAGGTTGGTGACAACCATTTATCATAGGAGGCTTAAAAGGGCCTGTACATGAGGCCAAGCGCACAGAAAGGAGGGTAGATGCAATAGGCTAGTCTTGGCACAAGATCTGTGGTTGGTCATGGACGATAACAAGTGTTTTCTTTTAGGTCTATGTCAGGCACATACACACTCCAAAAACCATAAAGAAGCTTTGTTTCTTTTTTGGTCAATTCTGAATTTTTCATAAAAGAAAAATTTCTAGAGAGGAGAAGGATAAATAGAGATACAAGATTTTTGGTTTTATACAAAATTTCTCCTCCTTTAACATGGAAAACTCACAATTCAGGTAAAATTTAAGACATGGAAGAAATTATGAAGTTAAGGTTAGACTGTGGGGGTTTTTTAATTATTATTTTAAGACCAGCGATTATCAACTTTGTGGAAGTTGTTTCAGTTTATAGCCTCCTTCTCTCCTTGTTTCTCACCTCTCTAAACTACATACTTTATTTGTATTTTATAGAATCTTAGATTTGGCAGATCTCAAATCCAAACTTTTTATTTTTCAGATGAGGATACCAAGACTTGCATATATGGTCACAGAGCTATTTAGTGAATCAACCAAACCAGGTTTCTGACTCTGCATGCTTTGCTTCTCAAAATGCCATGGAGTACATTTTTTAAAATAAAATTAAATTGCTTGGAGAAATTTCTGACAACCCGAGACACCATTAGTGATAACTCGAGACATCTGTATTTGTTGCAAAGTGATAGAAAAGTCCATCAAAGTGTGTCCAACTCTCCAACTCTCATCTTATATAAAATCTTAGATATTTGAATCAATAAAAGTTAAGTAACAACTTTTTAAAAATATGCAAAAAACTTGAATAGACATTTTACAAAAGAGGATATGCAAGTGGCCAATAAATATGTGTAAAGGTGGCCAACTTCATTCATCATCTGGAAGATACAAATTAAACCATAATGTGGTACAACTACACACACCCACCAGAATGCCAAAAAAAAGTAAGACAAAAAAAAAAATTACAGATAATACAAAGTGTTGATGAGGATGTGGAACAACTGGAACCCTTATACTGTGATGATGAAAGCATAAAATGATCCAACCACTTTGGGAAACTGGCAGTCTACTAAAGTTGAATATATAGATATTTTATGATCCAGCAATTCCACTGCTAGATATATGCCCAAGAGAACACGTATGTACACAAAAGAAATGTATTTTTCATAGTATAACTTTCCATAAAAACCTCACTTTGGAAGCTTCCCAAATGCTCTTCAACAATAGAAAAGATAAATGAATTATAGCGTATTTATACAATGGAGCACTACCGCATAATGAGAAAATATTAAGTACTATGACATTGAAGCAGTATGAATAAATCTCACATAATAATTAAGAAATGAAGACAGACAAAAGAGAGTACATCATGTATGATTTCATTCATACAAGATTAAAAAATAAATTTATGCTGCTAAAAGTCAGGGTAGTGGTTACCTTTGGGAGGATAATGATGGGCAAGTGGAATTCTGATAAAGTTCTCTTACTTGATCTGGGTCTTATACAGGTGTGTTTAGTTTGTGAAAATTGACTAAGCCATGCATTCATGTGTATGTTTATTTTTTCTTCCTTTGTGCTATACTTCAATAAGATGTTCAAGAAAATCTTAACTTTCAGCCAAGTTTCAGGGCCAGAGGTCTTAAGGAAAATAACACTATCATCCTCATGACAATCTGAATACATTTTCTATTTACACAATGCTCCTTCCACTTAGCCTGGCATCTGCTGCACATCTGTATCCCCCATGGCACATAGTAAGTTAAACAACCCAGATGCTGAAGAAAAATCGTAGCAGTGGGAGACTGAATTTAAGATGAATAGATTGGGGAGGGAAAGATAAGTTTTCAATTGACATCAGGAATAAATAAAAGGGTCAATAGGGAAACAAGAAAAGAGAAAATGATCATTTTTGGCAGGAGTGAAGGCAGATTTTGCAGTAGAGTCTGGCAGATCCTGAGTGGGCAAATGGAGTACAAAAATGAGCAATGGTTATGACCAATGTAGGGGACAAGGCAGGGAATCAGGGAGTTCTCTGTCCCTGATTAAACACATTACTATCACTACCTGACTCTGCCAAGGGAGGTTTGTATTCCTATCTCATACAATACTTTTGAAAAATACATAAGCCAAAAAGATAGATGGAAAGAGGGAGTAAGAGAGAGCGCAACTTCGATCTCAAAATATTCTTTTTTCTGTACTAGAATGATCGTGAGGACTTGTTTTGATAGCAAGAAAAGAAAAGTGACTTTGAGCACTCACAGCATGCAAGGAACATCCATAGGTATCATAACAGTTAATCCCCATAGCAGCCTATCAAGAGGTGAGGGCTATTCTCATTTATGTTTAGGACTTGAGGCTGAGAGAGTTGAGACACTAGTCCACTGGCCCGTTAGTAGTTGAAGACAGAGCCTAGCTTTGAGCCCATGTCAATCTGACTAAAACTACTTGCTCTGACTGGAATCAAGCACCCTCCTATGAAAATTGCTCTCGGTCTCCCATTCAGCATTGTGCTTTGGGAAAGAAGACAATTCTTTAAAGAGACAACTGGCCTGTGATGTCTGGTTAGCATGTCTTTCCAGGGAATCCACAAGGCAGGCTGTGATAGTATTGATACAAAAAGAGGTGGGCACACCAAATCCTAAACATCATGGTGGAGGGCTATAATGTGTCCCCACTACACTGTGGACTGACTGTCTTAGGAAAAATCCCTTTCCCCTTATGTGGGACCTGAGCCTAAGCCTAGCCACAGGCTGAGAAAGGTGGGTATATGTTTATATGATGTGATTTTGGTTGTGCCACAAATCCCCAAAGGAACCTCCAATTCTTCTGTGTTTGTTCCAATTCCCACCTCAGCTGCCTCTGCATTAAACCATCACCCTCCAAGGGTAAGTTGTGACTTGGAGAGGAATCCCAGCCATTTATCACAAAATCATCAATTGTTTCATTGGAAGAACCCTTTGCCATTTTGTCTGGGACCCCAAAGAAGGCAATTTTGATGGAGGGGAATGGGAGAGTTAGTGCTGCTGATCTGAGGTTTGTCTCACTGCATTAGGCAGTGGGGTTTGGGGTGCTCACCTATGTACCTATTAGGCATAAGTGTAGGAAAGGGAGGGCTGATGGCTGTACTTGGGAATGAGAGTGGAGGGGAGGGGGAGAAGCCATACACACACACACACACACACACACATGCACACACTTTGCCCCACAAGCACTCTGTGTGTAAAGTATTTTAATGGAGTCAGATATTCTGTATTTGAACTTCACTTCTCTCACTTGTCAGTGTATGAGTGTATGATCTGGGCCAAGTTACTTAACTTTTCTGAGTCTCATTGACCTCATCTGGAAATCCCCATAGGAAAGATTAAATGAAAGAAAAATCCACCCACCACTTCCGATGCTGTGAACAAGTGTCTGGTCCAAGGCCCTGTGGATATATCCAAGGTGACACTGCAGAGCCAGGAACTCAGCCCAGGGAGGGTGAATGGACCAGTGAGAAGGAAAAGGAAGCATAGAGGAAGTCATATGGATGAGGATTTCAATATCATACTAGAATTACATAATAAGTAAGACTTTATGATGACAAAAGAGGCTGTTTTGTGAAAGAATGGGCCCTTTATTGGTGGAAGAATCATACAGAGGTGGCAGAGACACCTGTCTAGCACATTGAAGACTGGATTCCTGCACAAGTGGAGATTATTTTGAGTTGGCATCTCACAAATGAGGCAGATTCTTGGGTCACTCTTCTTTTAAGCATCAATCATGTGGTTGCTTTATTGCTCGATGACTGACTTTTGGTTTGAGTGTGTAGTAGACACTGGTTGGTGTCCTAACTGGCATTGATTCTGTCTCTTTCTTCTTAACTTTATCCAAATTTTCATTTGAGGAACTGCTTCTCTCATTGGGTAGTTGTAGCGGATGTTGTCAATTCTCCACTGTCATCATCCTTAGTATGTACTCTAGGTTCTGGCTTCTTTTGCTCAACATCGCATTTGGCCTGACTTCTGTCAGTTCCTGCATTTCTTGTTCTGAAAATTTTCTTTGACTTCTAGAGCTTTCTTTGAAACACAAGCAACTATAGAGAACTAATGTCTTCTAGGACCAGTCCTCGCCTAATGACAGACAGAAATGGGTGCATAAACACACTAACTCCCGGGGGGCGGAGCAAGATGGTGGAGGAGTAGGAGACCTGGATTTCGTCTGGTCTCAGGAATTCAGCTGGATAGGGATCAAACGATTCTGAACACCTACAAACTCAACAGGAGATCGAAGAAAAGAAGAGCAACAACTCTCTCATCAGAAAAGCGACCACTTTCTGGAAGGTAGGACGTGCGGAGAAGTGAATCCGAGGCGATATTCGGGAGGATAGATGGCGGGGGAGGGGCCTCCGGCGGCCGCTTCTGGCAAGTGATAGAGCCGCGGAGCACAAAATCGGAACTTTTAAAAGTCTGCTCCACTGAGGGACGTCACTCTGGTGGCTAAGCGGGGGGTGGAACCCTCCGGGACAGTGTGGTCTCAGGACCCATGGGTCACAGAAAGACCGGGGGTGCCTGAGTGTGGCAGAGCTCCCAGGTATCGGAGCAGGGAAGCCGGCTGCAGAGGCGGAGCCCAAGCGCGGGCTCTCAGCTCAGGGTTGCCATAAACCGTGATCCGCGGCACAGTCGGGCCACTGCTCCTCCATCAGGGACCCAACAAGCGGCAGATCCAGGGAGACTCACCTTCCTCCCCCAGGAGGAGCCGCGCGGGAGTGCACCGCAGGGATCTGCTGGGTTTGGAGACTCCACCCGGGGTCGGGTGCCAGAGATAGAAACGCACAGTCACAGGCCAGGTGAGCACGGAGTGCGGCCGGAGACCGGGGAGACGGGAGTGACTGATGGCTTTTCTCTGGGGGCTCACTGAGAAGCGGGGCCCCGAGTTCTCGGCTCCTCCGGGGCAGAGATTGGGAGGCCGCCATTTTCACTCTCCGCCTCCAAAGCTGTACGGAAAGCTCACAGGGAACAAAAGCCCCGGAGAGCAAACCCAAGGAGATTACTTAGCCGGGAGGGGGCAAGCGCGGGGCAATTCCGCCTCTGGCAGAGACATTTGGGAACCACGGCAACAGGCCCCTCCCCAGAAGATCAGCGAGAACAGCCAGCCAAGACCAAGTTTCCCGATCAATGAGAACGGCAGAACTCCAGCGCTAGGGGACTACTGCACATAGAATTCATGGCTTTTTTTACCATGATTCTTTAGTCTTTCAAAGTTAATTTTTTTTAACTGTCTTTTTTTCTTTTTGAATTTTTCTTTTTCCCTTTTTCAACCAACATCTTATCAATCCCTTTATTTAAAAAAAAAAAAAAATTTTATTTTTCTTTTTTAGAGTCATATTCTATCCCTTCATAGTAGTTACCCATATTTTTGGCTTATATATATAAGTTGTTCTCTCTTTAAAATTTTGAGATAGTTTCTTCTAACAGATCAAAATATACCCTAAATCTCTAGTATATGGTGTTTTCTATTCCCCTGCCTGATCACATCCTCTCCCTTTTTTTTTCTTTTTTTAAATCCTCTTCTTTCTTTTTTCAAACAACTTCTTATCAATTCCTTTTATAAAATTTTTTATACTTTCCATCTTTACAGTCATATTCCATCCCTTCATCATATCAACCCTTATTTTTGTACATATATAAGTTTTTCTTTCTTTAAAATTTTGGGAGGCACTTTCTTCTAAAAGACCAAAATACACCCCAAATCTAGTGTGTGGCACTGATCTATATACCAGCCTGATCATATTTGATCACATTCTGGTTTTTTTGTTGTTGTTGTTTTGTTTTGTTTGTTTTTGTTTTTATCTTTATCTTTTTCTTTTTTTTCTTTTTCTTTTTTCTCTCTTTCCCTTTCTTTTCCCACTGCTTCAGGTGTTTTCTGATTTGTTTAGAGTATATTTTCTGGGGACATTGTTACTCTGCTAGCATTTTGTTCTCTCATTAATCTATTCTCCTCTGCACAAAATGACAAGACGGAAAAAATCACCTCAACAAAAAGAAAAAGAGGTAGTACCGACTGCCAGGGACCTACTCAATACGGACATTAGTACAATGTCAGATCTAGAGTTCAGAATCATCACTTTAAAGATACTAGCTGGGCTTGAAAAAAATATGGAAGTTATTAGAGAAACCCTTTCTGGAGAAGTAAAAGAGCTAAAATCCAACCAGGTAGAAGTCAAAAAGGTTATTAATGAGGTGCAATCAAAATTGGGGGCGCTAACTGCTAGAATAAATGAGGCAGAAGAGAGAATCAGTAATATAGAAGATGAAATGATGGAAAATAAAGAAGCTGAGAAAAAGAGAGATAAACAACTACTGGATCACGAGGGCAGAATTCGAGAGATAAGCGATACCATATGACGAAACAACATTAGAATAATTGGGATCCCAGAAGAAGAAGAAAGAGAGAGAGGGGCAGAAGGTATAATGGAGCAAATTATAGCAGAGAACTTCCCTAATTTGGGGAAGGAAACAGGCAT
>NC_058412.1:100237479-100268638 GCF_002201575.2 Neomonachus schauinslandi
TCAAACTCAACACCCAAAGAACAAAGAATCCAATCAAGAAATGGGCAAAAGACATGAACAGACATTTTTCCAAAGAAGACCTCCAAATGGCCAACAGACACATGAAAAAGTGCTCAATATCGCTCGGCATCAGGGAAATCCAAACCAAAACCTCAATGAGATACCACCTCACACCAGTCAGAATGGCTAAAATTAACAAGTCAGGAAATGACAGATGTTGGCAGGGATGCGGAGAAAGGGGAACCCTCCTACACTGTTGGTGGGAATGCAAGCTGGTGCAGCCACTCTGGAAAACTGTATGGATGTTCCTCAAAAAGTTGAAAATAGAGCTACCATATGATCCAGCCATTGCACTACTGGGTATTTACCCCAAAGATACAAAAGTAGGGATCCGAAGGGGTACGTGCACCCCGATGTTTATAGCAGCAATGTCCACAATAGCCAAACTGTGGAAAGAGCCAAGATGTCCATCGACAGATGAATGGATAAAGAAGATGTGGTATATATATACAGTGGAATATTATGCAGCCATCAAAAGGAATGAGATCTTGCCATTTGCAACGATGTGGATGGAACTGGAGGGTATTATGTTGAGTGAAATAAGTCAAACAGAGAAAGACATGTATCATATGACCTCACTGATATGAGGAATTCTTAATCTCAGGAAACAAACTGAGGGTTGCTGGAGTGGGGGGTGGGGTGGGAACGATGGGGTGACTGGGTGATAGACACTGAGGAGGGTATGTGCTCTGGTAAGCGCTGTGAATTGTGCAAGACTGTTGAATCTCAGATCTGTACCTCTGAAACAAATAATGCAATATACGTTAAGAAAAAAAGAAGAAGAAGAAGAAGAAGGTAGCGGGAGGGGAAGAATGAAGCGGGGGAAATCGGAGGGGTAGACGAACCATGAGAGATGATGGACTCTGAAAAACAAACATGGTTCTAGAGGGGAGGGGGGTGGGAGGATGGTTTAGCCTGGTGGTGGGTATTGAGGAGGGCACATTCTGCATGGAGCACTGGGTGTTATGCACAAACAATGAATCATGGAACACTTCATCTAAAACTAATGATGTAATGTATGGGGATTAACATAAGAATAAAAAAAAAATAACACACTAACTCCCTTGCCAATCAGTCATCCCCTCCCTCTCTTCCTCTTTACTCCTCTACTGGTGTTTTCCAGAATTGCCTCCAAGCATTTAAGTCTTTATTTTCAGGCTATGTTTCTAGGGGAACCGAAAGTAAGACAGTAACAGTCCTAAGGTTTGCATGGAATTAATCCCAGTTTCTGTTCCAAAGGTATCCTCTGGATGGCATAAGCAAATGAGAATGATCTCACACCCCCTGTCCTCAGCAATTGATTTACGGGTGGATAGTAACCAAGACCTACATAAATCAACATATGGTTTCCATGATTTGTTTAAGTTTGTCCAGTTTGCAGGGCATGGATTCTTACTTGTCCATTTCTGTGTCTGTAGTTCTTACAACAGGCCCTCTGTCAATGCTGGGCCCTAAATCATGCTAATGTAATAACGACCAATAGATCTATGTTATCACCCCTTTCAGGAAGAATTATACCTTAAAATAAGGAGAAATGATCTACCCATGAGGTTATATCCCTACCCATGGGATCCTGGCAATGTAGCAGTGACTGGACAAACTGATTTGAATAAGAAAGCCTATTCTTTCAACAGCATAGATTAATTTTGTCTACTTATGTAGTTATGTAGTTTACACAAATGGAATCATATAGGTCATATGCTTTGTTCAGGCTTCTTTAGTTCAACATGATGTCTGAGAGCATTCATAGTATGGTCAGTAGCAATGATTTATACAGTCTCCTTGTTGTATAGTATCCCATCACATGGGTATACACAATGTATCTCTCCATCCTACATTTTAGGAGCATTTGTGTTCTTTCCAGTTTGGAGTTATTATGAACAGTGCTTCTATAAACATTCTAGTACATGTCCTTTGGTACTCCTAAGGATGAAGTTTTCTTGACTATCTCCCCCTGAGTGGAATTGCTTAATCTTAGGGTATGCACATGTTCTGTGTTAGCAGACATCCCTAATAGTTTTCCAAATTTGTTGTATTGTGCTTTGTATTTTTAAAAAGTCTGATTTAATTCTCAACATTTAAAAACCAATTTCCCATAAGAGGATCTGACAAACCAAAGGTTTCATTGCCTAATGAAATCAGATTGGCTGGAGCTAGTTCTAGCCACCCACTTTAGACAGGGAACTTACCACAGTCCCCAAGCAGTTGCTTCACTCACTGACAATACTTTCCTGACTCCTGCTTCTGGGTTTTCTTTTCCTTCATTTGTGACTAAAGAAACATCACAAATGAATATAAGGGCCCTGCAACTACTCATTCTGAGAATTCTAGAACCTGGTTAACCTATTTCTTTGGTTTGAGTTTCATCAGGAAAAGCAGACCCTGAGATGAGGATGGGAGTGCAGATATTTCATTTGGGGCATGATCCTAAGAAACAAAATTGGGGAATAAGGAAGGGAGACAGGGAAAGAAAAGAGGACAATGAAGTGTGATATCAAGGGTGGGCATCTGGAGCTCAGTCCTACCAGGGAACCTGAGAGCCAATGTGGAACGCACTTTAGAGGTCTGCCATTTGTGTGGAGAAGGACAGGCTTCATTCATCACTTGAGGACTGCTGGGGGTAGGCAGGGTTCATTCCCCAGAACTTCTGGCCTGCTGTACTTGCATGCAAGGTGGGCTCTGGAGATCTGAGAATTTCTCAGGCAAACAGAAGCAGATGCTGGCAGTTGGAAGCCAAGCACTAGAATGATAAGACAAGGTCATTACAAGTAAGGCACCAACAGTGGCTGCCACCTTGCTATATTCACGTTTACTCCCAGGTCTCCAGTCCCTAAAAACCCTATGCACTAGAACCCTGGTTCCTACAGCCTTACTACATAGAGCTGTCAGTGTGTTGCTTTTCATCAATGAACATGAAGTCTCTACTCCCATTTCATAAGGTCCATCTACTCTCCTCCACCACCATCCCCTTCCCAAGTGTGTCCAGATAACTGCACATTTATGTTACATTACATTCCTACCCATTATGAACTACTGTTCATAATAACTCCAAACTGGAAAGAACACAAATGCTCCTAAAATGTAGGATGGAGAGATACATTGTGTATACCCATGTGATGGGATACTATACAACAAGGAGACTGTATAAATCATTGCTACTGACCATACTATGAATGCTCTCAGACATCATGTTGAACTAAAGAAGCCTGAACAAAGCATATGACCTATATGATTCCATTTGTGTAAACTACATAACTACATAAGTAGACAAAATTAATCTATGCTGTTGAAAGAATAGGCTTTCTTATTCAAATCAGTTTGTCCAGTCACTGCTACATTGCCAGGATCCCATGGGTAGGGATATAACATACATAATATTACATACGTAATATTTATATTACAAACCAGAGTCTCTGCACAGGGAGCCTTTCACTGCTCATGTCTTTCCCATCCAGGCACAGAAACATTTCCTTCACTTCTGTGCAAGCACATTTAGAAGAGTTTTAATAATGCATTTGCCAAGATAGATTCATCTTCTCCTTGCATGTCCTGCGATTTGCAATCAAGTAGAACAATTAAATTGTTGCGCATCCCCCTAAACTGCACTTAGAGTTGACTGGAGATGGGAAATCTGTGTGGTGATGAAGTAGAAATCCTTCTTCTTTTTATTGCGCTTCAATTTTCAATTTATATTCCAAGGTGATTTTATTTAAAAAGAATTATTAGATTCCTAGAAGAGAATAGGATCTGTGTGAATAAGAGACCTATGCATTTATCAGATTTTGCATTAATATCATATAGACTGCAATGCCAAAAACAGTGGCAAACTGTCCCTTTGACAAAGGGATTTTTGCAGAAGGAGGGGAAATCCAGCATATCATTTAGGAAAAAGAAAATTCTCAGCCATCTTCAGACTTGAGTGAGTCCCCAACTACAATAATTTGTGGAGGGATATGGTCAATGCCAAATCACTTTCCATTTTCATCAAAACAGCCAAGGTCTAAAAACAAAACCTCAAAAATAGCTAAAGCAATTAGAAAAAGAGTATTGGCCACAATTCCCATGTTAGCTGATTTAAAAAAAACTCATTTGAAAGTGACAAAGGATTAAAAGATATAAAACCAAACCAAAGCAACAACCAAAGAAACCTTGTGAAAATTCCACATGGCTAACATGTGCAATGGGAGATTTTGATCTCAAAGTACTAAATTCCTGACTGGAGAAAACTTAATTGAAACTCACACATTAAAGAATCACTTTCGATTAGTACTAGATATTTGTGCATGCACACACACACACAGAGACCACACACAGTTGGTTCTTGTCACAGTGGTTATATTCTATAAAGTCACCATGGACACTGAATTAGCAAATATCGAACTGTTGGTACTAGAGGAAAGATGGGGTAAGTTCCCACATGCCTCTGATCACAACATTTTGGTCAACCCAAATGCCATTCGTGTTATATAGGTTGGTTTGCCAATATTCTTATAAAACAAGTCAGTCTCATCACTGTTGAAAACACTCTTCCACTTAATCCTTCTCCTGTATAACACTGAGAGAAAATTTTTTAAAAATTCTTTCATAGCTTCTTGATCTGCAGAACCTGCAAATTTAACAATTTTCAGGCCATATTGCTTTTTGAAACATGCAACCCAGCCCTCCCTAGATGAGAATGGTGTGACATTTACTGACCCTACGTAACATGACCATGAATTGCCTTGGCTTCAGCCTCACTATGCCATCCACTAAACATTTTTTATCAGTTGTCATCTCACATGTCCACAAGTTTAGCTACCTTTTCATCTCCACTAGAGATGATATTCTAGAACCTTGTAGAGTGGCCTCCCATACAGTTTAGGGAATTTTCTCTTTTTTCATGGAAGTGCCATGTTATTGATTGATGAGCATTGAACTCACAGCCAACAGCACTATAACTCCTACCTGAACAAAGCTTCTCCAACACACGTACTTTCTCTGTGAGGCACATCGCAGCCTTTCTGCGCTCGGAAACACTAGACAGCACATGAGTGCTATGTTGGAGACTGATTCAAACAGCAAAATCACAAACAAAAAGCACAAAACGTGAAATAAGTGGCCCTAAGTAGACCATGGAAGGGACTTTTGTTTACAGAATGAGAGCTGAGACAAAGCAGAACCCTGTCTTGTTAAACTCAGATGGAAATGTGCACATCCAGTGCCTCAGATTTTTCACCACTCTGCACATGTCTGTTATTGACTGTGGAGGTTCTGGGGTATGGATTTTGGAGTTACAAGTAAATTTTAGTGAGGAGGTGAATTTTCAAATATGTAATCCATGAATAATGAAAATCAGCCGTGTATTCTTGTTACTTCGTGCTTCGTATGTCAGCTCTGGGTAATTCAAATAGAAATTCCATCAGTATTTTTCATGCTTTCACAGGGCAAGGATGATATATTTTGGAGCATACATATATACATTTTTGGTATTTTCCCCCTCCCCCTAGTTTTCTCCATGCTGGAATTCTCTCACCTTCCCTGATTTATAGAAAAGGTTTTTCTTCTAATCCTTAAGTTCTATATCCTAAGTGATCTCTTGGGAGTACATCAATATGTTTTGAATCCTGCTTTAGTAATGTGACCTTTGGCAAATTATTTAACCTCAAGGAAATTTATTTCCTTATGCTAAATTGATATAATAATACTTTTTTTCCCTAACTCTACTATAATAATTAAATAAGAAATATAAAATATTTGTATATTATTCATTAGGTGGCACTTCCTTTTCTATGCCCTGATTTGAATGGAGAAACATACAAAGTAGTGGCTAAAGACTGGATTTGGAAGTCACTTGCCTTGTTCAAATTCCGGCTCCACCAGTTACCCACTGTGAAAGTGTGGAAACAAGAGTAGAGATGACGCGTCCTCCAGCCTGGATCCTTGAGTGACCATGTGGAGCAGAACCCCCACTGACCCACACCATGACAGGAGTGTGGAAGGAACCCATGTTATGCCCTGGAAATACCACATGGCTTAATTCTGCAATGGCAGACTTGTACCTCAGAATAAATTCAGAGATTTAGGGACTAATTTATTTCTGTATGTAACCAACCCTGGCCTGACAAATACTCACAGGCCCACAGATCTGTGACCTTCTTTGGGGGCAAACTATTACTATAATTATACAGTTAAGTATATGGATGGTGAGTTTATGAGAGCTTAGAAAAGAATATGATGATCTCAAAAGACCCAGGTGTGATTCTTTTATATGTGTACATGTGTTTGGGGTAGGGGTGTGGTGCAGCCAAAGAGGAGGTGCCCAAAGAGGAATTAAAGCTTTAGTAGAATCTCAAATCACTATTAAAATTATGCCACGTGGTTATATAAGGGAAAATGGAAATGGTAGAGTGACAGAGCATTCTAGGTAGAGGAAATTGCATGTAGAACTGTCCAGAAGTGTAAGGAAGCAGGTACTGGCAAGGGCTAGAGCTCCCTATCTTTACTAGGAAGTCATTGAAGACTTTAGAGTAGGGGAATGATAGGAGCTGAATAAGGCTCTAGATAGATTACTCAATCATCAGCATTAATCACTGATTGAAATAGAGGGTTGTTGTAAATAAGGAGAGCAGTGGGAAGCTCTTCTCATTTTATCTCCATGCAGAGTCAAAGTGTCTACCCCAGAATGAGGGAAGAGATGGCTCTCAGAGGCATTGAAAAAATAAGGCATTATATATGGTGAGTGTATCTGTCAGCTATAACCATAATAATGCTGCAAAACAGCAATAACAAAACAAACCATCAAAAACTCAGCTTATAGACACAACATTTTCTCACTCATGAAGCTGTCAGTTATTTAAAGCTTGGCTGATCTTTGCTGGATTCAGCAGGGCTTGGCTCCAGGCTGCAGACCAAGCTCAAGCCAATTCCACTTGTCTTATTCTGATGTCTAGGGGTAGTGGCTACCCAGAATATGTTCTTTTCATAACAATGGTACAAGTGCAAGAGGTTAAACCCAACTATGAGCATATGGTAAGCCTTTGCTCACATCACAAGTACTGACATCCCACTGGACATAGCAATCCACATGAACAAACCCAAAGTCGAGGGGTAGGTATATTAGTTGAGGTTCTCCAGAACTAATAGGATATTTACTTACTCACTATAAGGAATTGGCTCACATGATTATAAAGGCTGACAATTCCCAAATTCTGCAGTCAGCAAGCTGGAGACCCACAGGAGCTGATGGTATAGTTCTACTCCAGAAACCAGCAGGACCCAGAAAAAGCTGATATTCCAGCTCAAGGTTCAGGGCAGGAAAGAACTGATGTCCCAGATCAATTCAGTCAGGTAGAAGCAGTTCCCTCTTCTTTGCAGAAGGGTTGGCCTTTATGTTTTATTCAGGCTTTTAACTGACAGGATGAAATCCATCCACATCTGGGAAGGCAATCTGCTTTACTCAGTCTACTGATTTAAATGGTAATCTCATCCAAAATACTGTCAAAGACACACCAGAATATTTGATCAAATATCTGGGCACACTATGTCCCAGTCAAATTGACAAAATTACCCATCACCGTGAGGAAGTACACTCTGCAGACTGTGAGGGCACATGGGGTATAACATTAAGATCAACTGTCGAATTTGTGGCAGTGGGTTTAAAAGAAAGTGAAATCAAATGAACCCCAAGATTTTGAACCTGATTAACTGGAAAACTGTCCATCTTCTGTTTCATTATTCGGCCAGAGAATGTGTAGTTAAAGATCATGCATCCGAGTCCTGTTGTAGCTGGAGAATAAATGGGTCCAAACGCATCTCCTGTCAATGCAAAAAGATGTACAAGCTTCAAGAAGTGTCTTCAGACCTTCTCAAACCTTCTCATTCTTCATTTAGCTGCCTCCCTTTGAAGACTGTCATTGTCTCATCCTCTAGCTTTATACTTACCTTACTGCAAATGATCTGTTATGAGCCTATTGGCAAATTATCAACCTCAAATGATCTGTTTCTTGACCTGTAAAATGGGAATAATGACTCTATCTACTTCATATTAAAATAGGTATAATAGGTAAAGCACTTAGGGCATTACTGGGCCCTGAGTAAGTGCTCCACACACATTATCTGTTTTATCATTAGCTCACTTAATCCTCACAACACCTCTATCATGTAGACATATTTTATAATCTCTGTATTATAGATGAAGAACCCAAAAAAAAGTAAGTAACTTTTCCAGGATTATACAACTGGTGAGAGAAGTCTAAATCCATATGACCACCACTTCCACACCCAACTTCTTCTCAAAGAATAATTGCTTTTATCATCCAACAGAACTAATTCCAGACCATTCTCTGTGTATTTATATTCATATTCACAAATGTATAATATTCTTGTGTATACGTGTGCAAGTTCTCTTTTATAAAATGCTATCATATTATATCCATATTTTGTTTTGCTATTTGTTTTATTCAACTTAACACTATATTTTGGAAGTCTTCTAGCGTCAACAGTATAAATCCATCTTATATAGAGTGGCAAGTAATTCAAGAACCTAAATATACCGTATTATCTAGCCCTTTCACTATTGGTAAATATGAAGTTCCTTTCCAATTCTCTGCTGTTACAAGCCATGCCGTGCTGGCCACCCTAGGACAGTCCTCTTGGTGTGCATGGATGCGCATTTCTCTAAGCAAAATACTGAGAAATATACTTGCTGGGCCATAGAATGTGTGCCCGTACAATTTCAGTAGATATCAGCAAACTGCTCTCCAGTGGACCTATATCAGTTCACGCTTCCATCGGCCACGAGAGGGGTTTGTTTTTCTGGCATCAGGAATGCAGCAAATGCTAGGGTTAAAATGACAAGGTCTGGTGGGGGAGAGGAAAGTCCCCCAGAACCACGGGAGACTCAACACAAGCGTCTGCTCTTCTAGTGTTTTCAGTGGGCCTCCTGGATTCATTTTAGTTTCTAATTTCCAAGTATTTCTGGGGGGAAAATGACACAGAAGAAATTTTTTTTTTTATAAGGGGCAGAACATTTTCTCCCCATTTTTCTGTGCTCAGGAGGCTCCTAAAATCTCACTTCTTTTTTAGGAAATAGACTGGGATCTTTTGTGTAGAGCAGAAAGAACAGTATTTTTCTCCCATCACCTATCTAGCCTGGTATACCCAGCTGGCACTATTGTAAAACCCTTCTTAGGGGCCACACCCTGTCCTGACTCTCAGTTATATTTACAGGTACAACTCCACACAACTAATTTCAGTTCACTAAGGAAGTCTGGGTGACTCAAGAACATAAAAAGAGTCTTCCCAGTGGCCAAAAGAGCAAACAATTTATCATGAGGCAATTGATAGCAGTCGTTGTAGCTATCTACAAAGTAGATAGTCAGCAGACAATTAGGAAAACACTCTTTTTCTGACAATTTAGAAAGTTCAGTCTTTGGAAACTGGACAGCAAAGCTTGGTTCTAATCTAGTAACCAAAGCTATATAATTAATTAGTTCTTTCAGGTTTCAGGCAGAAAATGGCATTGCTGTGTTACAGTAATAATCCCGGTTGTAGCTGAGTTATCAGCAAACTGCAGCTCCTCTCTCAGGGGAACAAACCCTGTAATTTAACAAATCACTGTATTTTGGGTTTTGACATTGCACATGCTTTTCAATTTCCATCTGTTCCTTTGGTTCATTAGTATTTTATTGTTGCTACAGTCAGAAGCATTTTAATAGTTTTCTCCCTCTAAAATAACACACCATCAACTATCTTCTGTCATCCCTTTGGACACCTAAAAATGGCATGTCCATTCCAATTTTAAATTGCTTTTAGGAAGTATTATTTTGGGCATTTTCCCAAAAGTCCAAGATGGCTGCCTTTGGCTATGAACTAGAATAATAACTTTGTGTATGAAAACAAATATTCAAAGTCTACTTCAAACACAGATTTTTAGAATAGAATAATGTCCTTTCATATTCTTGAGCTATATCTTTATTAGATCAGAACAAGGTCAAAAAACTCAGTGTGTACACACAATTTTCACATACACACCCCATGCTTTCCCCCCCAAAGATACACATAGACACACACAAACATCAAATATGTACACCTATCCACACTCCATGTACACACACCAAAAGTCTTCCCAGAACAAATCACACATGTACCCTGCACTAATACACATACTTCAATGCATGCATGTACTACACAGACACAATCACATACACACTACATATATACATACAACCTCAGATACCCACTCATATACACACTGTAATCACACACATTCCTCAAACACATATACATGAATACACACATTCTATATATACACATGCATGTGCACACACACACATTCAATACACACATGATCCACATATACACAAACCACAAACAAACACATATATGACCACCCTGTGTTGTGAGGATAAATAAAAATATTAACTCACCAAAAAGAGCAGTGAAAAAAATTATAAATAAACACAAGTAAAAGTGTACCCTAAGAATATATACTGGGAAATATTTTGGAATGAAATTTAAGATTATTTATTTATTTAAGAAATTTTAATAACTTCCAGAAAGTCAGGTTTTTGGAGCCAAATGGTGGTTTTCCTTTGTGGGTCATGTCCTGTCTGTGCACACTCAGACCAATTCCTCTTCAACTGATATGAAAGGTCAAGGCCAAAGTTTCAAGAATAAAATTGGAGTACCACACACACACACACACATGCACGCACACATTTGTAATATCCATGGTGGTAGAGGGCAGTATTGGTTCCAGAATGTATTGGGGATATACCATGTGTTATGAAAAGAAAGAGATCTCTCTGAGCATCACTGAGGATGATGAGACAGTCCTGCTTGAAAATGCCCTTGAGAATGGACAGCCCTATCATTCTCAGGCTCCCCTTTGTTCTATGGTATTTCTGAGTTGTGGTTGATCTCCAGCGTCTAGGAGACTGAATACTTGGATGGACCAGCACTGCCTGGAATGCTGCTCACAGGGAGACCAAGAGTCCTCACTCCTAGGAGTGGCCACTAGGTCCCTCTAGAGTATGGAGATCAGCTCAGTGCCTGTGAAAGCTCAAGGAAGTATCAATGCACTCTAAGAGAGACCCTTCTCAGCAAGACAAGGTGTCCCCTTGGGATCCCCAGCCATACTCTCACATCCTGTTATATAACTGTATTTTCCCCAGTGCTACTTTAGAGAAAAAGTCTAAGTGCACTGCAGACTGCTGTCAGAACTGTAAGTGTGAAGGTCAAATGCAGAAGAGGCTTGAACTTAGCAACATCAGACTTCCCAAGTTTTAGGACCATCTCAAGGTCTGGGGTAGACCTGAGATCCTGCACTTCTAAATAAACTCCCAGGGACTGTGATTCTGCTGGTCAATGGACCACATTTTGGTTAGCAAGGACCTAGAGTCAAGGGTCATCATTAGTGCCTAGACCCTCCTGCCCAGTAGAAATTACCTTTTAGCATGCCACTTAAAGTGGTAATGGTTGAATATGCCCCCATTTTTCAGATAAGTTCCTTACTTTTAAACTGACTTTCTGAAGAAAAAGAAGTGGAGTCAAAAGCAGGATTATTAATGGTGGGGGCAGGGGGATGAGTGAGCTATGTGTGAAGCCAGAGCAAAGGCAGGTGGAGTAACTCACTTAGAATGCCACAGATACACAACGAACATCTTGAAATTCTCTCTTCCCCCATTCTTGAATCACGAATTTGTCTTATTGGAAGCATTTAGTGCAACATAGCCCATCTCTGCTGGGACTCAGCAAAATTTATGTCCCATGCTTTCTTCTGGGGTCCACCCTGCTGCCCAACAGAATGAATATCCCACCTGGGCTGTGATCTTATTTATTTCCTTCCCTCCGTGCCAGATTCCTGTGTCCTGGTGCTGGGAACTGGAGCAGCACCACTGCTCACCCATATCCAAAGTTGGCAGCTTACTGACAATGCCGTGTGGCTCAGGACAAGATTTGCATGTTATCCTGCCTGATGATGCAGTGACTTGGTTTCGCTGTAACTGAAACATATGCCTTGTGAGTTTTGTTATGTTTGGGGATTATTAATAACCACACAAAAGTATTTAAGAAGGCATGAGCATCTCATCTTCTGGTAAACATGTAACTTTTAAATCCAAAACTGCCCCCACATATTCATAAACTCTTCTCGTCGGAATCACTTTTTGTGTTGGGACTGGGCAGACCTCCCACTTTCTAACACATCCTCTCTGAATCTCTCTGGTTTTCTTTCTCCTCATCAAGAATTACTCAAGGAGAGGTGGCAATTACTTGGTCCCAAGAGCGTCTGTTATCAGCAGAGGTAACAGTGAGATGCCTAATCCTCCTTGAACCCCTTCTCTGGGTCTTGAGTGAAAGTTGGAAGATAAGGATGGAAGCTTATTATTTGTGTTTTAAGAAGCAAATGCGACTTCAGACTTCAGAAGCATTGGATTCAGTGTCTCATAACTTGAGAAAGACACTGTTTGGTTACTTTATCGCTTCTGGAAAATAACGTGATGACAAGGGTGTCAGAGCTAAAGGCAACGACAGGAGAGAATAATTAGAAAAATCTCTGAGACCAAGTTTGTTTTTCTGTTATCAGTGTTGGGAGAGGGAGAGCTTGAACTTAGTCTCTGGAATAAAATGTGTTATTCAAAATAATACATGGCATAGATGGGCCCTATATTAGTCACCGTGAAAGCTGAATGAGCAGCTTTATGGAATGAACAAAGCTGGCTTTGCATCAAGACAGACTTCTTCCTGTCTCTCAGCAGGCTTCTGGAGGTTTCTCCTGCTAGCTGATGGATATATGGCTCAGGGGATGCAAACTGATTCTTTTACTAGATTAAAGTAACCTAAATATTATGTTAAATGATTGTACACATTGTACACAAACATAATTTAAATTTGATTAATTGGTGCTCCTATCAATTACATATGTCTAAAAACGGGAGAGAAAGGAGACATAGCAGTGCCAAGGAATGGGGGAGAAAAAATGGCCTTTCTTCCAAATTACTTTGGCTTTGTTCCAGAGCCAGTGCCCTTAATTCAGCCCCTTAGGAGAGGAAAATGACCCTTTATGTGTTTGTTATGAAGTTTTTTTTACGGTACATAAATGGAGGTGTTATTGGCAGAGGGTCCCTACTAACACCAAATAGATGGTGGGAAGAATGGACAACCAAGGTTTTGTTTCTTTAGGGTTTTGAGATTACCCCAGGGGGCTTTGCTGCTGCCAGGCAAATAGCTCTATAGACATTATTAGAGGAGTGGAAGGTACATTTGTGAGAAATGTCAAAGTGATAACCAAAGAAAGGGGAACTCATTGTGGCAGGGGTGTTCCCAGCAGTACATATATCATTACTATTATGAGAAGACTCCAAGATTTTACCAAGAAGTTACTATTTATTAATAAATTAAGAGGGAGGTTAGTTGTGCACACCATGAGAACATGGTGATTACTTGGACTGGGTACCTCTACCAAAAAAAGTGTCACTGCTCTCAAGAGAGAAGGGGCCAGTTGTGGTGGGAGTGGGGCCCAAAAGGGGTGTGTATATTGTCCAGGTCATTTACTCATGGTCTCTCCCCCTGGTCTCTGGCTGGCCTGAAAGACTGCCCCCATCACTTGAAGGCATTATTTGGGGTCCTGAATCTGAGGCCGGCAGCCCTGACATCTACTCCCAGCTCAGCAAGTGAATCTGACTCTCTGAATTTCTGAGCTCAGATTCCTCAATGCTAACATGAGAGACAGTACCACTCCTGAGACTTTACATTCTATGACACTATGATTCTCTCCTCTCCCTTATCTAAACTCTCTGGATATCCTGTCTATATGAAAATATAGCCGGATTCTGTCTACCATTTCCATGACTAGCACCTGTTCCAGCTTCCTCATTTATTTCTCACTTGAATTATCCCAGCAGCCCCTGAACTGACCCATCTGCTTTCTCTTCTGCCCCCAACAGTCTGTTCTCCACCCAGCAGACTGGATCATCATATTGAAATCCTACCATACTGCTCCCCCAGTAACCACCCCCCCACCTTTTCTTCCTGTCCTTATAATTCCCCTAGAGCCTTAGGGCCTGATCAGGGTTCGCCTCTCTTATCTCATCTCCTACCATCTACCACTTGATTATTTCCATGCAGCCACATAGAAATAGCCAACCTTCTCCCCATTGCCCCTCACGCCATCTCTAAGCATCAGCCCTTCCCTGGGGTGTGATTCTCACTCCCTCCCAACCCCACCATACCCCAGATACGAGCATGACTCCCTCTGTCACCTCCTTCAATCCCTACTCAAATGCTATCTCCTTGATAAGGCCTTCCCTGACCATTACATTTCCAAGTGCCTCAGTCCCACAGCACTTGCTAATCTCCTTATTCTGCCCTTTACTTCCCATAGCCCCAAACTTCTAGCATATAATACAATTCACTTATCAACTATGTATTTTCTTTCTCCTTTACCAGAATTAAGGCTTCATGTGGGCGAGGACCTTGGCCAATACATACATGTTTTTTACTGTTGTATCCCCAGTGCCTAAAAGAGTTCCTGGTTCAGGGAGGTTCTCCATAAAAACTTGTTGAATGAAGTAATGAATCCTTGAAACTCTTTTTTTTTTTCTTTCTTGTCGTGCTTTTGGATGGGTGTGATGCTAATAATGGATAGCAGTGAAAGTCCAGGAGGAGAGAATGCCATGTTGGAGGGCTGACAGCACTCAGAAGACTGCATAACTATCCTTAGGTGGAGGAAAGATTTATAATTTAGTATTTGCAGTTTGTCATGCATGCATGTTTTTTTTTTTGTCATGCATTTATTAGTGTTCTTCCCCATGCCCTGGTGTTTGCTGCCACTCCTGTTTCTGCACCTCTGTCTCTGCCTGAAAGCTTTCTCTGTCCATAGAAGCATGTGTGGGACCCATGTCCAGCATGGGCTCACAGTAACAGGGAGCTAATGCTCCTAGGGGTGTCCTCAAATGATGAGTAAAGGGAGTTGATGGCTACATATGTCCCTTGGGTGGAACCATTCTCAGCCATGTTTCCCTGTGTCCCAGAGGTCTGCAATGGGTTCAAGCCCCCATTGCCCAAGGGGTAACCTGCTCATAAATGTATGCTTTACTGACTCCCATCCCTTTCCTGACTTACTTCTCCACTCCCCTGTTCTCTCATGGATCTCTTTCTGATTGCCTACTAAATAAACTGCATTCTTATCACAAGACTGCTTCCAGGGGAAGCCAAATGCTCAGAAGCACGTAACAAAGACCCTCCTCATCCTTTGTGCATAGTCAAGGCCTCTGTGCATCAAGATCCCATTTCCCATGCAAGTGAAGCATTGCCTCAGGATGTGGACCAGGTCATCCCTAAAGCTCCTTCCTACAGCATGACCCAAGATTCCAGCTTGTGAGGGGCAGTTTGATGTGAAAGGAATGGTTAAGACCCCAGACTCTGGAGCCAGACTGCCCAGGTTCAAGTCCTGACTCTGACCTGCCCGCTGTATGATCTTGGGCACAGTGCTTTACTTTTCTCTTCCCAGTTTCCTCCTCTGTAAGATGAGTGTGCTAGTAGTGTTTTTCCCTGAGGGCCCCAGAAGGATTAAATACATTCACATTTGCAAAGCCCTCTGACCAGTACTTGGCCCAGAGAAGGCACTACATGATGTTAAATAATGAAATCCCCCCATCTGCCAACAAAGAAACTAGGGCTAAAGGAGGTTAAATTCAAATTCCCGGAACTGGAAAACAACTCTCTGGGACCCAAATACAGTGTGATTTTGTTATACTTCACTCAATTAGGAAAAAAAACCCCAACAAATTCAAGTACCCACGTTTTCTTGAGACATATTCTCATAATGAAAATTGGAAGTTTGTGGGTTTTTTTTGTGTAGTTACTACCAGCTAATTAGTGAAAAGGCATAAGCAAGTAAATATGTGCTACGAGTTAATTTGGAACAATATTAGCTTTATATATTTGGATTGCTCCATACACTTCATAGAAGAACGTCTGGTGGGTAAATACTTCACTTGGATGATAAATCAATCTCTCTCTCTTTCTCCCCAGTACTATAATCATCCAATATATGAAAAAGGTTTTGTGTGAAGGAAAGCAATGGACTCTGCTAATTCTCCATGGAGCATTGCAGGAAAGGATTTAGGGTAAAATTTGCTGGAAGGGATTCCATCCACATGTAGGGCAGAGATTTTCTGATTAATGTGGAGAGTCAGAGCTGAAGTTGGCTCTCTGTGGGATCTGAGTGACATTTGGAAAACCTCTTTGTCCAAGAACGTCTTCCCTACCGGCTTATATTGGTGCCTAAAGTCCTACTATTGGAGATTTATTCCTTCGGTGAGTTTAGTTCAAACAATTCATTGAATATTGTTCATGAAACAGTGACTGGGTTATATGCTTGGTAAGAACTGGCTGTTTCTAAGACCCCCCACAAAATGCAAATATCTCCGAGCAGGTGACACATTATGCTATTGTCAACAATTAACACTTCAGTGGGAATTATCTTGACAGATCCTTTTTCAACTATGACAGCTGCCTGAGTACAAACCTCCCAAGGAAATAAGACATAAATTCTAGTTGTGTATAGGAAGATGGTGGAGAAAGGGGCCAGGGTAGAGGCCATGGCTGTAAAGGAGAGTATTAAACATTTGTTGGGCATGCACCATGGACCAGGAACTGTGCCTGCTCCTTTCCAACCATTGTGAGGGAACTTGGTCAGCCACTGTGATGGGTTCCCATGGCAAGTTTGAAGGTACAATGGGGCAGGGAAAAGAGAGGAGCATGGTAAAGACCCACTCTGCCTCACTCTGTGGTGTTCTAGCCCGTGGTTGATGCATAATGAGGGAGAATCAATACTTATCTCCCTTGGCTCATTTCTGAGATAGGAGACTAACCCAGAGTATAGCAAGGCAGAAATTCTGCTGTGGCCACATAGAATTCTTAACCAATGTGAATGGAAATTATTCATAGAAATGAAGAAGTTGCAATGAGTGTTCATGGTTTCCAAATTTCTCTCTACCATAAAACATAAGTCCCCTGACACTGGTAGTTTTATAAATATATGGTTGGTTGAGGAGGACATATAGTCGAGTGAAGGTTTATAACCCTTACTTAACATACAGCGATCTGCTTAGAAGAACAAATTGGCATTGAAGTTAAATACTAACAAATTTGACAGAAATAAGAAAATGTCTGTCTTCTTACCACATGCACCCTTGTACTTCTTCCTTCCCCCTTTTGTGACCGTTCATTCATCAGGTATTTATTGAACATTTGGTATGTGCCACTTAGCCTACAAAACTCTTAAGCACAGCATGCCTTTAGCATCTGTTCAAGATGCTATTAGATGGAGCGTCTGTTTTTCTTTTGTTCAAAAAAGTAAACAGTTTCTCTTCTGATAAAAAATTGATCTGAATCTTGACCAAATACTTAGACCACTTGTCTCTAATAGATAGAAGGAAACATAAACATCATTTGAAACAATATTTAAGTCATATCAACTAAGGTCAAACTATTATCTCCAATTAAACTTTTAATTATCTTGACAGATACAGTGTGATTTTGTTATACTTCACTCAATAAACTCCTAGTTTATTACACTCATGTTATTGCTACAAAGTCCACAAACGATTTCTACAACAGGTAACAGGTCCCTGTCTTGTTGCCCTTGCTCTTTTTTTTTTTCTTTAGCAAGCCACATCCTATCAAGAGTCAGAACTGTAGTCTGCCACTTAGTAGCAATACAGCTTTGGCCAAATTATGTGACCTTTCTGATCTGTGTTTCTTCCTCTGCAAAATGATGATGATAATACATGCCATGCTAGGTTGCTCTGAGAAATACACAAATTAAGTCAGATGATGTATGGATGGTGCCTGGCACAGCTCTGGACACAGGATCCAGGCTTAGCAAATTGTGATTATAATCCCACTGCAAATTTCAGAGGTTCCTTGGAGCTTTGCATTCTTGCTTGCTCCTGCACCGAGCCTGGGGCGAGTCCCAATGCCTCAGTGAACCACTTCTCTGACGTCATCTCTTGCTGCTGTGCATGAAGTCTAAGTGCAACTGTGTTACTCGAAGTTCCTTCTGAGTCCCTCTCCTCAGTTTTGGGCTTCCAAATCAGAAGACAAAAACTGAAGAAATCTCTCTTTACCATTTTACCATGGCAAACAGCTGTTTCTAGAGAAGCCTTATTCCCTTTCCCGCTATCAGTCGAAAATCTGTAGTTTACAACCTTTCCCCATGCCCCACCCCCCAAGCTGGGTTAGTTTTAGCCATTTGGCTGAATCTTCTCTACTTTTACAAGGAATAATACCTTTTAGACCATAACCCTATTTATATTTTAACATATTCCTCATCTCTGCCTCCCTGTCCACAAAAGAAAAATAAGAAAAAAATACATAAAGGCTTTGCAGCTCACCAGGCTGTTTAAAAAAGCCCATTGTAAATTTCCTCTCATGGTGGACGTTCTCTCCAGCCTCAATTCAGACACTGCACAGATCCCTGACCTGCACAGTGCTGTCCCATGTGCTGTCACACAGAATTCCATGCTTAGAAGGACCCCATTGCTTGATTTAATATTTTGCTGTCACTCCCTTGAGATTCTTCATAATTTTTGAGTAAGGGTCCCTGCGTTTTCATTTTGCACCAAGTCCACAATTCATGTAGCCAGTCCTGCTCCCAGGGCTCTTCTTGCCTTGGGCACCACCTTCGGTCTCCGCCCCACCACCTGCCACCTCTATGAGCGCCTCCTAGCACTGCTGTGATTGCGATGCTGGGCGCCCTGCCAAGGCAATGCCAGGGTCAGACTCAAATACACTTTTATTAGAAATTCCAGTTGGAAGAGAACAGGAGGGACCCCAGTGGTTACTCTGTGCCCTTCATGTTTACACTGTTTTCACCTCTCCTAAACCTTGTAAAATGAAAATGAGGATAAGCAATAAATTCCACAAGCATGTTTGTTCACCCCAGCTTCCCAGTTGTGGTTGATTTTGCAATACAGCGCTGCTTTTGGTAGACTTCCTTATTAAAGAGAAACATGTGAGACGGACACCTGTGTTTAGTAAACGTATAGAAATTATTGCCCCTCCGAGCTGCAAATGCCTTTAGTTTTAAGTATGACATTTGTTATAAAAACAAGCACAATATTTCATCTGCCTGCTGAGTGATAAAAGCACACTGTTTCTGTCTCACTCGGTAGCACTCCCCGATTAGAAGGCTCATGTGTAATAATCATTCAGGTTATCCTGAGCTCGATGACTTCTGAGATCCTTTGTCAAGAATAGTCACCAATTTTAAAAGAAGCGAAATGTGACAACTGGCTGAGTTACTGAATTGAAAATAAAGACATTTAAGTTTAAGACCCAAGGAATCAGAAACTTGCAGTGGGGTGAACATCTGCTAAAAAATATCATGGTCATTTGATTCATCAGCAAAAGCTCAGAGACTAGCATCCGTGCGAACATGCAGAGGACAAGATTCATGTACTACAGGAGATAGGCAAAGGTTGAGGATACTGGTAGGGGAGAATTGGGGTTCCAGAGAGGAGTAATCAGCCATATCCCTACAAATGGGATCCACCTTTTCCTTTAAATTATCTTTTGGTGAAAAAGGGAAAATCAGGGTAATGCTGCTATGATTCCCCATAAACCCTTGGTGAGCCCTGGTACCTGGCTCTCTATGGACCAGAATAGTCTCTGACTTCTCATTTCCTAATTATTGGGAATGATATCATTTCCAGTCAAGTGTTGGCATTTTATTACGTTTTAATCCTCTGACTACTGGAAAACCAGATGTGGTTGGCATGGGCGGTTCTCTTCAAACAGACTTGCACCAGAGATTTTTTAAATAACACAAATTTGATCAGGTGGCTTAGCGGTTGGAACCTCTTCGCTCCTTGAATCAGTCCAGAATCCTCCCCCTGCCCAGCAGCACCCTGTGAGTTCAGGTCCCTGCCTCCTTTCCCTAATTCTTACCCTTCATTATTCTCCTTGTTTGTGAGGCCCCAGTGAAGAAAAAACATATTTTCTCTTCCCCTGTTAAAATTCCCATCTCTGTGCAGGGTGCTGTGGGAGCAGGTGCTACATTTACTGTGTTCACTCCTTATCTACATGACCTCGCATGGGACCTGGCAATAGTAGGGGCTCATTAAAACAATATTTTTAAATGAATCAATAGCTGAGTACAACAAAGAACCTTCCCTACTAATAGTGTGAGCTAGTGTTCAATCGTTATCCAGAAAATGGTAGAAAAGTATATTAGAGGGGCACCTGGGTGGCTCAGTCGTACGCATCTGCCTTCGCCTCAAGTCATAATCCCAGGGTCCTGGGATTGAACGCCACATCGGGCTCCCTGCTCAGCGGGGAGCCTGCTTCTCCCTCTCCCACTTCCCCAGCTTCTGTTCCCTCTCTCGCTGTGTCTTTCCCTGTCAAATAAATGAATAAAATCTTTTAAAAAAAAAGTATACTAGATTCAAGGAGGAAAACGTGGGTCCATGTGAGGAATTTAGAGTTAAACATAAAGGATATTCATTTTTTAAAAATCTTTTTTTCTCCAGCTAACTGGTTAGCTTTATAAAAGTAATTTTAGTAAAAATTTTAACTTATTGAAATATTTGTGTTTCTGAAACATTCCTTATAAAAACAATACATGAAAACATTTGCTTTGAAACGTGTTCAGATGGGCCTGAAATATCTTTTGTCTCTGATTCTGCAGAGGTAACTCTCTGACCATTGCCAGGTCCCATGCGAGGTCATGCGAGTTTTCTGGGCACCTTTATAGACATTTCTTCTGTTTGTGCAGTGTTCCCGCACAGTGATCCACAGAAACTGCACCACGGTGGGTACTGCTCCAGTCCTATCCTTGCCACAGAGCAGGGGTGGGGGGGCACTGGTGACGGCATGTTTAGTGTGGTCGCTGAGGTGTCTGTTCTTTGGGGCTAGGACGGTTGGTAACACCAATGTCAAGGTGCCCACCCAGCTGTCCTGTAGCTGCAGCAAAGCGTTGAGCACCAGGGACCTGGTCACTCTCAATTTAATAAAGAAACTGTCAGGAGAGCTTGCTCGGTGCAACTGCCCATTGTCTCAGAATCAGATAGTTGGAACCGAGGATGGCCACATCTCGCAAAAGATACATAGCAGTTTCTAGAATTGACACAAGATTAGGAAACTATTAGGTTGAGTTGATGAATGATTTGTGCTTATAATTTATATCACCTAATACGCACTTTTATGATTTCATTTATATTTATAATTGAGTGAAGTTAGAGAATAAAAATAAATACATTTTTCCTTTATGTTTTGACTTATAAATTGATTTATATTGTAATTTATATCACATTTATATATTTTAATATTACCCTGGGTTTTTTCTAATTTATTATTTTATTTATATTATTTATATAATGCTACAATAAATCTGCCACCCATTACTATGCAATTTTAGTGAGTTCCCTGTTCTTTATTCCTCAGTTTAAAGAATGGGATAGATAATAGCACCTATCTCTTCGGATTATTATATTAAATAAGTGACTACATATAAAGGGCTATTTAGGGGCATGGTTGGAGCTGATTAAATTCAGTTATTATTATTTTCATTAAGCCTTGTACATGCTTCCCTATATTACTATCCGAAAGCATGTGTCTTGGTAGTTAGAGGAAATGTTCTCTAGAGCTACAGTGATATTTCCCCATGAACTCAATATTAAATAGGGCTTTTCAGAAATAAACTCTATTATAACGAACTCGAGTGGAGATATGCAGGCGTTGTAATGCTATCTAGAGCCCCAAGACCTGACTGAAGCTTGATTAAACACAGTGACATATTCAAAGAAAGACTTTATCCACCAGAGGGAAGCTGGCATGTCTTGGAAGCACTGGAAAAGGAGTGTGAAATTCAACAAAATGCACTAAGCACAACATCCCATCCTGGGTGTTGGAAGCACAGTGTGCTTGCTTTCTGGAAATTTTTCCCTCTGGCTGGTTGGGGGTGGGGATGGGCAGTACCTGGTACCTGCTCAGGACCCTCCTGGAGGAGAGGCCTCCACATAGGGCCAAAACATGCAGGTGAAATCCTACTGTGGGGACAGATGCTTAGGCCTCCCAGAGCCTAATTGCAAATCCACCTTTGAATCTGATGTTGGATCTTGGGCTCTAGAGCAGACTCCTCCTACAGATTGTAATTCATCTACCACTGAATCTTTCTTAAAAGAAGGGAAGGCCTTGCCAGCGGGATGGGCACGTCTATCTTCCTGGAATGTAAATTTCACTATATCCACCCAACAGGTATTTTCTGAGGTCCAGTCTATGAACTGCACTGTTCTACCCACTGGGTATAAAAAAGTGGTTAAAACAAACATAAATCCATGGCCTCCTAGGGTATTTATCCTAGCCTGGGAGTCAGGAAATGGATCGTCTACTTACCTATCTGTTTTGGAGGAAGGGAGTGCAGGAAGTTGGAATTTTAGATCAGAGTGGCAGAGGACTTTTAAGGAAAAGTCTTGGAAGACTGTCAGAGAAACTGCAAGGAGAGGGAATCATGTGTGCAAACCCAGGTGACAGGGTAGGGGAGCACCCAGGGGCTGGAGCCCAGTGGTCAGGGCAAAACATAGAGAACAGGCAGGCAGATCATGTCGGGCGAGAACTCACTGCAAAGCCATGGGCTTTTATATGAGGATTTTGAAAAGAGGAAGGACATGCTCTAAGTGTTTAACAGGATTCAGAATTGGCTTGTCTGTACAGAAGCAGGAGGACAGGCACAGGCAGGAAAAACAAAGAGGAAGCTATTTCAAAGCAAAACTGTTATATGGGATAGGCAGGAAAATGTAGGCCAAAATTGTTTTCATTTCTCAATTTTGTATGTTAGTATCTTAGGAGCTTTATCATTAGGAATCAACATCCAGATTATAATTAATTAGGGACATTCACCAGAACAGCAGGTGTGAGTTCATAAGCTAAATGCAAGATGTAACTTTTATTCTTTTATATAACTAAATGCAATTTTTAGTTAAAGAACCATTAATCCCAGTTAAATTTAATCCTAGGGTAAATTTAATCATGTAGCACTTTTTAAAGCAGTTCTGGGTTTTCTCATTCAATTTAGGGATTTCTCATGCTTCTTCTCATGGTGGATATTACCTGCTGCCCCATCCTATCCCCATGCTTGCATTAACATGGGTGCCCTTGGGTGTCATTGTTGTCCCACACTAGTATCATGGAAATATCTGGGCTTCTAGCTGGACCCTAGTGCCCTGTATTTTGGGGTCCCCAAACCTATATGAGGGTTCTTTCATCTGCTCCCATCCCACCTTGGTCTTACCCCTGAGTGGATTCTCTAGAATTTCCTAGAAGCTTATACCATTGGCTGTGGAATCTTTTGCCTAGGCTGGTGGAGGAAGGAAAAGAAGCTTATGTCTGCTTTTACTTTTTTTTTAAATGTCTTTGTCATAGGCTTCAAACTCTGTGTGTGTGTTTGTAAATAGAATACCAAAGAGCAATTAAAAAAGAATCAACTATTGGTAAGTGCTACATCTTGGGTAAATCTCAAATCAAAGAGTATGTTAATATGCTATTTGACTGCATTTGTATGAATCTCTAGACAGTACAAACTAATCTATAGGACAGAGAGCAGATTAATGTTTGTATAAGGAAGAAGCAAAAAGGAGAAATTTTAAAAGGTCATGAAGGACTTTTGTGGGTAAAGAATATGTTCATTACTATGATTGTGGTGATAGTTTCATAGATGTATACATATGTCAAAACATATCAAATTGCATAATTTAAACATATTCAGTATACATATGTCAATTATAACTAAATAAAGCTGATAAAAATTGAGTAGAGACAAGATCTTAGGGCAGCTGTGTGATTATAAATAGTAGCACAGACAGCTGGAGACATGTCACTTGACGTCAACATCTCACTGCTCTAGTCCATCAGTAATGAACTCCATGGAGAAGAAAGCCTCTTTTTTTTTCAATTTTACATAGACCTTCAGTGATTGTGAGATGCGGAGATAGAATATATTGGTTTAGTGCTTTCAGACTTAGCAGTGTGAGCCAGGGGATAGAGGTGGGAAAGTGTCTGAACTTGCTGTTGGCAACCCCTTCCCCAGCACGCGTATCCCTAAATTTGCAGAGGCTGTCCTTGTGGCCTCAGAAGTATCATGTCCTGGTTGTAGTCAAACACTCACCCATCATTCTCCCCCACATGCCCAGCTTCTGAGCTGCAGGGACAAGGTCTGCTGGATGGAGACTAGGTGTGATAAACCACACCATCTGTCATGTTGCTGATGGTGGGACTGCTGATGGTGGGCAGATCCAACTCCAACATGTATGTCAAGTAGCATCTCCATGCTGAAAGATTCCTAGCCTCTACTATAGGTGAAGAGCTAGGTGTGTAAAGACTCACTCTGCATCTTCCTGACTGGCCCTAGAGAACAGTCACCCTTCACCATTCAACTTCTTATTGATGAAGACACTGTTGGGTCTTCCAGTTGCCCATTGTAATGGCCTTGGAGGCCATAACCATGTTTCCTTGTTGACTCAAGGGGTTCAGCAGAGCCTTCAATTTTCCCATCCACAGCTGTGTTTGAACTGTTTATGACATGCATTGATTGGCATCACTTTTGAGGGTAGCCATGTAGGGAACCCCCAGGAGCATGGCAGACACCTGCTAGGCACGTTCCAGCAGCTCTAGGTTGATGTGCAGATGAAGCGTCCTCACTGGCACTACTCCACTTTCCCCTCTGAGGTCTGCTTTGAAAGTGAAGGCTGAGTATTAACTTGTTCTCTCTTTCTGCATTTTGCAATAATAACTATGAAAGAGAAATGATCCAAATGCCAGGGATGGGGGGAAGGGCTGTGGGAGAAGGAGATGGGGAGGTCAATTCAGTTTATTCTCTACGATATTATTTCATCATTGTAGATTCTTTTCTTACAATGTTAAGAACTGGTCCCTAGACCTCCTTCAGTAAATATATCAAGGCTTGCCACTGTTGGAGGCATTTGGTATTAGACCCTAGAGGACTACCTTAGCACTGCAGATACTTCCCCTGGGATGGGAGCTCTCCTAAATATTGGGAACAGGACAGTTTGTGTTTACAGCATCGTGGGGATGTTGCTAAGATTATAAAGCTCCAAAGCTGAAGTTGGCCTCCTTTCTAAATGCTGTTTTAACATTCCTCTATATATAAGGTACAGGAAATGGGGCAATAAAGCCAATCTTTATTGCATTATTTGTGCAAAATATCTGGTACAGACTCTTGCTTGGGAACCCTGGGGAGAGCTCTGGGTTATAAGAGAGGAAAGAAGAATTGTTCTAAACATGAGCATCATCCTGATTCTATTTCACCAGAACTTTGGGGCTTGAGTAACCTCAGTGTAATTCCTGCCCTAAATGTTCATTCAAGTATGTTATTAAATTGAGCTTCTAATCACCCAGAAGACATTTTCCTGAAGCATACCCATGGCTGACAGAGGTAGGTGTGAAGGGTAGAAGCAGGACAGGGATAAAACTCCCCAAATCTACTAACTAAAATAAGCCTCTAGTTTGGGGAGAATTCTAGCAATTTTAGTTTCCTTCTGTAAAATCTATAATTAAAACATAATACACATACCAAAAATTATATTTACTGTAAATGTACAGTTTAATACATTTTCAGAAATAAAGCAGTATCTAAATAAAAAAAAAAACAGAGAGCATTTTCAGCCTTCTAGAACTACTCTCACACTTGTACAGTATATTTATTTTTCTGGTTTCTCTTGCTCAATATGATGTTTATGGGATTAATCTGTGTTGCATATAACAGTAGTTCATTCATTCTCATTGCTTCTCATTTCTATTATGTGAACATATCACAATTATTTTTAATCCATTCTAGCATTGATGGACCGTTGTGCTGTTTCCAGGTTTTAGCAATAACCAAGAAAGCCTCTATGAAAATTTTTATGCATGGCTTTTGGTGACCATAGCCCACCAAATTCTTTACTGATAACTTGCATATTTGCCGTCTTTTTCTGATTGATTAATAGGAGTTGTTATATATCCTGAACAGTAGACTTAATCAGACATATATATTGTCAATAACTTCTTCTCCCATTTTGTGGGTTGACAATGTTCTTTTGAAAATCAAAATATTTCTAATCCTCCTCTTATGCTTACAGGCTATGGGGGGCATTCACCCATTTTCTCTAAATCAGTTTTCTCATCAGTAAAATGAGACTTGGATTTCTTAATTTTCTATTTTCTCTTGAGCCTGTATTACATTACATATACCTTTCTCCAGAGGTTTAAATGAAGCCATAAAGAAAAATTTGGAGGTTCCCATCAGCAGGACCAAAGTGAAGGAGGAGAGAGCAAAGGAACTGCACTAAATGTATAATGGAGGGAGGCTTGGGTGGCTCAGTCTGTTAAGCATCTGCCTTCGGCTCAGGTCATGATCCTGGGGTCCTGGGGTCGAGCCCCACATTGGGCTCCCTGCTCAGTGGGGAGTGTGCTTCTCCCTCTCGTGCTCACCCTGCTTGTGTTCCCTCTCTTGCTCTGTCTCTCTCTGTCAAATAAATAAATAAAATCTTTTTTAAAAAAAAAGCACAAAATTCTTATAAATAAATAAATAAAGAAAGAAAGAAAGAAAGAAAGGAGGCAGTGGCATCACAGGGATATTTCCAGCCTTGTACTTCCTCCTCCTATAAGTTTCTAGCCACTTAGGACGTAATTTTGAGAGTTCTACACTACAGAAAGAATTTCTAGTAAAGAAAATTTACTTCCCATGCGGGATGGTAGTGGCCATTTCTCAGTTTCACTGCACTAGAGTCCTATTGTATCAAGCATTTCTACCCTGTGGCTTTGGACATTTCCTGCTTGGCATGAAGAAGCAGGCTGTTGCCATCTTGTACCCCAAATAATCACCTATAATTGTATTGAAGCTTAATAGATTATTTTAAAAAGGGCAATGAATATCCTGAGCAAAAAATAAAATCTGTGTGGTGATGGTGGTAGAATATTTGTGTGAAATAAGTTTTGCTTCCTTAATTTTGTTGCCCTCATGTTGACCTTCTGAGACTGGTATGTATTAGCCCTAATTCCTCAAGAAGCCCAAGTTATCAGTGTAGGTTGATAAAATCATATGTAGCTATTGAATACTTGAAATGTGGCTTGTTCCAAATTAAGATATACTATAAGTTTAACATACGTACTGGATTTCAAAAGCTTGGTACAAAACAAATAAATATTGGTTACAAGTTGAAATGATAATATTTTTTGGATATATGGGCTTAAATAAAATATATTTTTAAAGATTTTATTTATTTATTTTAGAGAGCGATAGAGAGCGTGAGCTGAGGGAGGGAGAGGCACAGGGAGAAAGAGAAAGAGAGAATCTCAAGCAGACTCCAGGCTGAGCACAGAGTCTGACTCAGGGATCAATCCTATGACACTGAGATGATGACCCTGAGATCACGACCTGAGCCGAAACCCAGAGTTGGACACTTAGCCAACTGAGCTGCCCAAGAGCCCTGAAAAATTTTAAATTATATATGGACTTCATGTTATATTTCTACTGGACAACATTCTTACAGGTTATGGCTGATAAATACCATACCCACGGATGTGAGTTCACCATTGTCCCACTTACAGTGGCAGGTTCTGCTTGTTCCATTTTTTAGAGCACCAGAAGAAGCAGAGGAAAGGGAGAGAAGCACAGCTGTGGCTTCATGCCCCCATCTCCCACAAATAGATTCCAAGTTATCCACCCTTTCTTCAAGGACATGTATAGGAATCAAAAGAAGTGCACCCTCATTATTCCTTCTACTCCTTGTCCTGTGACCCCTCATGAAAGTTTCTTTTCTATTTCCCACTTTGTCTGGGAAATCATCTAATCCTTCTAGCTCATTTTATTTCTAGTTCAGGTGGCCCCACAGATGCTTACCTTGTCTTTTGGAAAGGAAAAACTGGTTAATAGGATATTCACTAGGCACTTAGGTCTTTAAAAGCTTGCACCTATTTGGCATGGCTAGGGAGAAGGAAATCTTTGTTCTCAAAATACCTATGAAAGAAGAGGGGAGGGAGTAAAACAGAAAATACTCCAACTTATAATTTAAGAAATAATGTGGCACAAAAACAGACACGTAGATCACTGGAACAGAATAGAGAACACAGAAATAACCCCCCAACTCTATGGTCAACTATTGACAAAGCAGGAAAGAATAACCAATGGAAATAAGACAGTCTCTTCAACAAATGGTGTTGGGAAAATTGGACAGCCACATGCAGAAGAATGAAACTGGACCATTTCCTTACACCACACACAAAAATAGACTCAGAATGGGTGAAAGACCTAAATGTGAACAGGAATCCATCAAAATCCTAGAGAAGAACATAAGCAGCAATCTCTGTGACCTTGGCTGCAGCAACTTCTTACTAGACACATGTCTCTAAAGGCAAGGTAAACAAAAGCGAAAATGAACTATTGGGACTTCATCAAGATAAAAAATTTTTGCACAGCAAAGGAAACAGTCAACAAAACTAAAAGGCAACCTACAGAGTGGGAGAAAATATTTGCAAATGACATATCAGATAAAGGGCTTGTATCCAAGATCTATAAAGAACTTATCAAACTCAACACCCAAAAAATAAAACATCCAGTTAAGAAATGGGCAGAAGACATGAACAGATATTTCTCCAAAGAAAACTTACAAATGGCCAACAGACACATGAAAAATTGCTCCACATCACTCAGCATCAGATAAGTGCAAATCAAAACCACAATGAGAGGGCGCCTGGGTGGCTCAGTTGGTTAAGCAACTGCCTTCGGCTCAGGTCATGATCCTGGAGTCCCTGGATCGAGTCCCGCATCGGGCTCCCTGCTCGGCAGGGAGCCTGCTTCTGCCTCTGACCCTCCCCCCTCTCATGTGTTCTCTCTCTCTCATTCTCTCTGTCTCAAATAAATAAATAAAATAAAAAATCTTAAAAAAAAAAAAAAACCCACAATGAGATACCACCTCACTCAGGTCAGAATGGCTAAAATTAACAACTCAGGAAACAACAGATGTTGGGGGGGATGTGGAGAAAGGGGTACCCTCTTACACTGTTGGTGGGAATGCAAGCTGGTACAGCCACTCTGGAAAATAGTATGAAAGTTCTTCAAAAAGTTGAAAATAGAGCTACCCTATAACCCAGCAATTGCAATACTAGGTATTTATCCAAAGGATACAAACATAGTGATCTGAGGGGCACCTGCACCCCAATGTTTATAGCAGCAATGTCCACAATAGCCAAACTATGGAGGGAGCCCAGATGTCCATCAACAGATAAACAGATAAAGAAGATCTGGTATACGTATACAACGGAATACTACTGCCATCAAAAAGAACAGTCTTGCTACTTGCAACGATGTGGATAGAACTAGAGGGTATTATGCTAAGCAAAATAAGTCAGTCAGAGAAGGACAAATACCACATGATTTCACTCATATGTTAAATTTAAGAAACAAAACAGATGAACATACAGAAGGGAAAGGAAAAATAAAATAAGATAAAAACAGAGAGGGAGCTAAATCATAAGAGACCCTTAACTATAGGGGACAAACTGAGGGTTGCTGGATGGGAGGTAGGTGGGAGGATGGGGTAACTGGGTGATGGGCATTAAGGAGGGCACCTGACATAATGAGAACTGGGTGATGTATGCCACTGATGAATCGCTGAATTCTGAAACTAATAATATAGTATATGTTAATTAAATTGAATTTAAATAAAAATTTTAAAAAATAATGTTGCAACATAGCAATCTCTTATAGAATGCTGATCAAGTGTTCAGGAGTAAACTAACACTGATTGATGGCAAGGCAATATGCCAAGGGCATTCAATACATTATCTCATTTGTCCTTGCAACTGACCAATGAGGTAGTACCATTACTATTCCCATTTTATAGATGACAGACTAAGGCTTGAATTCTCTTGGTATCCTCTTCTGCTAATATTCAAACTCTGACAGGCTGACTCTAGAAACCACCAATATATTTATTTATTTTTTATTTATTTTATTATTTTTTATTCTTATGTTAATCCCCATACATTACATCATTAGTTTTAGATGTAGTGTTCCATGATTCATTGTTTGTGCATAACACCCTGTGCTCCATGCAGAATGTGCCCTTCTCAATACCCATCACCAGGCTAACCCATCCTCCCACCCCCCTCCCCTCTAGAACCCTGTTTGTTTTTCAGAGTCCATCGTCTCTCATGATTCGTCTATCCCTCTGATTTCCCCCGCTTCATTCTTCCCCTCCTGCTACCTTCTTCTTCTTCTTTTTTTTGTCTTAACATATATTGCATTATTTGTTTCAGAGGTACAGATCTGAGATTCAACAGTCTTGCACAATTCACAGCGCTTACCAGAGCACATACCCTCCCCAGTGTCTATCACCCAGTCACCCCATCCCTCCCACCCCACCCCCCACTCCAGCAACCCTCAGTTTGTTTCCTGCGATTAAGAATTCCTCATATCAGTGAGATCATATGATACATGTCTTTCTCTGTTTGACTTATTTCGCTCAACATAATATCCTCCGTTCCATCCACCTCATTGCAAATGGCAAGATCTCATTCCTTTTGATGGCTGCATAATATTCCATTGTGTATATATACCACATCTTCTTTATCCATTCATCTGGTAATGGACATCTTGGCTCTTTCCACAGTTTGGCTATTGTGGACATTGCTGCTATAAACATCGGGGTGCACGTACCCTTTCGGATCCCTACTTTTGTATCTTTGGGGTAAATACCCAGTAGTGCAATTGCTGGATCATATGGTAGCTCTATTTTCAACTTTTTGAGGAACCTCCATACTGTTTTCCAGAGTGGCTGCACCAGCTTGCATTCCCACCAACAGTGGAGGAGGGTTCCCCTTTCTCCGCATCCCCGCCAATATCTGTCATTTCCTGACTTGTTAATTTTAGCCATTCTGACTGGTGTGAGGTGGTATCTCATTGAGGTTTTGATTTGGATTTCCCTGATGCCGAGCGATATTGAGCACTTTTTCATGTGTCTGTTGGCCATTTGGATGTCTTCTTTGGAAAAATGTCTGTTCATGTCTTCTGCCCATTTCTTGATTGGATTCTTTGTTCTTTGGGTGTTGAGTTTGA
>NC_058412.1:100273638-100313016 GCF_002201575.2 Neomonachus schauinslandi
GGGATCAAGGTAATGCTGGCCTCATAAAATGAGTTTGGAAGTTTTCCTTCCATTTCTATTTTTTGGAACAGTTTCAGAAGAATAGATATTAATTCTTCTTGGAATGTTTGGTAGAATTCCCCTGGGAAGCCATCTGGCCCTGGGCTTTTGTTTTTTGGGAGATTTTTGATGACTTCTTCAATTTCCTTAGTGGTTATAGGTCTGTTCAGGTTTTCTATTTCTTCCTGGTTCAGTTTTGGTAGTTGATACAACTCTAGGAATGCCTCCATTTCTTCCAGGTTATCTAATTTGCTGGCATAGAGTTGCTCATAATATGTTCTTATAATTGTTTGTATTTTTTTGGTGTTGGTTGTGATCTCTCCTCTTTCATTCATGATTTTGTTGATTTGGGTCATTTCTCTTCTCTTTTTGATAAGTCTGGCCAGGGGTTTCTCAATCTTGTTAATTCTTTCAAAGAACCAGCTCCTAGTCTCGTTGATCTGTTCTACTGTTCTTTTCGTTTCTATTTCATTGATTTCTGCTCTGATCTTTATTATTTCTCTTCTCCTACTGGGTTTAGGCTTTATTTGCTGTTCTTTCTCCAGCTCCTTTAGGTGTAGGGTTAGGTTGTGTACTTGAGACCTTTCTTGTTTCTTGAGAAAGGCTTGTATTGCTCTATACTTTCCTCTTAGGACTGCCTTTGCTGCATCCCAAAGATTTTGAATAGTTGTGTTTTCATTTTCATTGGTTTCCATGTATTTTTTTAATTCTTCTTTAATTTCCTGGTTGACCCATTCATTCTTCAGTAGGATGCTCTTTAGCCTCCATGTATTTGAGTTTTTTCCGACTTTCCTCTTGTGATTGAGTTCTAGTTTCAAAGCATTGTGGTCTGAAAATAGGCAGTGAATGATCCCAATCTTTTGGTACCAGTTGAGACCTGATTTATGACCTAGGATGTGATCTATTCTGGAGAATGTTCCATGGGGACTAGAGAAGAATGTGTATTCCGTTGCTTTGGGATGGAGTGTTCTGAATATGTCTGTGAAGTCCATTTAGTCCAGTGTGTCATTTAAAGTCTTTATTTCCTTGTTGATCTTTGGCTTAGATGATCTGTCCATTTCAGTGAGGGGGGGTGTTAAAGTCCCCCACTATTATTGTATTGTTGTCGATGTGTTTCTTTGCTTTTGTTATTAATTGCCTTATATAATTGGCTGCTCCCATGTTGGGGGCATAGATATTTACAATTGTTAGATCTTCTTGTTGGATAGACCCTTTAAGTAAGATATAATGTCCTTCCTCATCTCTTATTACAGTCTTTGGTTTAAAATCTAATTTGTCTGATATAAGGATTGCCACCCCAGCTTTATTTTGGTGTCCATTAGCATGGTAAATGGTTTTCCACCCCCTCACTTTCAATCTGGGGGTGTCTTTTGGTCTAAAATTAGTGTCTTGCAGACAGCATATCGGTGGGTCTTGTTTTTCAATCCAGTCTGATAGCCTGTGTCTTTTGATTGGGGCATTGAGCCCATTTACATTCAGGTTAACTATTGAAAGATAGGAAGTTAGTGCCATTGTATTGCCTGTAAGGTGACTGTTACCGTATATTGTCTGTGTTCCTTTCTTGTCTATGTTGCTTTTAGGCTCTGTCTTTGCTTAGAGGACCCCTTTCAAGATTTCCTGTAGGGCTGGTTTTGTGTTTGCACATTCCTTTAGTTTTTGTTCGTCCTGGAAGCTTTTTATTTCTCCTTCAATTTTCAATGACAGCCTAGCTGGATATAGTATTCTTGGCTGCATATTTTTCTCATTTAGTGCTCTGAATATATCCTGCCAGTCCTTTCTGGCCTGCCAGGTCTCTGTGGATAGGTCTGTTGCCAATCTAATGTTTCTACCCTTGTAGGTTACATATCTCTTCTCCCGAGCTGCTTTCAGGATTTTCTCTTTGTCTATGAGACTCGTACGTTTTACTATTAGATGTCGGGGTGTTGACCTATTTTTATTGATTTTGAGAGGGGTTCTCTGTGCTTCCTGGATTTTGATGCCTGTTTCCTTCCCCAAATTAGGGAAGTTCTCTGCTATAATTTGCTCCATTTTACCTTCTGCCCCTCTCTCTCTTTCTTCTTCTTCTGGGATCCCAATTATTCTAATATTGTTTCGTCTTATGGTATCGCTTATCTCTCGAATTCTGCCCTCGTGATCCAGTAGTTGTTTATCTCTCTTTTTCTCAGCTTCTTTATTTTCCATCATTTCATCTTCTATATTACTGATTCTCTCTTCTGCCTCATTTATCCTAGCAGTTAGCGCCCCCATTTTTGATTGCACCTCATTAATAGCCTTTTTGATTTTGACTTGGTTAGATTTTAGTTCTTTTACTTCTCCAGAAAGGGTTTCTCTAATAACTTCCATATTTTTTTCAAGCCCAGCTAGTATCTTTAAAGTGATGACTCTGAACTCTCGATCTGACAACGTACTAATGTCCATATTGAGTAGGTCCCTGGCAGTCGGTACTACCTCTTGTTCTTTTTGTTGAGGTGATTTTTTCCGTCTTGTCATTTTATGCAGAGGAGAATAGATTAATGAGAGAACAAAATGCTAGCAGAGTAACAACGTCCCCAGAAAATATTCTCTAAACAAATCAGAAAAGACCTGAAGCAGTGGAAAAAGAAACGGAAAGAGAGAAAAAAGAAAAAGAAAAAGATAAAGTTAAAAACAAACAAAAACAAACAAAACAGAACAACAACAACAACAAAAAAACAGAATGTGATCAAATATGATCAGGCTGGTATATAGATCAGTGCCACACACTAGATTTGGGGTGTATTTTGGTCTTTTAGAAGAAAGTGCCTCCCAAAATTTTAAAGAAAGAAAAACTTATATATGTACAAAAATAAGGGTTGATATGATGAAGGGATGGAATATGACTGTAAAGATGGAAAGTATAAAACATTTTATAAAAGGAATTGATAAGAAGTTGTTTGAAAAAAGAAAGGATTTAAAAAAAGAAAAAAGAAAAAAAAAGGGAGAGAATGTGATCAGGCAGGGGAGTAGAAAAAACCATATACTAGAGATTTAGGGTATATTTTAATCTGTTAGAAGAAACTATCTCAAAATTTTAAAGAGAGAACAACTTATATATATATGCCAAAAATACAGGTAACTACTATGAAGGGATAGAATATGACTCTAAAAATGAAAAATAAAAAATTTTTTTAAAAAAAGGGATTGATAAGATGTTGGTTGAAAAGGGGAAAAAGAAAAACTCAAAAAAAAAAAGAAAGAAAAAAATACAGTAAAAAAAAATTAACTTTGAAAGACTAAAGAGTCATGGTAAAAAAGCCATGAATTCTATGTGCAGTATTCCCCTAGCGCTGGAGTTCTGCTGTTCTCATTGATGGGTAAACTTGGTCTTGGCTGGCTGTTCTTGCTGATCTTCTGGGGAGGGGCCTGTTGTCGTGGTTTCCAAATGTCTTTGCCGGAGACGGAATTGCCCCGCCCTTGCCCCCTCCCGGCTAAGTAATCTGCTCGGGTTTGCTCTCTGGAGGTTTTTTTCCCTGTGAGCTTTCCGTATAGCCTTGGAGGTGGAGAGTGAAAATGGCAGCCTCCCAATCTCTGCCCTGGAGGAGCCAAGAACTCGGGGCCCCGCTCCTCAGTGAGCCCCCAGAGAAAAGCCCCTGTCACTCCCGTCTCCCCGGTCTCCGGCCGCACTCCGTGCTCACCCGGCCTGTGACCGCGCATTTCTATCTCTGGCACCCGACCCCGTGTGGAGTCTCCAAACCCAGCAGATTCCTGCAGTGCACTCCCACGCAGCTCCTCCTGGGAGAGGAAGGTGAGTCTCCCTGGATCTGCCGCTTGTTGGGTCCCTGATGGAGGAGCAGTGGCCCGACTGTGCCGCGGCTCATGGTTTATGGCAACCCTGAGCTGAGAGCCCGCGCCTGGGCTCCGCCTCTGCAGCTGGCTTCCCTGCTCCAATACCTGGAAGCTCTGCCACATTCAGGCACCCCCGGTCTTTCTGTGACCCCGAGGGTCCTGAGACCACACTGTCCCATGAGGGTTCCACCCCCCGCTTAGCCACCAGAGTGACGTCCCTCGGCGGAGCAGACTTTTAAAAGTTCCGATTTTGTGCTCCGTGGTTCTATCACTTGCCAGAAGCGGCTGATGGAGGCCCCTCCCCCGCCGTCTATCCTCCCAAATATCGCCTCGGATTCACTTCTCCACATGTCCTACCTTCCAGAAAGTGGTCGCTTTTCTGTTCAGAGAGTTGTTGCTCTTCTTTTCTTCGATCTCCTGTTGAGTTTGTAGGTGTTCAGAATGCCTACCACACTCACTCTACTCTCATTACTCAGAGGCATCTAACCCCTGAGTCTATCCTGCCCAACTCTTCCTCCATGCTCTGGCTCTTCCTACCTTCTTAACTACTTCTTAACTAATTTAAGCCATTGCCATAAAGAATGGGTCACAGATCCCAGAGGCACTGACTTTATAGTAGGGAATTAACTCCAGAAATGCTCTTCCCTAACCTATCTTTTCTCATAGTTAAATGTCATGTACTCCAATGGGCCTGGGGAGGGGGGATGAGGAGGCATTGAGAAGAGAGGGAAATATTTGGAAGGAGCTAACATTTCCTTGTACCCCCCCCATCACCTTGCATCCACCTATGGATGGAGCCTACTTTAGTAATAAATAGCTTGAAGCCCCCTAGCAAATCCCCAATGAACAGATTTTACTCTGTTTTACTTGGGGGTCTACCTTATATTTGGACTCAAAATAGAATCAATTTTCTCTCCATAACTGAGATGATTTGGAAAACAGGTATTCTCTTACAGACAGGCCTAGGTATGCTTTATTATGTGGTATAAACACAAAGCACTGATATTTTTTGAAATATGCTCCTAAAGCCCCCCAAGGGGGGAAAAAGTGTGTGAAAATGGCATGAATTAGAATAGGCTATAATACTCTGGATGTACCGTCTGTCCTCAGCCTTGCTGTTTTGCAAAAAGCATCTAAAATTTATGCTCTTAGATTTGTCAGTTTAAAATTGTGAGCTGTGTGTTAGGCCAGCACAGTAAAATATTTAAGGCATCACTGTGGATGGGAGAGTGGGGGTGGGATTGTAATATATCAAGATCAAAGGCATTGTTCAGACTTTATAAATTCTGTAGAGATTTTTATCCTGCCTCATTTGTGAATTTTAAGAAGCTTGGCATAATATCTTCTTTTTTCTCCCCTTAGATATTTAGGAAGGACTACAAATTATATTATTTTCCTGTCACTTTTGGAGACAAGCTGTCAATGAACAAGCTGTAAATGATATAATATCCTTAATAAATAAGTGTGGACAAATCACTTCGTAATACAAGTTTAGGAAAAGAGGCAATAGGTGGTCGATGACTCACAACAAATGGATAAGGAAGCCTGGGGACTAAAGAGTCTGTTCTCTCATACAGCAGTATTATTATAACTGCCTTCACTCTGAAGCACTGTAGATTTAACAATTTTGGCATCACAATCCACAATAATCTTAAAGGAAAAACATGACACTAAGTATTTAGGCCTCATTTAAACAAGTACTGATGTCATTCACTTACAGAACATCTGGGTGGCATAAAAGGATGATATCAAATAGAATGTTGAAAAAGGGGAGTCCACAATAAGGCACATTTTTTTCCCCAAGAGATGACATCCTGGGCAGGCTTTGCATTTTGCTTTTCTTTTCCACAAGCCAAAACCAAGAAGTCTTTAAGCCTGGGGAGCATGGCCAGTCCTTAAATCCCTTAGCTATAAACTTGAAATGCACTTGATTAAATCGTATGTGACTATATTATCACTTTTAAATATGTCAAGAGACCCTTGTGATTTGGTTTACGATCATTTTGGAGTAGAGTCAGCTGGTTCTATTGGATAGAGAAACTAATTGGGAGAAAAATTCTTTCCTTCAAAGACTTATATAAGCCTATCTAATTGGCATATATTTGCTCAAAAAGGCACGCCTGACATAACATTATTTTAAGAGGCAGTTTTTCTAATAGGTGTAGTGCTTGCTACATGCTCTTCTATTTCAACACATGTACATGGAAAGAAGCCCTGTGGCCCTGTTAGAACCGAAGGCTGAAGGCCAGCCAACATCTTGGGTGAAAGAATATTCAAGCAACTTACCAACTGGGTTTCTGATTAATTATCAGTTATCAGAACTGTTTTATGTTTTCCTCTGCTCCTTATCATTAATTGCATCTATTATTGAAGTTGTGATACTTACCTAAGGAGTCTTTATTTATTCCAGGCACTCTGCTATGTGCCAGGAATGTCATGGGGGTGTTACTCTCAGAGGGCTGACAAGCTAGTGAGGGAATGTTTTACTCAGTATTTTACTCCAGCCATTTTGTTACAAATGTGATCCCCAGTTGTGAAGGGCAAGACCTCAATGCATTTAATCCTTCCTGAGCTCCTGCTGTGTGCAAGGCACCAGAAAAATGTATGAATTTCAAGTATATGCTTATAAAATCCAAGGCCAGCATTCACAATCAGTTTTATTCTCAACAGAATATCAGCATCTTGATAAGTGGATGTGTTCTTAACAGACATGGGCCACCAGCAACAAGAAGGCTCTGATGATGGCAGTCTACATTGTTCTGAGCCAGAAGTCTGTGTATTCACAGCCTGCTAAGGGGGAAGAAGCCATGCTGGAGCATAGGCTGCCCCCGGTCCCTGGCAAGAGAGGTTGAGTTGAAGCATCGGGCTGGACAGTATGGAAGAACAAGCAATTGTGGGAAGTAGCACATATGCATTTGCTTCCATTCCCTGGCTGGTTTGCTTCTTTATCTTTCCATCCTCTGGAAATAAGTATTTTTCCTCCTAACAGACTAAATGGGAGAGATGATGGAAAAAGAACCTATCTTTATAAGTCATACCAAAGAACAGTGGCTGCTTTTAAAACCCATTCCATCTCAGAAAACATGTGCTATTATGAAGCCCTGCTACATTTCTCCACCAAAGATTATCAAGATGTGGGTGGAGCTGAGGGAGCTAAGGAGCTGATTGTGAAAAGTCCACAAAGATAATGCATAGACGTCCTTTCAATCACTTGGTACCAAAAGCACAACTTCTACCCTCTATGACATGCATAGATCCAAGAAATATTTTGACTCTCAGAGTGGCCGTATTTTAAAAATGAGTACATTTGAAAGCAACAGATCATACAATTCATTTGGAAGGCTTTTTGGCAGTATCTACTAAAGTTAGGACAAATATGACCCAGCAATTTTCTTCCCAGGTACATATCCAATAGTAATGAATGTACATCTTTACAAAAATATGTGTACAAGAATGTTCACAGCAGCATGCCCAATGACCATTAAGAGTAAATGGGGGGCCACCTGGGTGGCTCAGTCCATTAAGCTTCTGCCTTCCACTCAGGTCATGATCCCAGACTCCTGGGATCGAGCCCTGCGCCAGGCTCTCTGCTTAGCGGGGATCCTGCTTTTCCCTCTCCTTCTGCCGCTCCTGCTGTTTGTGCTCTCTCGCTCTCTCTCTCAAATAAAGAAATAAAATATTTTTTAAAAATGTAAATGGATTGGGGCCCCTGGGTGGCTCAGTTGGTTAAGCGACTGCCTTTGGCTCAGGTCATGATCCTGGAGTCCCTGGATCGAGTCCCGCATCAGGCTCCCTGCTCGGCAGGGAGTCTGCTTCTCCCTCTGACCCTCCCCCCTCTCATGTACTCTCTCATTCTCTCTCTGTCAAATAAATAAATAAAATCTTAAAAAAAAAGTAAATGGATTAATAGGTGATGTTCTCACAATAGACTATTATATGCCAGCAAGAACAAAAGAACCATAGCCACATTCAACAACATGGATGAATCTCAAAAACAAAATGTTGAATAAAGGAAGCTAGACACCAATGAGTACACACTATATATAAATTTCAAAAAATAAGCAAGAACTATTGTGAGGTGTCAGAGTAATGGTTCCCCTTCAGGTGGTGGGAATTGGAAGGGGGTACAAGGGGCTTCTGGAAGGCTGCAATGTCCTTGAAATGGGTGCTGTTTGTATGGGCATGTTCACTTCATGAAAATTCATTGAGCTGTACACTGATGATTTGTACTCTTTTCTGTATGTATGCTATACTTCAAAAATTATCATAAAAAGTGGTAGGCCACTGTGAGCTATCTTATAAATCAAGAACAGTCAGTATTAAGTAGCTTAAGTGTCTTTTGTTATTAACCAATCAACTATGCATTGTGCACCAACAATTGCCTGACACTATCATGCTTTAGAGAGAACATTTTTTTTTTTTTAAGTACAACACATGGGCCCTTCCCTAGGTAAGTGTAAAATTTAATTGGGATGGCAAGCCAAATGAACCTATTAGAAAATTTCCCAGGTTAACATAAAGTTCAAGCACCAACAACTATGTTTGGAAAAAAATTGTCAGAGTTTAGATAGGACAGAAGCCTGGCTCTCTCCAGCTGGTGACTAACATCTGCTAACATCACTCCATCCCTACTTTGGTGGCACTTCCTTGAGAAGCCTTTCCTGACTCATGCCTGTTCTATACTCCCACAATGTCCCAAAACAATGCTGGGTAGCCCACATCATGATGAGCTTAATTAATCATGTATTATATTGTTTATTGTACATCTCTACATGTGTCAGAAACAGTTCTGTTAACATCTATATCCCTGGGCCTAGCTCAGACTCAGAAAATGGGCTTGAATAAATAAGAGGAAGGAAAACATGAGCTGACGATATGAATAAAGACTTTACAAAGGGGCTTAATTTAAGCTAGATTTTGAATGATGTATAGGAAAATGAATAATAACTGAGAAAAGGGAATGTCTTAAACTGTTTCCATGTGAGTCTCCTTTAATTATCACAATAACACTATGCTACTGGCATGTAATTCCTAGTTAATTCATCCCTGTCTAATATTCAGAGAGGCTAACTAATTTGCTCCAACTCAAAGTTGGTGAGTGACCAAAACTGGAAAATTTAAAAGGTTCAATGCCTCAACTTAGGCTCATTTTAGGAAAAAAGAAGGCAGCTTAGCACATATAGATGTGTTCATCCGGATCAGTAGAACTCCCATACTATAATATGCATTATTTGGGCCTGAGAGACCTTTGAGTGGAGACTGTTTCATTCCATTTTTTTTTAAAGATTTTATTTATTTATTTGAGACAGAGAGAATGAGAGACAGAGAGCATGAGAGGGAGGAGGGTCAGAGGGAGAAGCAGACTCCCTGCCGAGCAGGGAGCCCGATGCGGGACTGGATCCCGGGACTCCAGGATCGTGACCTGAGCCGAAGGCAGTCGCTTAACCAACTGAGCCACCCAGGCGCCCTTTTGTTTTGTTTTTAAAGAAGGCCAAAGGATTTCTCTACAGGCTTAATCCATTTGACCATATAAATCCAAGCCATTTGTTAAGTCTTAAAATAGTCTTGTTCATATCTGAAACAGAGACATTTGGGTATAAAATCAATATAAGCAATCAAAGTGCATTTCTCAAATAAAATCTAGGAGGACTGCAGCAAGGAGGGGGTTGGCAGGTGAGGCCAGAATGACTGACCCTGATCTGGCAGGTGACCAGGTTCTGGATCTTGCTACTAAGTGTGCTCTCAATTCCCCTCCCGCCACCCCACCTGTATGCTGCATGTATATTTCCAAGTTCCTGGGTGTTTTTGCACACATATGGTATAGATAATGCCCACCATCTCTTCACTATCCAGCAAATCAATATATACACATTGAAGTCTTTCATTTCAGCTGAAAACCATCAAATGGTTTCTCTACAGATTACAAGTTTGTGCCCAACCACGTTGTATGAGTTAGCTTTTGCTGCCTAACAAATCATTCCGGAACTCAGTAGCTTAAAGTATTTTTTTAATCTGCCTTAGTCTATAAGGCACCTGGGAGATTCTTCTGGTCTTGTTTAGACCTGGGTTCTGGGTTCATTCATGCATGTTTTGTCAGCTGGCAGGTCAGCAGGGATGGGCTGATCTAGGGTGGCCTTACTCACATGACTAGCTGTTAGCTGGGGTGATCCCCCAGCAGGCTAACCTGGGCTTGATCACAGAGTAGTGGCAGGAGTCCAAGAGAGTGAATGGAAGTTTGCAAGTCCTTTTGAGGCCATTGGTTCTACTGTATTTTGTTGGCAAAAGCAAGTCATAAGGCCAGACCAGCGTTAAGAGGAAGTGGAATAGACTTCATCTTTTGATGGAAGGGACAGAAAGGCCACATTATCCAGTATGTAAATACAGGGAGAGGTGGGGACTTAGAGACAATTTTTGAATCAATCTATCACAGAAATGAAATGGAGGGATTGGTCAGGTAAGTGTCACTTGGGTCATTAGAGGCAAAGATCAATTCAGGGTCCCAAGCTACAACGATGCTTCCTCCACCATACTGTGTGTTTTGTTTGGATTGTGACTTGAGTCCCTGTGCACATTGGCACAGTGTTGGTTGAGTATAAAGAGAAGAATGCAAATGGTGCTTGTTTCTCCATGTCATCAGGTTTGACTGTTGAATTTTTTTTAAAAAAAGGTATTTTTTAACAGGTAATATGAAAAAACATCATGAGGATAATTAACACTCACATCTTTAGATCAAAAATAAAGGAACTAAATTGCCAGAACTCTGAGGGGTCTGATAAATTGACAAGCCAGGCTTTCCAAAAACTTAGCTGTAAGGAAGCCGAAGTAACTTCTCATCTACAGTAAGGATGGTATGGTAGGCAGAATAATGGCTCCCCAAAATGTCCACATTCCATTCCTCAGAATCTGTGACTATGTTACCTTACATGGCCAAAAGGACTTTGCAAATCTGATTTAGGGCTTGGCCCTTGGACCTTGCAATGGGGAGTTATTTTGGATTATTTGGGTGGGCCCAATCTAATCACACGAGTCCTTAAAAGTAAAAGAGGAAGGCAGAAAGATGGGTCAGAGAGAAACGGCATGAGAAAGACTCAATCTTCCCTTAACTGGCTTTGAAGATGGAAGGAGGGGGCTATCAGCCAAGAAATGTAGCAACTTCTAGAAGCTCGGAACACTCCTCAGCTTATAACCAGCAGGAAAACAAGGATCTCAAACCCACAACCTCAAGGAATTAGACTCTGCTAACAATCTAACAGGGCAGGAAACCATTTTTTCCCTAGAACATCCAAAAAGGAAGGGAGCTTGCTAACATTTTATCTTAGTCTTGACTGCTGATCTTGACTCTATGAAACTATATTGGATTTCTGATCTACAGAACTATAAGATAATTAGCGTATGTTGTTTTAGGTCTCTAGGTTTGTGGTAATCTGTATGGTGGCAATAGAAAACTGATACAGATAATAAGCCATAAAATATATCCCTTCTATTGATAGACAATTAAGTTATTTCCAATTTTCCATTATTACAATGCTGCAAATAAACCATCTATATTCATATTTAGGTATATATGATGCAAGTGATTAGTTAGAATGCATTCCCCCCCAAATTGAATTCTGTATCAAAGAACATGGAAAGTTTTAGGTTTTGCTAGAGACTCCAAAATTTCCTCATGACAGTCATTACCTACCTACACTCCCATAAACAGTGTGTTTGACTGCCTTTTGTCCCTCATCTTCCTCAGCACTGGACATTATCATTCTTGTTAACTTTTTGCCGGCATGATAGGTGAAAATGTTTTCTTATTATTTGATTTTGTACTACTAGCGAGTTCTTTTCATATCATTACTGCCCCTTGCTGCATCTTTTGTAAATTGCATGTATCAAGCTCATTGCCTTCTGCTCTGTAATTTAGCTGTTTTTAAACTCTTTTTCCATGAAGCAAATCATCAGTGAATCCCCTCTTATCACAGAGCTGAAACCTTACGCCCATGTTTTAATCACCATTCACGCTCAGCTCTATGACCAGTGCGTCCCCCACACTGTGCTTTCCTCACTTCCAAGCATCACCTGTCACCTTCTTTCTAGCTCCTCTGCTGCCTTCCTGGTTCAGACTTCCCTTACTTGTCAACAAATAGCTCTCCCTGCCCCATTGCTCTCCCACTACCCAAGTCCCCTTCTTAAGTGAAAATTCTGATCCCATTGATCCTCTGCTCAGAAAACCTCAACAACGGCTGTGCATTGTACTCAGAGATAGGATATTTCATAGTGTGGCCTCAGAGGCCTCCGTTTTATGGAGTGACCTCTGCTACACTACCTCCCAGCCTGACTCTCTCCCTCTCTTCTCTTACTTCCTGAGATTCTGCTCTTGCCATTTCCCAAGTGGTGATGCCCTTACTACCATTCGAAATCCTTCCTGTGCTTTTCAAGGAACATTTCAAATTTCCTCTTCATATAGGAAACTATTTTTTCCCACCAAAATTTATTATTAAAAGTTTTTAACATACAGAAAAGTTGGAAGAATTGTACAGAGAACCCCTATGTCCCACCTTGTTTTTATCATTAACACTTTACTGTATTTGCTTTATCATTTATCTAACCATCCATCCATCCACCCATCTATCTTATTTTTTATGCATTTCAAAGTGAATTGCAGACTTTAGTACATTTCTCCCTAAATAATGCAGTGGCATATCATTAGCCAGAGTTCAATATTTATCTATAGTTTCCTTTTGAGATAAAATTTGCATGCAATGAAATGCTCACATCTAAAGTTATATTATGTGTATCACTTTGTCAAGTGCATACACCTGTGTAACCCAAACCTTACCAAGATAGAAGACAGAAAGTAGCCTTTATACAGGCACCTGGTAGAGCATGCAACTCTTGATCTCAGGGTCATGAATTCAAGCCCCACACTGGGTGTGGATCCTATTTTAAAAAAAAAAGAAAGAAAAAAGAAAAAGAAAGGGGCCTTTATACCCTTAACCAGTCATGTCCACACCCCAGACGACACCACTGCTCTCATTTTTTTAACTATGGATGAATTTTGCCTGTTCTAGACATTACATTAATGGAATTATATAATACATATACTTTTGAGTCAGTCTTCTTTTTCTCAGAAAAACGCTTTGTCAAATGGCCTTGCACAGGAATAACGTGTTCCTCGTCTTATTCCTCCTACTCAATAGCTAACTCTATGAGGCCGGAGCTCTGCTATGCACATCTCTGAATGCACTGCCTTGTCGAATACCCAGCCTTACACATGATAGGGATTCAATATGCCCTTGCCAAGGTGGGAAGCAGACTTCCTAAGAGAATCTGGAATATTAGAAGAAAACACACTTCCTGTGTTGTGTTAGGTTGAATTGAAGTAGAGTTCTTACATTTGGTGAAAAGTATGTAACAAATATCTGCTTTTCATAGTTGTCTCTTCTCTTTCTGTAAAGGAGACAGAAGAGTGGGTTCCTTAATGCGTCCTCAGAGCAGCTGCATTATGTGGCAGAGAGCAATTCCCACGTGCAAACTGGCAGAACTCCTTATACCCTTTAGAATCCTTCTAACAACTTGGATAGAGAATGTGCCTGGTCAAGATCAGTGTCTTAAATAAGAAATCTTGAGTAAAGACTGTAAGTGTGGTTGGAAAAGAGAGGCCTCAATAAATGCTCAACTATTAAAACTCAGATCTCCATTTCTTACAATTCTTATGGGAAATTTCTACAATAGTGATAAAAATAATAATCATAATTCTGTGTTAGGCTTATTTTGGAGGATTGGCTTTGTGCATAAAAATGTGCTGGGAGGTTTGAAATATATAAAAATACAGTAAACAGTTCTCACCTTTGACATCCAGGAGCTTGGGGTCTCATGGGACAAAAAGGTCATTGAAAAAAGCACGATGCCATGTGGGGTCTGCCTCATGACCTACAGGAATTTATTTACCTTCCAAAAGGTGCCCAAATCAGAGTCCGTTAGTTTTTTCTTGGTGTAATAATGGGTAATTACTCAACATGATTGAGGAAAAGGTGAACTGCTTTTTTTTCTAAAAAGAGTCACATTTATTGACCATAAAATTCCTACTACAGTAGCTGCCTCTGTTTCCCTTGTAGGACTTCGTGGCTAGGATTAACATTAGCCTTGTCATTTGATAATCATAAAGCACATTTAGAGCCAGCAAACCAAGCATGATCAATTTTCATCTCTGTTGCTTAAAAGAGCTCTGTATTTCTGTTCGAATAGTTCCATTGGTTTTTTTTTTTTTTTAATTGACCGTTCTGATTCCCTTTCCACTTTGCTCCATGCCCTCTTCTGACTTATTATGTATCATGTTGTGGCTTTCGTTCTTTAGCTGTTTGCATTTAAAGAGAGCACAACTTTCCCAAAGCAGGTCTCCGCCGCAGTTACTGTTGGAATATATCCTGGAGGATGGGCCAGACTTTATATTCTTTGGAAGAACAGAACATCATTCACTGCGTTCCAAGAAAATTATTCATGAGGGCTTTCACAGAGGGATCTCACAGGGAAGCATGATTCTCTCTGTTCTCCTAATGTTGTTTTTTGAAATCTTCATGTTTGTGTAGTCATATTCACTAGGAATCAAAGTGATGTGCCATGCAGAAAGCAGTAGAGATTTCTAGGACATTGCCTGTGGTCGGCAGTGAGGAATCCCTAACTCAACTTGGTACTTTTCCCCACTGAGTAAATGATTCCTCCGAATAGTTAATAAGGTGTTGAATTCTGCACAGACAGAAATGCTAATGCCTCTGCCAAATACCTACGAATATCAGCTCAATCTTTAGTGGTTGGAATCTGACATAAATCCTCCAAATGTATTAAAGTCAGCTGTGGTAGCTGCCAGAAAGGCTTGTTATGTTGACCTTGGGCAAAGCCTTACCTGACAGCAATTCAATAGAAATATGGGTGCCAAGACACTGTATTTTTATTAAGGAGAGAATGAAGAAGTTGTTTAAGTTAAGCATTTACTGCTCTACAACATAAAAGCAGGATTCAGGCTCCCATGTATGAGCCACATTCCAGTGAGACCCCGAGAGAGACAGATATTATGAGAAGATCAGAGAGGGACATCTAACTGCCCATTATTGTTCACCTCACCGTGGGGGCTAAAAGTGCCTAATGAGTTTGTGTTCCTTTCAACAGAGTTTAATTGCCAGAAATTGTGATATTTTGGTATAATATGGGCAGAAGATCATGTCTGTAAAGTTTCTCACAGAATCCAGCTGTAGGAATATATTGAATTAAATCAATAGAGGTTTCCCAACAAGGATTAACTGGTAGAACTGAAATCCCCTGCATAAAACATGAAAGAAAAAGGGTATCATTTGTAAAATAGTAAAAGACCTACTTCTCTTTCAAATACCAGTTAAAAATTGTCAAGACCAAGCACAATAATGTTGAAATAATAATGTGTTGGAAATATTAGGTTAAATATAATTAAAATTAATTTTACTAGTTTCTTTTTGCTTTTTAAATGTGGCTACTAGAAAATTTAAAATTGCATATGTGGCCTACAGTGTATTTCTCAAGGACAATGCTTCCAACGGCTTTTAGCCTACTATTCAGATTGAAAGAGCAAATCCTCACTATGGCCTTACAAGGTTCTACATGATCTGGACCTTGTTCAACCACCTGTCCTAGGATCCTTCACTTGTACACGCCACTGTAGCCACGCCCACTTTCTTGCTATGTCCTGAAAACATAAACCTCACCCACCTCTCAAGGCTTTTGCATATGCCATTCTCTCTCTATTCTCTCTAGAATGCACTTTTCTGGATTTTCTCATTTGTTACTCCTTTACTTCATTTAAGTGAAGGATTGCTACTCTTCTGACATCTTCTTGTTCACTCTACCAGAAATAAACCCCCATCTTCCTGATGCTCAATAGCCTGCTTTTTTCCCCTCATATTTATTACCATCAGACTTTTTATTATATATTTATTTTACATTATTTTTTGTTTCATTTATTGTTTAATGTTTTGTTTATTTTCAGTATCTCCTTCTAGAAAGTAAGTGCCATTAAAGAAAGGACAGTAGTGTGCTGTATCCAGCTTGCATCAGGTCACAAGAGCCAACTCTTAAATTTCTAGGAATTTTGAGAGTTGGTTTTAAAATATAGTCATTATTAAATTATGTAAGTTTATAATTAAGTGAATTATACTGAAAAAAATAATAAATAAGCATAATTACTTTTTTAATTGCTTTTTTCTCATTTTATTCTTATCCATGCTCTGAAAGTTATTTAAATCTATTGTATTTATAGGGTGGAAACTATATAATGGTGTACTACTACCCATTTTTTACCAATGTATGTTGGTAGCTTAAAATTGGCCATTGTGGATGTATTTACACCATGGAAATTGGCAAATGCCTCAAATCAGGGCTGTCTTCTTGGTGGGTTGGAGGAAGTGCTTAAACATTACTAGCACACAATTGGGCAGGACCTTGCATTTTCACCGCTACTCTCCCTGTGCCTGTAGGAACCGTATCAAACACATGTGTTGCTGAAGAAATTCTGATTTAATGGATGGGATTTCATGGAAAGGGCAGAACTCTGTGGGCTGAAATCATTCAAGAAGATCTAAAGAATGAAAAATATATCTTAAAGTTTTGGAAAATTTAGAAGCCATATAGGAGTGGGATGTGTATGTTTGTATTTATGTGTGTGTATGAATGTGTGCACACAGACGTGCACATTTTTGGTCAAAGCAAACACCTAAGCAAAGGGATGAGGCATTTAAAATAAATTTAGAGGGGTACCTGGGTGGCTTAGTTGGTTAAGTCTCCAACTCTTGATTTCTGCTCAGGTCATAATCTCGGGGTCATGAGATCAAGCCCACGTCAGGCTCTGTGCTCAGCTCAGAGTTGGCTTGGGATTCTCTCTCCCTCTCCCTCTCCCTCTGCCTCCTCCCCTCCATTCACTCTAAATAAATATATGCATAAATAAATAAGTAAATATTTTTTAAAATAATGAATTTAGAGGCTGTGAATGGAACCACTTTTAGTTCAGAAAGGAAGAGAAGGATGAGCTTGATTTCTACAGCCTGATGCTGGGATTTTAGCAAAGCTCTAGTTTTCTGAGCACATTAACACATATGGACCCACGCCTGTCTTACTGGTGCCATGATCCTTGAATCCATGGATTTGTCTTTTCTCCTCCCCATCCTGGGAGGGTCACCTGAATGTGCCAGTAGGTGAGCACTCGGGCCCAAGGTTTTGCAATTCCTTGCAGGTTGCTTCCTTTTAGCTCATCCGTATGTACTCTGCCCACCTGCTAATTCATGCAGATGTTTTAGAAGCTGTGAAATATTATTCTTTCAGACTTGAAAGAATGGGGGCCCAGGCAACTCTGTGTTACATTCAAAAGCTCACATCTCCTCTGCATCAGTTTTCAGGCCCTTTACTTCCAGGGATAGGAGTGTGGAAGAACAATCCCAGCCTTTCCAGGCTTTGTTCATTGCATCAGGTAGACCCATAGTCAGTCCAGAATCATTCAGAGCCCCGCACCAAGAGAGAAGCAGCTAAAACTTCTTGGGGTGAGAATTCCAGAAAACCCAAATAAAACCAGTATACCAAAAAGAGAACATTATGGAACAGGGCTTCCTTCTGGCGCAGCTTGATCTGTGCCTCATATGATACCACCAGGACCAGTTTCACTCTCCACATGTCTCTTACCTTCTCTTAAATAACAAATCTCCATTTGAAAGCTTTATTTTCAAATGCTTCCCTCACAGACTGAAGTTGACTATGGCTTTTCCAGCCCATACATTTTCTGAGCTTCAAATCTCATAGAAAAGGGTGAGAATTTCTCTCCTCGAAGTCTCAGGGGAAGAAACAATTATAATAATAACTAATACTTGAATACTTTTAATTTGGGATTTACTATGTAAGTACATTACGTATAATAACCCCTTTTATGTTTATATCTTCTCAGTACTTAGCTTATTCCCATTTCAGAAATAAACTGAGTTTGAGACACATTAAATAACATTCCAATAGTGACTGGCTGAGTGGGGACTCAAAGCCAGGTACCTGCTCCCCAGTGACTGGGACCCTTTATTATATCACGTGACCTCCCAGAAGGCCGCTTGTATGTATTTCATTGGCTCTGATTAGGCCAAGTGCACCAATCCCTGGACCAATCCCTATGGCCATGAGTCACTCAGCCCTGAGCTGTGTGTGGCATTCTGAAGCAGAAATGCCCCACCTTGTGTACCTGGCTTGGTGGGATAGGGGGCTTCTGCAGGGTTATTGCTTGAATAGGATGATAGCTGCAGTGTTGGCTACAAAGGAATGTCAAGCCGCTTGGGGCTCTGTTCTCCCTTGGTGATTTTCTCTGGGGCAGAATGGGGTCACTCTACCTCCCCCTACCCACCTCCCCCCCCCCACCCCCCCACCCCAGACATATAGAGACAAAGTTTCCCTAGGCTCTGGCCATGATTTCCTGAAGCTCTGGGCAGTGGGAGTGGACCAGTCCCACCTGCAGAATGACAAACCTGAACAGGCAGGATCCTCCATGCCCTTGGAAATGGGAGCCCTCCATGGCCATGCTGAATGGTTGTTCCATCCCAGTGTAGGAGCTATTTTTCCCTGTCTGACAGCCCTGCCTGCAGGGCTTGGTGCTCCCAGCCACAGTGCAGGCATTTGAGAACTCACTGAAAGAAGCCATTTCTGCCAAGCTTTTGAGGGATGCGTGGTGATAAACTAGAAGTGGAAATCACCACTCTGAGAAATGAGGGTGTCACATTTTCACCAAATACAGCACCCGTGGTGGGGTGGGGGGCACAGAAACGACCCTCTGGCTGTCCAGACCTTTCCATCTTGTCAGCTTAATGAATTTGAGCACCAAAGCCTACTGGCAGTTGTCTGTGTGCAGAGTGAGACAGTGATGTAATCCTGATTAAAATAGTTAGTAAGGAATTAATGAGAGGTTATCTCTTTGTCTTCAATCATTTCCTGGTGAGAAGAAGATTCTCTAAGCAGAACTCATTAGAGTTGTTCCTTTGCAGTTACTGAAATTACCGTTTTGAAATTACTCAGAATTTTCAAGAAGCAAACTCATTTCAAGTCATTATTTCTGAATGTTATGACTACAGTATGAAAAAATTGTTTTATTATTATTTTTTTAAACCAAGGATCTAGTCCAATCAGGAGGGTTTGAACACTTATTCTGGTATCTAAATTCCACTCATTTTAGTTTATTTTAGGATGGAATTTTTGCAGGCACATAAAGGAAGACAGAGACTATTTGGGTCTCCATCAGAGATAGTAAATGAAGACAAATTTATTCTAATCTGTTATAGGAGAATAATTCAGTTGAATCCAGTACGACAAATACTCACTATGTACCTTTTGTGTTGTGGTTAGTGGAGTATTTAAGACACAAAAACAAAAAGCATTGTTAGTAGCTTGAGCTGTCAAGGGTAAAGACTCAGGGATCCCACTGGAAGCTACAAATCTCAGCCCCAACATTTACCACCTTTGTCATTGGGGGTAACTAAAATCTCTAATTTTCTGTTTCTTAATAAGCAGAACAGGGATAAATGCAATACTTTCCTTACAAGGTTAATATAAGGAGTAAAAAAAAATCTGTAATAAGTATTTAGAAGCATATCTGGTGCATAGGAAGGATCCAATGGGTGTCTGATCAAGGAGCTCAAATGAACATAAAACTAAGTAAAAGAACTTTCTGTTTGGAAGTTTGACAAAGTATATGGACCACTATCTGGTCAGGGTCTGCCAACAAATTATATTTTATTTCAGGTGATCTTAATGATCTCAGGGAAGCTGCTTCCATTAGAACACCTGGAAAAACAGAAATTACATCCAGGTTTATATGGGAATTTATCATGTGACCAAGATTGCATTTTTTTCTTCTTCTTTTATCCAAAAACAATTAATATACATTATCATGTTAGTTTCAGGTGTATAATATACTGTGCATAATATGATTCAACAATTCTATACATTTCTCAGTACTCCTCAAGATAAGTGTACTCTTAATCCCCTTTATCTATTTCACCCATCCCTCCCACCCACCTCCCTCTGGCAACCACCAATTTGTTCTCTGTATTTAAGAATCTGTTTTTTTTTCTTTCATTTGTTTTGTTTTCTTAATTCTGCATATAAGTAAAATCATATAGTATTTGTCTTTCTCTGACATATCTCACTAAGCATTATACTCTTTAAGTCCATCTATGTTTTTGCATATGGCAAGATTTCAGTTTTTTTTTTACAGCTGAGTAGTATTCCTGTGTGTGTGTGTGTGTGTGTGTGTGATATTTTCTTTATCCAATCATCTATTAATTGACCCTTGGGTTACTTCTATATCTTGGCTATTATAAGTAATGCTGCAGTAAACACTGGGGTGCATATATCTATTTGAATTAGTGTTTTTGTTTTCTTTGGGTAAGTACCCAGGAGTGGAATTACTGGATTGCATAGTAATTCTATTTTAATTTTTTGAGGAACCTCCGTACTGTCTTTCACCATGGCTACACCAATTTGCATTCCCACTAACAGTGCATGAGGGTTCCTTTTCCTCCATATCCTTGCCAACACTTATTATTCCTTGTTTTTTATTTTGGCCATTCTGACAGGTGTAAAGTGATATCTTACTGTGGGTTTGATTTGCATTTCCCTGATGATAATGATGTTGAGCATCTTCTCGTGTGTCTGTTGGCTATCTGTGTGTCTTCTTCAGAAAAATGTCTATTCAGGTCCTCTGCCCATTTTTTAAATGGATTGCTTCATTTTTTTTTGGTGTTGAGCTGTACAAGCTCTTTATATATTTTGGAAATTAACCCCTTATCAGATATATCATTCACAAATATTTCTTCTCATTCACTAGGATGCCTGTTTCTTTGGTGGTTTCCTTCATTATGCAAAAACTTTTTATTTTGGTGTAGTCTCAATAGTTAATTTTGCTTTTGTTTCCCTTGCAGATGAAACATATCTAAAAAATGTTTCTATGGCCAGTGCCAAAGAAATTACTGCCTATGTTCTCTTCTAGGAGTTTTATGGTTTCAGGTCTCATATTTAGATCATTAGTCAGATTTGACCAAAGTTGTATTTTTTTTTTTTTGCATATGATGTAAGAAAGCGATCCAGTTTCATTCTTTTGCATGTATCTGTCCAGTTTTTCCAACACCATTTGTTGAAAAGACTATCTTTTCCCCATTGCATATTCTTGCTTCCTTTGTTGGAAATTAATTGACCATAAAAGCATGGGTTTATTTCTGGACTCTACTCTGTTCCACTGATCGATGTGTATCTTTGTGTCAGTACTATACTGGTTTGATTACTACAGCTTTGTACTATATCTTGAAACCTGGGATTGCGATGCCTCCAGCTTTGTTTTTTTTCAAGATTCCTTTGACTATTTAGGGTTTTTTTTGTTGTTCCACGAAAATTTTAGGGTTCTTTGTTCTAGTTCTGTGAAAAACGTTGTTGATATTTTATAATTTAAGACTGTATTTAACTCAGGATAGTTTATGGATTATATCAGGTAATAATTGCTGCATATATGGAAGAAAACATGAGATTCCTTCCTTACTCCACACACAGATATAAATTCAGGATGAATTAAAGAGCTAAATGAAAACAAAAATAATAATCTTGGAACAAATTACAAGGGAATATTTTTATAACTCTGGGATGATGGAACATTCTTAAACAGGACAGGAACCTCAGAAACATCATAAAATAGAGATACTCCACTATATAAATATTTTAAGAACTAGTACGGCAAATATACCATCAGTAAAATGAAAATGTAAACTATATATTGGTTAACATAATTACAATAGAATTGACAAGTAAAGAGTACTGGTCCTACTGTTCGAAGAGCTCTTTCAATTGATAAAGTTAAAAGACAAAAATAAAATAAATAAAGACAAATAACTCCACTAAGTATGAATAGACAATTCAGAAAAGAAGAACTGGAAAAGCCAATAAATTTAGAAAAAGATGCTCAACCACATGCAGGAAAATGCAAATTTAAAAATGAATTACAATTTTTTTTGGTTATCAGATTTGCAATCCAATGTGGTGAGACTTTGGGGGGGATGGAGAGGAAGATGAGGGATACTGTCACACATTTCTGGAGGAACAGTCAGTTGCTACCATAATATCTAGAAATATTGCTTAAAATTAAAAAAATGTTGCTACCCTTTGTCCAAGTAATCCCACTTTAGGGAATTTTACTTACAGAAATAAAGGCACCCAAAGGTACTGATATAACTATTAGAGCACTGCAGTTTTGCAGAGGAGGAAAATGGGAAGTAAGCTGCAAAATGCATCAACAAAGTAAGAGCTGAATAAATTGTGGTGTCTACATACTACTGAATATTATGCAACTTGTAAAGAAAATGAGGTAGGGATGTTTACTTACTTTTCCATCTCTTAAATAAGTTTTTCCAAACCTTTCTTGCTTTTTTGCTGGCTGTTCTGAGCCTCAGAAGGAACTTTTTACTGTAGTTTTGTTCACATTTTTCTCCACATCAAGAGTAGGAGAACTGGGCGCCTGGGTGGCTCAGTTGGTTAAGCAACTGCCTTCGGCTCAGGTCATGATCCTGGAGTCCCGGGATCGAGTCCCGCATTGGGCTCCCTGCTTGGCAGGGAGTCTGCTTCTCCCTCTGACCCTCCTCCCTCTCATGCTCTCTGTCTCTCATTCTCTCTCTCTCAAAATAAATAAATAAAATTTAAAAAAAAAAAAAAAGAGTAGGAGAACTGTACCCTGGATAGAAATTCACCTGTGAGATTCATATTCTGTGTGGCATGAAATTGCTGTCTGAGACATAGCTGAGGAAGCAAGAGGGATGGAATATAGAAAGCACATCAGCACTAGTGTGGAGAAGAACACAGGTAGCATATAAATTATTCACTTAGCCTAATTGCTTGGTAATAAATTTTAAGGGTGGGGCCTCCTGCTGAGGGAGGTGCCTCTTTACAAGATCAGGAAAGATTTAGCCATACCACCTAGGCTTGTTCTTATGACACCAAAGTTAATGTGGCTGTCTGTCCCCTGGGACCTGCTAGCTGAGGTCATGACCACTTTCTGCACCATCAAAGTCAATTATTGTTTTAATAGCGCCATCTTGGTGTGCTTTGATGACTTCCAATGTCTGAACTAATTCATTCACACTGTCATTTCTATGAGTATTTATTAAACAACTGATATGTATCTTGCACTGTTCTGGACACTGGGGATAGAGTAGTGAATTAAACAGACCAATTTTATGCTCTTACAAAGTTTCTATTCTAATCAGGGGCCCGAATAGAGAACAGACAATAGAAAAATAAACAAATGGATGTATAGAAGGTGATAAGTATATAAAGGAAAATAAAGCAGGGAAGAAGATGGCAAAGTACATATACATATGTGTGCATGTATGTAGGCTCTTTTAAATAGGGTGGTAAAATAGGGGGTTAGGGAAGGCCTCTCTGCAAGGGTGACATTTCAGCAGGATCCTACCTAAGGAAGAATGTGACCTCTTGGTGCCGACCCGGAAAGGAGGTTTCAGGCAGAAAGAACAGCAAGCGAACTGTTCCAAGGCAGGAGCATGTGTGTGTGTGTGTGTATGCATGCGTGTGTGCATGTGTGCGTGTGTGTTTTCCCAGGGAGGGAGAGGCGGCAGGTGCACCTGGAGCAGAGGGAGAGGAGAAAGGGAGTGCAAGGAGCTGCACTCATGGAGGCAGCGCAGGCCGGGACCATCCCTCTGGCTCTGAGAAGGATTGTGCATTTTACTTTGCTTGAAGCCACCCCAGGTTTTGAGCAGGAGGCTGATGAGATCTCACTTAATGTTTTAACAAGGGTTGTTCTGGCTGCTGTGAAAAGAATGGACAGGAGGAAGTAAGGGTGGAATCAGGAAGCTTGTTAAAAGTCTTTCTCAGTTTCCGGGGGAGATGATGATGGCTTAGACCACTTAGAAACTGTGGTGTCATGGAGTGTGGTCTGACTGGGGACATTCCGAAGATGGGGCTGACCAAATTTGCTGATGGATCCGATGTGAGGCAAGAGATTGGGATCAAGGGTGAAGCAAGAGATTGGGATCAAGATCCCCTTTAACAGACCTTTCCAGTCCCCTGATCTACACTCTGAGGCCCCCTTACTGAGAATGGGTTAAAATGTTCCTGTCAGGCCTGGGGTGGGAGGGGGTTGGAGAGAGCCTGCGGAGTAGTGTCTGTGGGAGGCCTTTCCCCTCCCATTCTGCTCTGAGTCACAAAACTCATATTTGTACCTCACTTCAGAATTGAACAAAAGTGGATCTCATTCAAATAATTCATTTACCACTCAGAAGAGTCCCTGTGTGGTCTTCTTATCCTGAATCTTCTTGCTATCTTGATTTTATAGATGACATAGCTCCAGGTCAAGAACTAACATGCTTTCTCCAGGGTAGCAGCGTTCTGATTCGAACCCAGACCTTCTGGTCTCCATCCATACTATGCAGCATCCTACGCAGACTTCCCAAGGCATTCCCGTGTCCTGCCTCATCCACACTCCTCAGTAACTTTGCCAGTATATGGAGCAGATATAAGGAACTAGACAGTGTAAATAAGACAAGCGAAGCTCAAAAGTACTTACTGAGATGCCCAGCAGCCACACCGCTCTGCTCATGGTGACACCCAGGTCTTGTGAGGCTCAGCACAGCACTGCACGTCATGGACGGGGGACCTGGGACACTGCTGACAGAGAACTAAGACAACTCCTCTTTTTTTTCCTTCAACCTAGCTTATTCAAACACTTTGTTCCTGCAAAAATAGGGCTTTCTGGGAAGCAAAATTCAACGAGACTCTGTTCTCATGGAATCTGTTGGCTTACCTCATACCTCTCAGAGGAGATTTTGGCAGGTCCAAACTCTGAGCTCAAACCTCCCCAGATCAGGAAGGGTCAGCACAGGGAGCAGAACCACAGTCAGAGGAAAGGAAAGTTCCTAAGTCTTCTCTGCACTCAGAATCTAAAGCTGTTGCTTTCACCCATCTGAAGCAGGCTGATCAGAGGAGGCACATCATCGAGAATGGAGACAGCAAGATCCCATTCTTTTCAAGGATCACTGCTCCCTGTCAGCTCAAGACTCAGAAGGCACACGGAAGGCAAGGGTGCCTTTTACCTTGCATTGCCTCCAGCCTGCTGGGGGAGATGAAGCCGGCTGGCTCAGCTCTGAGGAGCTCTGCAGCCCTGTCTGCTTAATTTCCGGTGGACCCTCAGTGCCCAGGGAGAGCGCGTGTTTTGCTTGTGATGTTGGTAATGAACTGCCGCTGGGAACAAATTAATGAGTGTGTCAGAAACTGCAGTGGAACTGTATTACGATTCATAAACACCACGGTGAAAATGCCAGTTGAGCTCTGGTATAAATACGCACAAACTCTGAAGAAGCAAACTCCTTTTCCTTCTAATGAGAGAAGAATTTAAAATAATATCATTCTGCCCTGAGCCACATTGCCAGGGGAGAGTTCCTTAGTGGAAAGATGGTTTTTCTAATTTCATATTTAATGCATAAAGAAACACAGTCTAATTTTACTTTTTATATTTGTGTGCAAATGTACTATACTTTGGAATACATGTAGTATATATACCATGTATGGGTACAAAATATTCAAAAATGTAAATCGTGTCACCTTTTCAGGTGTTGTACCACGTTTGTTAAATGAGATCTTTCTCTTTTCTTTTTGTTGACTACCGTGTTTACATGGCCTTTTATCAATAGTCTTCTTTAATATTCTGAGTTTGGAATTTAGATGCAGAAATTAAAATTAAAAATGACCCCATTAGTACACAGACACCTATGACTTTAAAGCTCATGGCAGGGGGAGAAAAAGAAAGTTCCATTTATTTTGAAGGTGCAGTGGGGTTGTGTTGGGAGCATCTATATATGATCCTTGATATGCATGAGGATGCTCACATTTATGGTGGGGAGTGTTGCTGCAACAAAAGGCGTAAGACAGGGCTTCCACAGAGCCCTGACTTTCCATAAATGCCCCTGGGGCTGTTGCAGAGAAGGCTGGGAAATAGTGAGGAAAGAATCTCTGCAGTAAGGTTCCAGGCTTTCCCTTCCCAATTCAACAAGAACCACTCCTCTTTTATGTCCTTAACATCTCAGGGCACCAGGTAAATTTCATTTCATTAAAGTGTACTGCAAAGGAAAGGCAGGAACTGAGAAGTTAGTAGTGGATTGGGCATGGGTTTCAGAATCAATAAGACTTGATTTCATATACAAACTCCTGTATTTAGGGACACCTGGGTGGCTCAGTCAGTTAAGCGTCTGCCTTTGGCTCAGGTCATGATCCCAGGGTCTGGGATCCAGTCCCTCACCAGGCTCCTTGCTCAGCAGGAAGCCTGCTTCTCCCTCTGCCTGCTGTTTATCCCTGCTTGTGTGCTCTCTCTCTCTCTCTCTCTCTGGCAAATAAATAAATAGAATCTAAAAAATAAAAAAAAATTAACTCCAGTATTTATTCGCTATTGGATTTGGGGCACATGTAACCCCTTAGAGTCTTGATTTTTTATCTAAGACTGAATGATAATAACCCCTACTTGCTTGGTTGCCATGAGAATTAGAGAGAGTGAATTAAAATGCCTTGCACTTAATTGATTTTCACAAAAGATTGTGTGATTATTATAACAGGTTCTAGCTGGTAACTAGTCATAGGTTTAAGTGGTTTGTTTTCTTCCTTTGACAACTTCAGAACATGAAGCCTCCTTCCTCTAACCGCTCTAATGTCAAGGCTAACAGAAGGCAATTTTACCTTGAGTCAGAGACTCTATTTAGCTCATCACATCCTCAAATGTTAGTTTCAGAAAGGAGAACAAAACTTGTTCAAAAGTACTGCTTATTTCTCATAAGTGACCAATTTGAGTTTGGAACAATTGTGGGAAATGGTTTACTAAGACGTGAAGCAGTAATGTAACAGTTCTTTTTACCACCCCATTTTTTTTTTTTTTTTTTTTAGATTTTATTTATTTATTTGACAGAGAGAGACACAGTGAGAGGGAACACAAGCAGGGGGAGTGGGAGAGGGAGAAGCAGGCTCACTGCAGAGCAGGGAGCCCGATGCGGGACTCGATCCCAGGACCCTGGGATCATGACCCGAGCTGAAGGCAGTCGCTTAACCAACTGAGCCACCCAGGCGCCCTTTACCACCCCATTTTGAGTTATCTACTCTAAATTGTTCTTGAGTAGCCTGTGAATCACCTGTGAATTTCCATCTAAAACAGTATGCAAAATAGAAAGCACAATGACTGAATCAAGTTGGTGTCAAAGCAACTTTCTAGGAGTAAAAGCATATCTGGGTTAGACTCCAGTGCAGTTCCTTTGTCTCCAACTTCAGAAGTTGAGTTTGTAGTAGGTGCGAGTTAGCGAATCCCTCCAGCCTTATTACAGAGGGCATGTTGAATCACTTGTTTTCCTCAATTCCTTACCAAGAGAGTGACTCACTATTGACATGGCAATCCTTCATTTTAAGATTCAGGTCAGTAGTTAATGAGTTGCTCAGGGGTCAATAAAGTGGGAAAAAAAAATGACAAGAAATGGAATTGTTTTGAATGAGGTGTTACTCTTTACAGCTAGATGAAATGGGTTATATTTTGGAAATTATAGGAGAAAATCCAAACTGAGTAATACTGGCCAAGAGAAAAGGGAAGATTTGCCTCATCCCCTCTTTGGGGATTCTGTTACTCTAGTTCAACTATCTCACATTTATTTTATGTAGTTCAAAAATCAAAGTAGTTGAGGCATTGTGTGGCCTTTTCAAACTTAGCAACCCAAGGTGAATTTTTGATGGATGCATCCAGTTTCATGTAGGCAAAAGATCTTGAATGTGCTAGTCACAAAACAGCAGTGAATGTTAATGAGGGCATTGCAATTTAAGTTCTTGTGTAACCAGCTATGTCCAGAGATGGGATGCCCACTTTGCTCACTGATAGCAGAAAAAAATGGTGTTGTAGATCAAAAGGGCTTCTATCCATCATGAAAATTCATTCTTGGAGGACAGTGAATCAAAGCTTGTGGAAGGCCTTTTATGAATCACTCAGCAGAGAATTGGAAAGTTTTAAGGATTCATTCATATTCACAGCCACCAGATTTTCTGAAATGCTTGTTAACTTTCTGAGACCATCTTAGCATAGTTGGAGTGTTTCACATCAGCCAACACATGGTCTCAACTCAGTGTTCTCAAATTGGTTCATTGCATAATGTGTGAAATGAAATAACATCAAGAGGCAATGGTAAGTGACTCAGCAAAAAGCAGTGACTTGTAGGGAGCTGCCTGAAGGCCAGGGTGAGTCCCAGTCTGTTTTATAGACTTCTGTTCAGTTTTCCTAGGAAGGCAGTTTCTTTGTTTTACTTTTATTTTTTAAAAAAAATTTATTTATTTATTTGAGAGAAAGAGAGAGGGAGTGATGGGGGGGAGGGGCTGAGGAAGAGGGAGAGAGAATCTCAAGCAGACTCCCTGCTGAGTGTAGAGCCCCACATGGGGCTTGATCTCATGACCCCGAGATCACGACATGAGCCAAAATCAGGAATCAGATGCTTAATCTATTGAGCCACCCAGGTGCCCCATTTTGTTTTATTTTTATAAGTTCTTTTGCTGTGGCACGCATTTTCTTGGGATATGATTTTTAGTAATGACCAATATCACTCTGAAACAAGATGGTATTTTAGTTGACCTGCCCCCAGAAGCACATCCTGAGATGCAAGATGTTTATTGGGAAAGCAACACCAGGAAAAACTGAAGCATGGGGATTGGGGGAAGGAAACTGATAAGGCATGGGTTATAAAATAAGTTACCATTGAAGACAACTGGAGCTCAGTCTCATTGGGAAACTCTGGGAAATGGTGTGTGGATATGCCTCAGAGTTACCTCACGTGAGGGGCAAGGAGGGTCAGAGCAGAAGGCAGATGGGAGGCAGCGACAGGGTATGTTATAGATGGTGACATTGTGATGAAGGAACTGATTTCAGGAAAGTTATTAGAAATTGGGATGAGTTTGGGAAGGGTAGGAGAAAATCCTACGCATAAGAAGATAAAGCAGAGGGAGCCAAAGGGATATCACAGGGATGGCATAACATTTGATACAATTGATTCTGTGGTGAGGAAGCGTACTTGAGTTACTGACCATCTACTATTATTAATTTTTAAGTATCCACAGAATGATTACTCAGTATGTAAGTTTTATAGGCTCTGATCCTTTGTTTCTTCCTGTTGGATTCTATTTGACCATATTCTTGATGACCATCACTAGTAAACAAGTGAGGAAGAGGAGGAAAAAGAAGAAGAAGGAGGGGGGAAGGGAGGAGGTCAGGAGGAGGAAAAGAAGAAAAAGGAGGAAGAAGGGACAGGAAGAGGAGGGGAAGGATGGGGAGTTGGGGGAGGAGGAGGAAAAAAAGGAAAAATATTAAGAAGGAAGAGGACAGCAAAAGACAATGTAGACTATATAACCTAAATCAGAAGTTTTTGGAAATGGATCTATGGGTTAATGCTAAACTGTGATGACTTTTTTTTCTAGTTCACGGAGGAAAAATAAATAAAAGGTCAGTGTAGTGAAATTTCCATAGAGGTAAATCTACTCTGATATTATATCTTTCCAACACTTTGATATTAAAGGTTTTTCTCTTAGACAACATAGTAATAATGGATAGGTATTTAAAAAAAATACTCTCTCAACCAAAATAAAGAATTAGGAAACTCATGTCCTTAGTTTTGAAAAGGTGCATATATTTTGCTGGTATGAGAAACCCAGAGTCCTGGAACCATTAGCCTCATCCTCCAAGACATTTTTTACGTCATTCTGAAAAGTTAACCAATACTAATGGCTGTGGGTCACTCCTTAGCAAGGCTGCATTTGAAATAGAAACAGTATATTCAAGTGGATCAGAGCATAGGTTGGGGCCAGAGACTAGGTCTTTCAGCATGGCCACTTGCTGTCCATGAGAACTGTTACGGATTTTCAAACCTTTGTGTCTCAATATACTCATCTGTAGAATGGGCAAAATAATCAGAGCACCTATCTCACTAGGCTGATGTGAAAAAAACCCACAATAATACTTGTACAATGCCTAGGACAAGATCTGCCACACAATAAACATACAATAAATATTACCTATAACAGTTAACTATATGTATTACTGTATGATAATGGAAACATGCTAATACAGCTGGAAATTTCCAAAATTGAGGGTTTTTTTTTCTGAGATGATGCTTTCTAATTAAATTACTTGATCTACATGCATTACAACAGGTGAAGTATTTTTTTTTTTAAGATTTTATTTATTGATTGATAGAGAGAGCAAGAGAGCACAAGCAGGGGGAACAGTAGAGGGAGAAGGAGAAGCAGGCTCCCCACCAAGCAGGGAGCCTGATGCGGGCTTGATCCCAGGACCCTGGGATCATGACCTGAGCCAAAGGCAGACACTTAACCATCTGAGCCACCCAGGCGCCCCAACAGGTGAAGTATTTTTTAAATAAAAAAGAAGATAGAGATATTACTCACGGTAGGTAATAACTTTAAAGTTTTCACATTATTTTTTTTAAGATTTATTTATTTATTTTAGAGCAAGATAGTGAGAGTGCGAGATCAGGGAGGGGCAAAGGGAGAGAGAGAGAAAATCTCAGGCAGACTCCCTGCTGAGCACAGAGCCAGACAGAAGGCTCCATCTCACATCCCTGAGATCATGACCTGAGCTGAAATCAAGAGTCAGATGCCCAACCAACTAAGCCACCCAGGCGCCCCTTCACATTATTTTAATGAATATAGAGTAACTCTTCAGATGGACTTTACTGTAAAGGATTTGTATTTGTATATAGGCATTGTAAAGCTTTTAAGCTTTAGCACTAGTTCTTGACAAGCTGTTTTTACATTGCAAGCATTTCTTATTATAATTGGTATGGAAAACAAGGACATTTTCTTCTTAATTAAGATAGCCTTTGGAAATTTATAATTGGCTATAGTAACTATATAATACTATAATATATCATAGCGACTGCATTATAAAATAATAAAGTGAAGGAGGTCATTTTATGATTTTAGTTTTTTTTCCTATGGTTTCAGTAGCATTTTACCAGACAAGGTAGAACATGAGGAAAGATGGCAATAATTCTATCATCCCATGAGTTTTGGACCAGAGTCTATGAGAGACATAGAATAAGAAGACAGTCTTCACAAATAGGAAAATGAACAGCGAACAGATGGGCTAAGTCTGCTTTTTCAGACAGCACTGTTTCCAAACATGAAAGCACCCCCGTGGACAAAGGAAAAGGATTTTGTCTGAACTCAGCACCTGAAGCAATAAATGCTGACTCTTTCCCATTACCTTAAAGGAATCTTGGCCAGGATAGCAAGGGGACAGTGATGGGAGGAGGGAGAAAAGGCGAGTTTAAGATATATTAGCGTCTTTATCTCTTAATGGAGAGACTCAAATTTGATTGTAATTCCAAGCAAAATCTCATTAGCTGAGCTCAGCAGAACTCTTGAGAGACAGTTATTGGCCATCTCTAATCACTTCTCAAGTGGTCCCTTGGCTGGACTCTTAAAAGTGGGTTGGTTTCTAGACTTGCTGGAGGCATGGCTGGAGAACCTGGAGAGAACTATGCAATGGTTAGCTTGCCTTTTTCCTGTAATGTCTATGTTTTAATATGTTTACATGTTTAATAAAGACACAAACAGCTGCCTCTGAATGTCTACTATAGTTTGTTGGGAAAATGCAGCCCGCAATTATGGTTTTCAGAATGATATTTTCCAGTCTGACAAAATACACTTCTGTTTTTATTCCTGCTTAGGAATTTGGAAACTGATTTGGATAGTCTCCAAGTGTCCCTCTCCCCACTGCAGGTGGTAGGTTGATATCATGTAGGTGTCTGCCCTAGATGGCTAGTTCTGGATCCAGATGGTTATATATATTTAATTCAATACAACTACATAATTTTACTGGGAACACCATGTGCTTCATTTTTTCAACTTATTAAATTCCTACTCTGTACAAAAGATCCCTTTTCTGGGTACTGAGAATGCCAGTAAAGTGTAATGCACAATTCATGCATATATATAAGCATGCTCACATCACATGGATGTGTGACTAAGTAAATCCATCCTCAAGAGTGGATTCACAGATTTTGAGAAATAGTGATTAAAACCAGGGCTTGCAAAGATGGCAGTACTTACTGTTGGGTGGATTGTAAGATGAAAGTGCTGAATGTGTAGTTTTTAAAAAGATGATCTACAAAAATATAATTTGTAGAATTCAGCAGTTTTGGCCAGAGTGAATATTATTATATAGACTGAAAATCAGAAAATTAGAGGCAAATAAAATTTACTCTTTTATAGGTTTTTCAGTTATTGCTTTATAGTCACCAAGTATGTGTGAAGCCCAGAATCACAGAGCAAAGCTGAGTCAGGATAGGGTTTGCAGACACAGCACTTCTGAATCTGCAGATTCCTCATCAGATCTAAAGCTCCCAGGTTGGTATCTCAGGTGATGATAAAAATGGTCATATGGGATGATATTCTCTCTCTCTCTCTCCCCCGTTATCTCTCCCCCCCCATCTCCTTATCTCCTGTGCCATGCTGACATTAGCTATAGAATTTAAAACTGATGTAACTTCAGGTTGGTGGGGTATGCACATATTAGAGGGTTTCAGCAATGCAATGACTGCTGAGCACAGACTAATTTGGGGAACGATGAACCCCTGCTATTTTTCTCACTGTTTTGCAGTAGGAGAGGAAGAAAAGCCACCCACACAAGCTTCCTTAACTTTCTGTTGTAGGTGGTGCACACCTGGCCAGAGATTCCAATCTGGCCCCGCCCCTCTCTGACCTCACTTCCTGCTGATCCTGCACTTACTTCCTATGTCTTTGAACAATCAGAGTCTCTGTCATTGTTTAGCCGTGGCTGGAGATCTTCTCTGTATCCTCTGTCTGCTTATCATTTAAGTGCAGCTAATCTACTTTATTTGGGAAGCTTTCCCTCATGACCCCCAGGCCCTAGACTCCATCTCACCCCACCTTGTGCCACCATGTCCAGGAGGAACCACTAGGGCTTTCCTTATGATCCATTTCCATGTCTGTGTCCATCATTAGACTAGAAGACAAAGATCATATTGCATTGAATCATTTGGTCCCCAGTGCCTGATAGGCCCAGTTCCTACCTAGTGAGGTGAATACCTAAAAGATGTTTACTGAAAGAAGTGCAATAAAGAAATACTGTTAATTGAAAACCTGGCAGCAAGGACTTTGAAATAAATCCAAGATTTATCAGTTCTGGTTTTGTTTTGCTTTTTGTTTGTTTGTTTCCTTTAGTTAATGGAGAGTATAGTCACTTCTGACATGCTTCTCATCTACAATGCATAGATTGCAAATGCTGGAACTAACTGCAGCATAGACTAGAAAGGAGAAGAAATGACATCTCATCTGCCAGTTCTTTGTTCTTCACCTACAACACCAAACCTGAGGCCTTCAGCATTTGATAAGGAAACAGAAGAGCTATATCTACAAACCCCATTTTGCTCTCAGCTTCCCTGTGTGGTTCCAGACTTCATGCCTATTGGAGGATTATGAACTAGCAATTAGAAAATGTATAAATTCAGAGTGAATTTTTATTCATCTCTTATTTTCTGATTGGCAACCTACCTCATAATACTCACTCTTTGGTTGAAACTACAAATTATATCTTCACATTGACTTAAGAAGTCTGGTTGGCATTATTCCCCAGAACATAGCGATTCATAAAATGCTAGTTGTCTTATATAAATATAAAGTAAATGCATAATTATTTACTGAGACAACTAAGCCAAATACCAAGAAAGTATGGAGCCAGGAAACTATAATATATGGCTGTATTGGATACCTCATTGGATCATGGATTTTCTAACAAAATTTAGGCATTAAAAAGGCAACTTCCCAATTTCACCAGAAGGCATTTAAAGAAATCACAATAGTAAATAAACTGACAAGAAGCAGAATAAGTGCACTCCCAATCAAGGGCTCAGCATCAAGTAACTCTAAAAACCATCAAAAATAGGTGTATGGGCACCTGGGTGGCTCAGTCATTAAGCATCTGCCTTCAGCTCAGGTCATGATTCCAGGGTCCTGGAATCGAGCCCCACATCGGGCTCCCTGCTCAGCGGGAAGCCTGCTTCTCCCTCTCCCACTCCCCCTGCTTGTGTTCCCTCTCTCGCTGTGTCTCTCTCTGTCAAATAAATAAATAAATAAATAAATAAATAAATAAATAAATAAATAAATCTTAAAAAAATAGGTATAAATAATAAACACATAACAACTACAAATCATGGAAATAATTTGAAATGGTAAAATTATACTCGGGGCTCAGTAACCTTAAATGTAGGGTAACCAGTTATCTCAAAGTGCCTCCCTGGTGCCATAAACTCCAGGGACAGTTATATACTTACTAGCAGTAGAATTCACTTTACTGAAATCTTCCGCTCAAAACACTAGTAGGTAACCTGAAAAAAAGAAAAAAACCACTCTTGTTAAAGAGGAAACAAGAATGGATTCCACAGACCATTCCCTCCTTCCCCTTCTCTGCCTCATATGGTGAGTCCGAGACCCTAGGACTTTGCTAGATCATAACAGTGACCAAAAATTAGGCAGGCTCATTAACCAAAGTTAAACATTTGACTTTTGCTAATCTTGTTTTTTTTTTAATTACTTCTACTTTTTTTTTTTCAAATTTTTATTTAAATTCTAGTTAGTTAACATATAGTGAAATATTGGTTTCAGGAGTAGAATTTAGTGATTCATCACTTATATATAACACCCAGTGTTCATCACAACAAGTGCCCTCCTTAATACCGATTACCCATTTATCCTATACCCCAGCAACCCTCCAACAACCCTCAGTTTGTTCTCTATAGTTAAGAGTCTCTTATGGTCTGCCTCCCTCCCTCTTTTTTTTTTTTTTTTTTCCATTCCCCTATGTTCATCTGTTTTGTTTCTTAAATTCCACATATGAGTGAAATCATATGGTATTTGCCTTTCTCTGATTGACTTATTTTGCTTAGCATAATACATTCTAGCTTCACTTCTCCTTATTTTTAATAGGTGATAGATGTATGTGGTTAAAAATTCATAAGGCAAAAAAGGAATAGAAATTTCTGGTTTGAAAAGACAGCACAAAGTTGCCCCATACCTTCTCTCTTTTCATAAGTCACCCCCAAACAAGAGGAAAAAACAGAAAAGCAAAGTCCATATTAGTCCTGGTTAAGGGAAATTGACATATTGAATAAGAATGGGTGAAAGGATCAAAGGTGTCAGTCACCTTCCTTCTTTGTTCTGAAGCTTCAGGTTGCCCTCCTTGGAGGCAGTAACAACTACCAGTCAATGGTGTATCCTTCTGGGGTAATCTTTGTTATTTTTCTGTAATCACACAAATAGTACATATTGCACATGCAGTTCTGCATTTTGATATTTTTAAAGGTTACCTTTCCATAATAGCTCAAATAGATCTGCTAGTTTTGTTTCTTAATGACTAGTATTTTGTTGCATGGCAGCCCATAATTTATTTACCTGTCCTTTCTTAAAAGACCTGTAGGTCATTTATAATATTTTGCAGCTACAAGCACTGCTCCAAGGAATGAAGCTGGATATCTATCAGTTGGCATCTGTGTATCTATAGAATATATTCCTAGGAGGTGAATTGTTACTTCAAAGGGTATATGCATTTTTAATACTGATATATATTTTAAGTAGCTGTTTATAGAGGTTGTTCCAATTTGTGCTTTTACTGGTAATGAAAGACACTTTCTTCACAATGATACCATAATGTGTTTTCAAACTTTATGATCTCTCCTAATCTGTTCATTTGCATGTCAAAGTTTAATATGCAGCTTTTCCATAGGAAGCGAAGTTAACATTTTTTACTACATTTCAAACTTTTTAAATGAACCCTGTGTCCTATCCTTTGCTCACTTTTTCTATTGGGTTGTTGGTCTTATTGCTTAAGTTGATTTGTAGAAACTCTTTGTATGTTAAGGGAATTAGTTTTCTGTGATATGAGCCATAAATATTTTTTTACAAATTTGTTTGACTTTTGACTTTGTATATAGAGCTTTTGGACACAGCTAAAGAAAAAAAAATTAATGTAGTTTAATTACCTTTCTTTTTAAGCTGTCTGCATATTTTATCACACCAAAGAGTCTTGTCCACCTCAAAATTACATTTTAATTTATGTTTTCTTTCAGTAATTTTGTTTTATTTCTATAATAGTTTTTTAAATCAATCTGAAATTTGTTTTATTTTAAAAGTTTTATTTATTTATTATTTAAGAGAGAGAGAGAGTGAGGGGGAGGGCAGAGGAATAGGCAGACAAAGAATCTTAAGTAGACTCCCCGCTGAGCAAGGAGCTCACTGTGGGGTTCCATTTCATGACTCTGACATCATGACCTGAGCTGAAATCAAGAGTCCAGCACTCAACCGACTGAGCCACCCAGGTACCCCAAAACTTGTTTTACTTTTAAAGTTAAGGTATGGAGTTTAAGGTATAAAAACTTTTTTTTTTTTTTTCCCAGAAGGCTATTAAGCTGTTCCAATGTATTTGTTGAATAAGCTTCCTTTCTCTGCTCCTGGAATTGAAATGTTATCTTTATTGCATATTTAATTGCTATGTGTATATACATACTTCTGGACTTCAAGTATTCATGTCTTATTCATGTGTAGGTACCACACTTCTGAAATTACTGTGGCTATATAATATGCTTCAACATTTGCTAGCTCTAGTCCTCTCTCCTTAATGTTCCAAGATATAATAATGTTCCCAAATATCCAAGGTTATTTTTGCTTGGTTATTTTTCCATACGAAGTTTAGAGTGAGTTTACCGAGTTCCAAATAGAATACTACTCGGCTTTTTCCCTGGATCACCTTCAATTTATAGCCAACCCCCAAGTGCTTAATATCATAGGATGCTGCGGCACCTGGGTGTGTCAGTTGGCTAAGCAGCTGCCTTCAGCTCAGGTCATAATCCCAGGGGCCTGGGATCAAGCCCCACATCAGGCTCCCTACTCAGTGGGAAGCCTGCTTCTCCCTCTCCCACTCCCCCTGCTTGTGTTCCCTCTCTCATTGTCTCTCTGATCTATCAAATAAATAAGTAAATAAATAAAAATCTTTAAAAAAAAATCATGGGGGGGCGGAGCAAGATGGCAGAGGAGTAGGAGACCTGGATTTCGTCTCCTCTCAGGAATTCAGCTGGATAGGGATCAAACCATTCTGAACACCTACAAACTCAACAGGAGATCGAAGAAAAGAAGAGCAACAACTCTCTCATCAGAAAAGCGACCACTTTCTGGAAGGTAGGACATGCGGAGAAGTGAATCCGAGGCGATATTCGAGAGGATAGACGGCGGGGGAGGGGTCTCCGACGGCCGTTCTGGCAAGTGATAGAACCATGGAGCACAAAATTGGAACTTTTAAAAGTCTGCTCCGCTGAGGGACGTCACTCTGGTGGCTAAGCGGGGGGTGGAACCCACCGGGACAGTGGGGTCTCAGGACCCTCGGGGTCACAGAAAGACCGGGGGTGCCTGAGTGTGGCAGAGCTCCCAGGTAATGGAGCAGGGAAGCCGGCTGCAGAGGCGGAGCCCAGGTGCGGGCTCTCAGCTCGGGGTTGCCATAAACCGTGATCCGCGGCACAGTCGGGCCACTGCTCCTCCAGCAGGGACCCAACAAGCGGCAGATCCAGGGAGACTCACCTTCCTCCCCCGGGAGGAGCCGCACGGGAGTGCACCGCAGGGATCTGCTGGGTTTGGAGACTCCACCCGGGTCGGGTGCCAGAGATAGAAATGCGCGGTCACAGGCCGAGTGAGCACGGAGTGCGGCTGGAGACCGGGGAGACGGGAGTGACGGACGGCTTTTCTCTGGGGGCTCACTGAGAAGCGGGGCCCTGAGTTCTCGGCTCCTCTGGGGCGGAGATTGGGAGGCCGCCATTTTCACTCTCCGCCTCCAAAGCTGTACGGAAAGCTCGCAGGGAACAAAAGCCCGGGAGAGCAAACCTGAGCAGATTACTTAGCCGGGAGGGGGCAAGGGCGGGGCAATTCCGCCTCCCACAGAGACATTTGGAAACCACGGCAACAGGCCCCTCCCCAGAAGATCAGCGAGAACAGCCTGCCAAGACCAAGTTTCCCGATCAATGAGAACGGCAGAACTCCAGCGCTAGGGGACTACAGCACATAGAATTCATGGCTTTTTTACCATGATTCTTTAGTCTTTCAAAGTTAATTTTTTTTTAACTGTCTTTTTTTCTTTTTTTCTTTTTGAATTTTTCTTTTTTCCTTTTTCAACCAACATCTTATCAATCCCTTTTTTTAAAAAAAAACATTTTTATTTTTCATTTTTAGAGTCATATTCTATCCCTTCATAGTAGTTACCCGTATTTTTGGCTTATATATATAAGTTGTTCTCTCTTTAAAATTTTGAGATAGTTTCTTCTAACAGATAAAAATATACCCTAAATCTCTAGTAAATGGTGTTTTCTATTCCCCTGCCTGATCACATCCTCTCCCTTTTTTTTTCTTTTTTTAAATCTTCTTCTTTCTTTTTTTCAAACAACTTCTTATCAATTCCTTTTATAAAATTTTTTATAACTTCCATCTTTACAGTCATATTCCATCCCTTCATCATATCAACCCTTATTTTTGTACATATATAAGTTTTTCTTTCTTTAAAATTTTGAAAGGCACTTTCTTCTAAAAGACCAAAATACACCCCAAATCTAGTGTGTGGCACTGATCTATATACCAGCCTGATCATATTTGATCACATTCTGGTTTTGTTGTTGTTGTTGTTGTTTTGTTTTGTTTGTTTTTGTTTTTATCTTTATCTTTTTCTTTTTTTTCTTTTTCTTTTTCTTTTTTCTCTCTTTCCCTTTCTTTTCCCACTGCTTCAAGTCTTTTCTGATTTGTTTAGAGAATATTTTCTGGGGACGTTGTTACTCTGCTAGCATTTTGTTCTCTCATTAATCTATTCTCCTCTGCACAAAATGACAAGACGGAAAAAATCACCTCAACAAAAAGAACAAGAGGTAGTACCGACTGCCAGGGACCTACTCAATACGGACATTAGTATGATGTCAGATCTAGAGTTCAGAATCATCACTTTAAAGATACTAGCTGGGCTTGAAAAAAATATGGAAGTTATTAGAGAAACCCTTTCTGGAGAAGTAAAAGAACTAAAATCCAACCAAGTAGAAATCAAAAAGGCTATTAATGAGGTGCAATCAAAAATGGGGGCACTAACTGCTAGAATAAATGAGGCAGAAGAGAGAATGAGTAATATAGAAGATGAAATGATGGAAAATAAAGAAGCTGAGAAAAAGAGAGATAAACAACTATTGGATCACGAGGGCAGAATTCGAGAGATAAGCGATACCATATGATGAAACAACATTAGAATAATTGGGATCCCAGAAGAAGAAGAACGAGAGAGAGGGGCAGAAGGTATAATGGAGCAAATTATAGCAGAGAACTTCCCTAATTTGGGGAAGGTAACAGGCATGAAAATCCAGGAAGCACAGAGAACCCCTCTCAAAATCA
>NC_058412.1:100652258-100794007 GCF_002201575.2 Neomonachus schauinslandi
CTCCACTGTTGGTGGGAATGCAAGCTGGTGCAGCCACTCTGGAAAACTGTATGGAGGTTCCTCAAAAAGTTGAAAATAGAGCTACCATATGATCCAGCAATTGCACTACTGGGTATTTACCCCAAAGATACAAAAGTAGGGATCCGAAGGGGTACGTGCACCCTGATGTTTATAGCAGCAATGTCCACAATAGCCAAACTGTGGAAGGAGCCAAGACGTCCATCAACAGATGAATGAATAAAGAAGAAGTGGTATATATATACAATGGAATATTATGCAGCCATCAAAAGGAATGAGATCTTGCCTTTTGCAACGATGTGGATGGAACTGGAGGGTATTATGTTGAGTGAAATAAGTCAAACAGAGAAAGACATGTATCATATGATCTCACTGATATGAGGAATTCTTAATTGTAGGAAATAAACTGAGGGTTGCTGGAGTGGGGGGTGGGGTGGGAGGGATGGGGTGACTGGGTGATAGACACTGGGGAGGGTATGTGCTGTGGTAAGCGCTGTGAATTGTGCAAGACTGTTGAATCTCAGATCTGTACCTCTGAAACAAATAATGCAATATATGTTAAGAAAAAAAAAAGAAGGGGGCGCCTGGGTGGCTCAGTCGTTAAGCGTCTGCCTTCGGCTCCGGTCATGATCCCAGGGTCCTGGGATCGAGCCCCACGTCGGGCTCCCTGCTCCGCGGGAAGCCTGCTTCTCCCTCTCCTACTCCCCCTGCTTGTGTTCCCTCTCTCGCTATGTCTCTCTCTGTCAAATAAATAAATAAAATCTTTAAAAAAAAAAAAAAAAGAAGAAGAAGAAGGTAGCGGGAGGGGAAGAATGAAGCGGGGGAAATCAGAGGGGTAGACGGACCATGAGAGACGATGGACTCTGAAAAACAAACAGGGTTCTAGAGGGGAGGGTGGTGGGAGAATGGGTTAGCCTGGTGGTGGGTATTGAGGAGGGCCCATTCTGCATGGAGCACTGGGTGTTATGCACAAACAATGAATCATGGAACACTTCATCTAAAACTAATGATGTAATGTATGGGGATTAACATAAGAATAAAAAAAAAACAACTAATGATGTAATGTATGGTGATTAACATAACATAATAAAATTAAAAAAAAAAAGACTCTCTCTCCCTCTCCTTCTTCCCCTCCCCCTCCATCTCCAAAAATTTTTTTTAATTAAAAAAAACACATATTTCTAAACTAGAGCTCTGATAATCATTCCACATCTTCTCAAAAGCCTTTAGTACTATCAAAGGGCTTACACTATAAGAGCCTATGGTCCTTGATTGCACATCAAAGCCCACCATAGCTGATGGTGGTAGTGTCTTTCCCATGGGTCTTGATCTACCCCAGGAGCATGCTGAGTGTGCCAGAGAACTAGCATCCACAGAAAGAGCCCCTAGCCAATGAGGACCAGCAGATGGTGGACAAATACCTCAGCTTTCTAACTCCTCAGTAGAGCAATTATCAGAGGACCTGCAGGGGGATCATGACCCACAGTGGTAACCAGTGTCATGTGGAGCTATACTAGAGCCTGGGGCAAAAGAAATGTGTACGCTCCTATCTACAATTTTTAAATGTATTTTTAAATGGTTAATGGTTTTCATGAAAATATTATTGATGAGTTTATTTCTATAAAAACAGTAAAATCATAATAAAATTTGTGATGTAAACAAAATATTTAAATTTAAAATAGTGGTGTGAATTTTAATACATCTACTTTTCAGTTTTTCAATATACTTTTCAGTTAATGTTTTGAAAAAAATTCACTATTTTAAAAATACATAAAAAGGTATTTTTACATATTTTTTCCTTTTACCCCAGGCTCCAATATGGCTCAACACAGTATTGCCAGATCTTTTATTTATTTAAAATTTTGGTAATTTTTTCTGGAGTGCCTGGGTGGCTCAGTCAGTTAAGCCTCTGACTCTTGACCTTGGCTCAGGTCATGATCTCAGGGTCATGAGATCGAGCCCTGTTAAGGTATCGTTGCTCAGTGGGGCGTCTGCTGGAGATTCTCTCTCTCCCTCTCCCTCTGCCCCTCCCTGCTCTCTCTCTCTCTCTCAAATAAATAAATCTTTTTTTAAAAGTTTAAATTTTGATAATTTTTATCAAGGTGTTTTTTTGTGTTAATTTTGATGTTTTAATTTTTTTCATTAAAATATTGTTCACTTTTAATTACTAAGTGTTTGGCACTTTTTAAATTCTGTATCTGAGATAAGTGCTTCTCCCACTTCATTCTGTCCTGGCCCTGTTATTGGCTTCCCTCCCTTCCCTGCCTCACCTGCCTCTCCCTTCATCCTGACTCCTGGGATTATTTCCCAAATAAACTACCTAAAATCTTCATTTTAGGATTGGTTCTTGGAGGAATCCAGATTAAGACATCCTCTGTGTTCTAGTAACAACTGACCATCACAGAAACACTTCCACCACTGTCCCTCGAACCTACGCTCAGCCAATTCAGGTTGTTTTCTACTTCTACCTTAATTAATGTAATAAAATACATGAAAGCCCTTTATCAAAAAGCACTATATAATTATGAGCAATTATTATTAGCTTGTTTATCCACGAAACTCCCTCTCCCTAGAATTCTTCACCAGCTGAAAAATTAGTCATGCCACTACCCCCCTAAAGTCACTGTTCCCACATCTCTTCCCTCAGATTTATCCTCTTTTTCCTGCCCCCCTGCATCTTAGTGGTAACCCATGTGACAACCCTTTATGTTGTTATAAGGGGCTTATATCTTGGGTATTTTAATGTATCTTATCTCTTCTATTATACTGTCAGCCTGAAAACATGGAGATGTAACCATTGCATCCTGCCTTGTAGTGGCCTATTGTACACTAAATGTCTGCTGCATCGAATTAAATGAAGAATTCAATAAATTCAAAACCAGATGCATTCAATGACAGAGCCTCCACTTGAGTGAACAGAGCAGGTGGAGATATACACAAATATATTCATAGCACAGCTATCAGAGAACACAGTGTACCAGATTAGTTGGCTTGATAGGCCTCTCAGTTGGTAGGTTCACGAACATGCCCGCCCAGCAAGCTGGAGGTAGATTTGGCAAGCAATGATACACAGAAGTTTTCAGGCTCACCCAACAATTAAAGGTTCTGCCTTTCCTGTTACCGAACTCTCTGTGATGTGTTGCTTGCCTCGATATTCATCAGGTGACAAATATTCCTAATAGGTGTCCTCAGTCAGGTCCAGAATTGGGGCATGAGAAAAAATAGCTGGCATCTGCTCTGATCCTGATGATAGGGTTGATTTAAGCCCTGGCAAGCTCTTCTCAAAACCACCTGGCATCAAATCTCAACACACCCACACATGCCATTCAGTTAGCATTTTATAGGACTTCCATAAATCTCCAGGTTCTCCAAACTGCTCGACAGCTGAATTTTCCTTGGCCAAGACTAAACTGATCATGCCATCTTCTCCCCCATCTTGCCAACAATTCAGGGGGTGCAGGGTCCAAAAACACAACACTCCATATTTCCATCCCATAGTCTTTCTCTACCATCTAGGTCATTATCGAGTTGTTCATCACGGTATTATTTATCATAGTGGAGAATTGAGAAGAAACCTAAATCATAGAGTAATGATTAAGGAAATTGTCTCCTTTTCACAGGACTGTACATAGAAAAAATTATACTAATAGTAATAAACTACTACTAATACTATTAATTGTAATAATTTGGATTATACAAACATGGATGATTTTTTTCTCCCTTCCATTCATAATCCATTTGAATGTATTATGAATATGTATTCCTTTAACAGACTATGAAGTAATGATACACTGTACATGTTTTTAAAATATCAGCTGCATGGACACTGTGAATTGGGGAAAAATCATAAAAGAAGGGCATTTGGGAGAGGGAAGTTCTAGTCCAATTCTTTCTTTGACAAAGACATTCACAAATTCTGAATGTAAGTGGTGTTGCTATGTGTGTTTTTATGTGTATATGTGTATGTGTGACATCCAGTTGTAATGCTCAAAAATGTTTAAAAACTGGCTGTAACAAATTGTGTTCCATTTGTAGCATTTGCTGATTTCTGTGGTATAAATATTCTCATTGTAGCCAAGAGCTGGGCAGAGATGCACACAATTGATCTTATAAGGCTGTAGAAGCCAAGCCAGCCCAGCACACCATTGGACATCATTTTCCCATCTAGTGATTCCCTGAGCCAATGGATAACCACTTAAAAGTGGCTCCTAGAAAACAATTACCTGTGGTCAATTTGAAGCTCCTCTCCAAAGTTCACAGCTCCTTGACAAGACAAACCCACCAAAATACAAGATAGAAAAAGCAGATGAACACTGCCTTAGCCTATCTGTCCACTTTCCTTAAGTCCCTCTTCTGTCTCCTGGACCACTGGAGCTTTATTAGGGTTTTAAAGTCCAAACATCAGATAGGAAACTTTGGGCTTTTTTAAGAGAAATGGCCAAGTTATGAAAAAAGTTAAATGTAAAAAAAAAATGAGTAAAAAGAGCAGTGAGCATAATTTGGATTTGTAAATAAACTGGAGAAAAACAAAATATCATTGGAAAATTGATCAAGGAATTATAGGGCTAGTAGGGACCTTGGTGCATATCTAAATTAACAGTGCATTGTATAGAAAAGAAAACTGAAGCCGAGACACTTTAAGGGATTTCATCTCAGTGTGTTCTGATTCCAAATACATTGCTTTTGTCATTAATTTGGCACCATATAAAAATTCATGTGAGCTCCAATTTTAGAGGATTATTATGGATTATTATGATATAACATTTCAAGACAATAAAGACACTAATTTTTTTTATATTTTCCCCCATTGAGGTAAAGTTTTTTGGTGTTTTTTTTTTTTTTTTATCTTCAGTCAGTTTCTATTCTAAGAGAGATTTTTTCCCAACACCTAACAGTAAGGCATTGATGTTCATTGCAAATGAAACTTTCTCCCAAACTTTTTTGTTCCCTGATGCAAAACGGAAGCTAAGCTGTCCACAGTTCACCTCCTCCCATTTCATCAAAGTGAGTGCACATACTACAAAGGAGCCACATCTTTGACTTTGCTGCTGATATTAGTCCTTGGTAATGAAGTCCAGAAATGACTTCCTCAGGAGAACCAGCAGTTTGTTTTTGCTGCTACTGCCACTAGGTTGCATCTTGTCACAAGGGACTACATTTCTGACAGAAAGCCTGAACACACCGAAACCTTGTTAAAGTACCTAGTTTGGGGGAAAAAAAAAAAAAACAGTGGAAAGCCCTATTCATATCCAAGCTTATAGTCTCCCCATCAAATTTGTTAATTTCATGAGCACGTCTTGGGGTGTGCAAACCAAGACACACACATCAGACACACTACAAAGGTTTCTTGATTTGTCCACATAACTCACGTTAGAATGTCAATGGAGCATTTCTAATTAGGAGCATGCAAATATTTGTTAATATTCTGTGTCACTAGCTGGAATATAGATTCAGTCTCAGGATAAAAATTAGAAACTCACGCTACAATACAAGCAGCGAAAAGAAAATAACTGGTTTGGCAACTAAAACATCGACATAACCCATTGCTTGTGTTTCATAAATTTCAAAAAAAACCTTTTTAAGCATAATTCTTAGGCTGATATACAAAATCAGTACTCACTATAAATTTATTCTGGGTTATTTTGGAGGGAGAGCAGAAGGTATCCAATAGGCAGAGAATAATATTTTGGGAAAAACAGGAGGACCATTACTGCAAAAACGCTTACTTCTGTGATTGACACTTTTCCTGCAGTGAGGGTGTGAAATGTAGAGAATCTGCTCAGGTACTACGACAGATTCACATAATGATTTGTGGAATCTGGACTTCAGCATTATACTTAATAGAATTCTTCAAAATGGCTTAAGAGTTATTTATTTACTTACCTATTTATTTACCTTCAGAGCTAGCAGATAACTTGGGGAGAATCAACTGACCACTTGCTAGAGTGTGGTCTCAGATTCACAGCATTGACATCACCTCGGAGATATTCAAAGTGCAGGATCCTAAACCTACTGAATCAGTCTGTATTTTACCAACATCCCAGGGGATTCCAATGCACATTAAAGTTCAAGATGCACTGATTTAGACCTGTTTAACATCTGGAGCAACTAAGAAATGGTTTCAAGTTCTCATAGCTGGTTCACTAATGATCAAACCTCAAGCCCAGGGCTCTTGAATTCCAGAAGTATGCCTTTCCCCTGCTTTCCTTTCTGCCTTTTGATACATTTTTAGACAAAATGGGCAACTATTACCACACAACCACTTAATACTAGTTCAGTTGCTATTAATGTCCATCATTGCCAGTGCTAGGTTTGGCTCGATCTATGCTTCACCATGATTTAAGTTTTGACATCCTTTTATTTTTATGTTAATATACAATGGACAATGGTTACAAAGTCAAGAGGGATGCATTTGTATTAGTTGGCAAAGATTACTCAGGAGGACTAGACCAGGGTTTTTGAGAGTTGTCAGTTTACCAGCAAATCAGAGAAGCTCATCCACACACCTCCGCTGATTCAATTAGGAAGAAGCAGAATGAGGCCTTGACATAGCTGCATTTTCCTGGAACCAACAAAGTAAGTGAAACTTCCTTTCAGAAGGATGGCTAAGTACAAACCAACAGAAGGGAGAAGTTCAACTGATAACTTTCAGTGAACAGGAGATTCACAGCTGGTGAGAGTGATTTGGAAGCAGATCATAGGAAAAATGGTTTATCTTCTATTACCCTAAGAGGAATGAGTTGAAGAATATGGTTTGCTTTCTCCAGTCTCTTAAATCATATCCATGAAAAACAACAGCTAGTACACAGCAGAAAAGCAGGGAGGGAGGAGATGGCACTGAAGCTGAAGCTGTGTCATTGAAAACAGGCAACAATCTCCTTAGTTTTTCAGCTGAAAGTCTGAAAACTAACACAACAGATTTGCAGTTGACTCTGATCACATAGAGTTTGCCAGATTCTGATTTCCTAAGACCCTTTTACATGATTAAAGTCAAAGGGGAACATGAGGAGTCATTGCCATTTGACAGTTAAGAAACTGAGGCTTAGAAGAGTTCAAAGACATTCTCAAGGTCATATGATAAAAACCAGGATGAAGATCCTGTGTCTCCGATGCTCCATTCAGTGCTCAAATTTGGCATAATACCCACATTTGCTGCCTAAATTTCAAGCTGGATTTCCCAAATGGAAGGAATCTTGCATATTTTCTGTTTAACACATTCCTAGAAGAGACTGTTTAATAAAAGCAGAACTAAATCTCAAGATCCTGGGGTAGTAACAAAAGGATACAGGTTTGCTTTGGAAGAATCTATTCTCTGGAATTTAAAATGTTGACATCCCTTTGTTAATAATACCCAGCCTTAGAGATTTGGGTCAAATGTGAGGAAGGTCAAGAAAAATCTGTTTGCATCAGTTGGCAAAGAATAAAGCATTTAAGAGGACTGGACAGGGGTGCTTGAAGTCTTTGGGGCTTAATTAATATCTCAGTAGTACATGTGGCTTTGAGTAGTGCTCCTACTTCTGCTTCCTAACTTTAGGGAAGGATAATTTGGCCTCAAAGCTACAGACAGCTGTGAAATCGAATGCTCTATTGGAGCATTTTAAATAGCACATTTGCCCCTTTGGAGGTAACTAAATGGGTTTCACTTCTACAGATTTATAGAATTTGCTTTTCTGCCCAAATTTCTACCTCTTCCGGCTGACTCACTGCTAGTACGTTTGAATCAAGCCCTTCATTACTCACTCCCTACAGCATGTAAGGTAAGCTGGGATTGACTTCACACAAAGCTAGCAAAATTTTCTCCCTTTCAGATGCTAGAATTTTTATCCATCTTTTCCCTTCCATAGCAGCACACTGAAAAGAACAAATTGCAGACAGTCTAGTCTTGCAACCTAGAAGTGAGGGGATGGTTTAAGAAATGGTTTTCAACCTTGTCTGCACATTAGAATCATCTGGGGAGCTGCAACTAATCCCCATGTCAGGCTATTACCTAGTCCAATTTCAACAGAACCAGCTGGGTGAGACCAGACATTGGCCTCCTTTAAGGGATTCATCAAGTAGGTCCAGTGTTTAGCTGAATTTGAGACCATGTGATTTAAAGCAATTCTTCTCAGACTTTGGTGAGCATCTGTACCACCTGGAGGCTTATTAAAACACAAACTCCTGGGCCCAACAACCAGTTAGCAGGTAACTGACCCAGTGCTACACATAGTGTGGCCCTCCAGCCAGCACAGTGGCATCACCCAGGAGCTTGTTAGAAATGCAGATCCTCAGGTCCCACCCAGGACTGAGTCACTGCTGGTGGAGCTTCCAAATCATCAGGATTACTAAATCTCCAAGCACTACTGTTGTTCTAAACTTTAAGCACCATTGGTCTAAAGAAGATGGTAAGTGGAGCACCTGGGTGGCTCAGTGGTTAAACATCTGACTCTTGATTTTGGCTCAGGTCATGATCTCAGGGTTATGAGATCGAACTCTGCATTGGGCTCTGTGCTGAGGGTGGACCTGCTTAAAATTCTCTCACCCTCCCTCTGCCACACCCCCAACGCTTGTGTTCTCTCTCTCTAAAAAAAAAGAAGCTGGTAACTAAGAATGCCATGGCACTGATAACAGCTGAAAATAATATTTCAGGCAATGCTAATATTCCAATCTCTCATTAACTGCCTGATTTATCAACTGATTCCACAAAACTGTGATACCTGTAGAAGACCTAGTCAAATCCATTTCTGAGCCAACTCCCCACCCCACTTTGTCCATTTGGATGAATATTCCTTATCCTCTCACAGACAATACCTATCAATGCTGAGGTCAGCTCAAAAGGAAAGAACCCCCTATTGCTAAATCAAGGCTTCATGAAAATTAATGCAGTGATAGGTCTGCCAAGGACCCAGAATCTCATTTTTCCTCAAGTCTGCAGAAAGGGAGTTTAACTTGAAAGCAAAGCCTATGACATCTCCGAGGAAGTGTCCAGGATAAAAATATATGCAGGAAGCCCAACATATTTGCTCCTGCTTCAATCAGAAATGCTGTTGTCATTCAAGCCGCTAGCCTGCTTCATGGGGCTCAGACAGGCCTCGGACACAAAGCATACAGAAGAAAGAGCTTCTACCTGTACCCAAAACACAATCCCATTCTCCAGCCCCTCTTCCTGCAATGCACTTCCTTAGATAGAACACCTTGTTCACCTCTCTTGACCCCTATTATTTATCTGCCAGTCTTCTGAGTTACCTGAGCCCCCATATTTTTTTTTTTCCTGTTCAGCCATTGTCTGCAATCAGGTAAAAATTGTCCTAAAGCTGAAATAGAATGTCAAAGTCACTAATCATTCCAGGGTTATATTTCGGTATTATCTTTAACCATGAGCAGTGTTATAATGCAACTGTGAGCTAGCCCCTCTTAACCTGTGAAACTCCAAACAAAGGTTTGAAGGTCCTGACCCTTAATATACAAATCCTGCCATCTTGGCCTCGATCCATTTGGAGCTCACTGACAGAGGTGTGACTATCACTTATGAGCACAAGTCAATTTTTTTTTTCCTAATTAAAATGCTACCTCACTTCACAATATGAGGTGAAAACAATCACTAGTGTTTCAGACACCTGATTGACATTAGGGAAACACACTAGAAAATTAAACTAAATATTTTCTCTTTGAGATTTTGAGTGGCAGAACCAAGAATTTGCCTTTTTCCAGCAGAAGAAAAAAAAGATAAATCTAGGGCGCCTGGGTGGCTCAGTTGGTTAAGCAACTGCCTTCGGCTCAGGTCATGATCCTGGAGTCCCTGGATGGAGTCCCGCATCAGGCTCCCTGCTCGGCAGGGAGTCTGCTTCTCCCTCTGACCCTCCCGACCTTCCCCCCTCTCATGCTCTCTTTCTCTCAGTCTCTCTCTCTCAAATAAATAAATAAAATCTTTAAAAAAAAAAAGATAAATCTAAGAACAGTGGGGTGAAGTCGAAACTCCTCATAGACAGCAGCAAGCTTCTGATGCTGGGTGTGGGCTGTGCATAATATTTTATTATTCTCCACCCTTCTTGGCTTATAGAAGGTGCTAGAGGAATAGAATGCCTGGAATCAAGGAAAATATGCAGATTAAATAATTGCAAACAAGCCTAAGACAATTGCTAGTCTCTAGCTTGGGTTGTCTTCTCTGTTGTGAGTTTTAATATAACAGCCTCCTCCCTTAAAATTATATTTAAAAAATTGGGCTCATTTTGCACATTGATGCACGTCCTCCTAGGAAGGTGCTTTGCAACCAGGAAGCTGAATGCTAATGCAGGGGTTGCTATGGTAAGCAATCTTTTCCATTGAGCAGAAGAATAAATAGTTCTATGGATTCCTAAATCAACAGCCAGGGCTGAACAGGATATAACCAGGTATTTTAGCCTCTAAATATAGACTTACAGCTAGAAGATAGTGTTTTCTCTATAAAATCCTAATATAATTATAGATGGTCCAGGAAATTTTGTGCTCACCTTTTGAAGCTGATTATTGATATTTTTTTCAGAGTTTTTACATAACCTTGTAACATTTGTTTAAAAAAAGCTTTTTTCTTTCAGCCAGAGAAAGGCAGCTGAGGAAAAAAAAAAAAAAAAAAACGCTGATTTTCATGGCTGGGAAAAGACGCTTTTGCAGAATTAGACCCTAATTAATGAATGCTTAATAAGCTAGAAGTGTTTAATGAACATTAAATAATAACAGTACCATAGGTGTGCATTTTATAAAAAAAGACTATTATCTAAACAACAAGCTTTGTTTTGGTTCTTGAGAAACCTAACCATCCATATGCTGAATAGTTCCTCCTTGCCCCCCTGGCCCTTTTCTACCCGAGGGCAAGGGGAACTTAGCTCCATGGACCAATGAATAGGCTCCTTACAGCTGGGCTTCCAGTTGGATTCATCCAGTGAAGAGACACCAACAGGAGATGGGAGGGAGGTGGGAAAGTGGGTTTGGCTCCCTCCTGTCAGGCTAATGCTAGCTGGCTGAGATTCTCCTCTAGACACAGCTCCTGGGTACTGGTTCCTCTTTTCTCTCCTAGCCCATTCCACCCCAGGTGTGATAAAGAGCCCCTCAAGATTGCTATAGCTCCAGGGGCTTCAAAATTCTATGCTGGTTCCCCTTAATCCTGCCAGCAATTGTGTAAACATATTCCTTTAAGTCTCCTCAAATTCCCCATCTGAGTGTATATCTGGTTCTTTCTGAGGCCCTGCCTACTATTCTTAGGAGGTCCATTTTTCATTAGGATGAGAAAATAAATATAAAGCATCACTACATTTTTATTTAAGCACATATTTTTAAGCATATATTTTAAGATCTAACTATGCCATTGGGGTATTGCAATGCCAAATTAGCCACCTCCCTGTTTATATAATTAGTAAAGTCAAAAATATTCACTCTCTCATATTCTTCTGAATCACTTTGATTCATAATTTGTACCTTATTTACATATTTTTTTCTTGCATCTTTTCCATGTGCTTCTCCACCAGAGTGGTAACTGTGTGAAAGAAACTTTCCTGATGGCTTTTGTACTCATCAGAGGACAAAGATAGCCAGGAAAGAGCACGAAAATTCAATCTGGCATTAAGGAAGGGGCTGGAAAGAAGCTTTTCTCTGTGCATTTGTCTTTTAACTCCCCTCCCATTAGCCACTTCCATCTGATAAGTATGCCCTTTGGAGGGAGACCTCCAACTCAACATTTTTTTTCTCTCAAAAGTCTCTTGGATAAATTTATCGGTTCTAACTGACAGACACTGAGCAAAAAACTCTTACTCTCACGGTGGGCAGGTACCTTATCTTGGAGTCATATGAAATGCTGAGGTGTAGCTTATAAGTAGCTCTTTCTCTTTTCCTAGGTCTCTCTCTGTCTTTCTGTTTCCCCATAGGGCTCTGACCTCCCTCAAATCCCAAGACTCTGCCTCCCTCCACAGAGAGGCAGGCATGCAAACATCAGGAAGGCAGAGCACTTAGCTCATTAGAATAACCCTTGAACAAGGCCTGTCCCTCTCTGTAGGACTGGAAATGATAAAAGACTCTGTCATTTGGACTCTAAAGGGATAATCATCATTTTCCAAATCTATCATCCACTCTTAGGAGAGTACCGGGTGATGGTACGCTAGGACATTTTCCCTATGCACACAGCATTGGTGGCAAGAACCTCCATCTCTTACTAATCTAGGAGGAATACACTGGACACAGCCCCAGGAAGTTAAAGAAGTTACTGCAGCTTTCAAAACTGCCTCATTTACAACCAAAGAACAGTTTGGGCCCAGAGAGAAATAGTTTTACTATGTTTAAGGTGGAAATTCACAAGGTTATAAATGAAATGTAGCCATATGCACCCTCGACTAAATCGACAGCACCCTCCAAACTCTCAAAATAGAAGCTGCAAGTGTCTACTCAATATGAATATATACAAATCCTGTGACCCAGCAATCCCACTCAGAGGTGTATACCCAAAAGAAATATATAACAGGTTCAACAAAAGTCACAGAGCAGCTTTATTCCTAATATCTAAAAAAAAGATGCTTCCAAATTGTTAATAAACAGTAGAGTAGATAAGTAAACACTGCACAGCAATAAAGAGTAACAATCTACAACTTTATGTAAAAATATGGATGCATCTCACAACCATAGTGTTAAGTGAATGAGGCAAGATGCAAGAGTACATGCTACATGACTCCATTTATCTAAAGAACAGAAATGGGCAAAACTAATATATGTTAAGTCAGGATAGTGGCTACCCTTGGGAGCACAGTAACTAGAAGGGAGTATGAAGGCAGTTTCCACCATGCTGGTAATATTCTGTTTCTTGACTAAGTTTACAGTTCAATAAATTTTTCCAAAATTAGCACACTGCATTGAAATAAAAGATGGCCAGGAGTTCAACTGATTTAATGCAGAATCACTAATCTATTGACCAGGAGGCTTTCATCTTTCCTTAGAACAGGGACAGCGCTAGATTAGTGGGAGTTCATCCAGACATCTGTCCGAGGTACCATTTTTTTAAAATTTTTTTATTGTTATGTTAATCCCCATACATTACATCATTAGTTTTAGATGTAGTGTTCCATGATTCATTGTTTGTGCATAACACCCAGTGCTCCATGCAGAACGTGCCCTCCTTAATACCCATCACCACGCCAACCCATCCTCCCCCGCCCAGAACCTTCAGTTTGTTTTTCAGAGTCCATCGTCTCTCATGGTTCATCTACCCCTCCAATTTCCCCCCCTTCATTCTTCCCCTCCTGCTATCTTCTTCTTTTTTTTTTCTTAACATATATTGCATTATTTGTTTCAGAGGTACAGATCTGAGATTCAACAGTCTTGCACAATTCACAGCACTTACCAGAGCATATACCCTCCCCAGTGTCTATCACCCAGTCACCCCATCCCTCCCACCCCACCCCCCCACTCCAGCAACCCTCAGTTTGTTTCCTGAGATTAAGAACTCATATCAGTGAGGTCATATGATACATGTCTTTCTCTGTTTGACTTATTTCGCTCAACATAATACGGTCCAGTTCCATCCACGTCGTTGCAAATGGCAAGATCTCATTCCTTTTGATGGCTGCATAATATTCCATTGTATATATATACCACATCTTCTTTATCCAGTACCATTTTATAAGGAATGTGAATGGCTGACAAGGGATAGAAGATAGAGAAAATTGTACTTGCCAGAATTCCTTCCAGACATGGCATTACACATATTTAAAAAATGATCCTTTGGCAGTTAGTTAAATTGGGTAGGATACCCCGGAAGGCAATTGAAAAATCTTTGTCATAATTTAAGAAAAGTAGTCGGTTGAATAAAATGGCCAAATTCCTTACTAATTCTGTGACAATTTGGTTTGTTGTTCAGCAATGAATTCAGCATTCTCTCTTCCTGTTTCCCTTCATGGACAGAGAATGCATCCGGATCTGCTGAGGTTAAGTTTGGCCACATGACCTGCTTTGGCAATAGAATGTTAGCAAACATACTAAATCACAATCTACATTTGCAAAAAGAGTTTGAGTTGCTTGTCCAAACAGTGATACAAACAATGAGAAGTGGAAGGGCACTAAATACTTGAGGAAGCTATTATCTTCTCCATTTCATAGATTGAAACTTCAGATTCTTCATTTTTAACAAGCTCTCCAGTGGTGCTGATGATGCCAGCTGATGGACCACAGGTTGAGCACAAGCAGTTATATCTCAATGTCTTCATTTAGAAAATGGAGATCATATTATCTACTTACAGAGTTGTTTGGGGGTCAATTCAAATGGTGTGTTTATATTGTCTAGCACTATGCACAATGAGAGGTCATTTTTATTTATACTTCCTATCCTATCTCAGACCATGAAAGAGGAGTAATGCAAAAGGAGTAATGATGTCTACTGCTCAAGAATGTGAAGATCAAATAAGGTCTGTTCCAGGCACATGGTGGGCTCTTGAAATTTGTTGGTTGAATCCAAATGTGGTTCAGAATTAAGTATACCTAAGGGCTCCAGGTCATCCAAAGGTACCAAATTGCAAACACCAAGAGGCATTGTCCTGTGAGCATCCATTAAAAAACTACTATGTGCCATAGAGCAACTTGACAGGATATTAGTGCATGTCTAAAAATGCCAGAAGCAGTTAGGGCATGAGATTCCTTTAAAAATACAAGTTCCTTTGAAAACAGGGAGGAGGTCATGCCACCTCCCTGTTCAAAATCCTTCAAAGTCATCCTGCTACACTTAAAATCCCAAATTTTCAATAAGCCATGCATGGTCGAGCAACTGACTTTGCTCTAAATGCATGCCACTATCTTGGCCACTCTCCACTTTATTCACTCTATCCCAGCCTATTTGCCTTTCTCCCAAAACACTAAGCACATTTCTGCTCTAGGGCCTTGGCACATGCTGTCTCTCTTCATGAAACACTCTTAACCCAGGCATCTATATGGTTCATTCTTAAGTGATGTTCTTTCATTTTGGTTTTAGCTAATCCCCCCTCATTAGAGAGGCCTACCTGATTACCCAATTCAAATGTCACTCTAACCCCCACCATATCACTCTCTGCCCCCTTATCTTGCTTTATTTGTCCTCATGGCTCTCATCACTAACCTACATTATACTATACATTTTTGTTTTTATATGTTCTGACTCTACCATGAGACTCTAAGATTCATGAAGAATGGATTTTGTCTCTTTAATTCATTTTTGTATCCTCAGCTGACATTACAATAGATGCTTAATAAATATTGTTGAGTGGGTAAATGAAAAAAAAAATGCTGCACCATGAAATTCCTATCTAACATGTAGGAAGGTATGTGTGGGTGTGTTGACTGTCAACATTTAGCTTTTGTAAGAAGTTGTCAGTGTATTTATATTTATTCATGCATCCAACATTTTTAAAGAAATTTCTGTCAGACACTTTTCTAGAACTTGGGGTTCATCAGTGAATGTTGCAGGTTGGGTTCCCTGGGAAATAGATTCTGAGATGGAGATTACTGCAGAAGAACATTTTAGGGACGTGTTCTTGGGGTTGACATCTGTGTAGGTCACTGAATTATGGGAAGAGGAAAACTGATCCATGGAGCCCATCCTCCATAGAGCTGTGGACATTGGATGTCCTTCAGAGCTGTCCCAAATTCAGGCAAGGATTTTGAAGCTCTGTACTTTGGCATCCAGAAGACAAGGGTTGGTCCTTGGGAAAGTGCATGACATTGGGCAAGATGGAGCTCTTCAGCAGAAGACAATTTCAAAAGAAATAATCTCTTGAGCTGTCAGACTCCATCATTCCCAGGATCTAGGGGAATGAGTGCTTTTAGTCCTGAAATGTGTGTGTATGTGTGTGTGTGTGTGTGTGTTGTGGGGGGAGGGGCTGTCAGGGCAACATACACTGGCACCTACTACATGTAACAAAATGAACAAGGAACCTGTCTTTAAGGAGTTTACATTCTAGTGTGGGAGAAACAGACAATCAACAATAAAGTACATAATCTAGACAGCATATGAGAAAGTGGTAAGTCCCACAGTAGAGCTTGATGGAGAGGCAGTAAGTACCACAGTAAATATGAGGGGCAGAATTAAATGGGAAAGTGTAGGCTTCATTGAACAGGTAAAATTTGAGAAAAGGCTTGAAAGAAGTAAGAAATTTAACCTAGCAGAAATTAGCCTGGAGGGAAGAGCATTCTAGTCAAAGGGCATAGCTGTTGCAAGTGCCTTCAAGTTGGAGCAGGCTTAGCTTGTCCATGATCCTCTATTCCCAGGACCCTTAACAATTAGGAGCAAATAAGATTTAGTCACAAGGAATAAAAAAACCTAAGGACTCGTGTACTTTAGATGACACTAGTGATCCACCAGGCAGATCAAAACACACAACCTCAATTTTTGGAAAACAAGGTCCTTATTCCCCATCCTAGCACCAGCAAGCAGTACCAAGAACATAAGGGGGTGATTCCATGGCTGCTTGCCATGGGCCTAGGAGATGCAGGTAAGTTAACTGCTATGCAAAACACTGAAATTTACCAGCCTCTTTCTTTTTTTTAATTTAAACTCAATTAGCCAACTTATAGTACATCATTAGTTTCATATGTAATGTTCAATAATTTATCAGTTTCACATAACACCCAGTGCTTATTACATCATGCCTCTTTCTCCATCAAGCACACCCTCAGACACTGTTAGTGTTTGAACGGAATCTAGAATTCCAAAATGGTTGACTCCAGCAGTTCTTGACAGTTCAATAGTTGTTTTGATGGATAGACAGATCCCTGAAGCTTTCTACCCTGTCATCTTTTGTGATCTCATTCAACGTATTTTAGTATTTTGTAAATTAAATTCTGCATGCTTCTTCCATTGCCAGTTTCTTCTAACCACTTTTGCACGTTTACTTTTTCAGATAAATATTAGGATAACTTTTGTCATTTCTTAAAAAGAAAGAAAAACAAAATTGTACTTGGATTTTCTCTGTAAATTGAATTAAATGTATTGGTTAATTTTAGGAAAATTGACTTATTTCCAATGTTATATCTCCTTACACATAAGATATAGTTCTCCATTTATTCTAATCTTCTAAACCCTTTTACAGAATTTTAATTTTTATACAGTACCTGTCCATTTATTGTGATATTTGTTCTTTATTATTTTCTATTTGTGAAATAATATTTATAATATTATTGTGAATGCAATCATTTTCTGTATTACAACTTCTAAAGAGTTATTATTATATAAGAAAACTCTACTTAATTATTTATTTTGTAATTGGCCACATTACTGAATTCTCCCACTAATTCTAATCATTGTTGCTTTTCTTAAGGTTTCTTGAATGTATAATCACATAATTTGTAAATAATAATAATTATTTCCTTCCTACTTCTAGTATTTATATCCCTTATATTTTCAGAACAATTATAAAGAATAGTGATGATTGCAATTGTCCTTCTTTTGTTCCTGGTTTAAATGGGAAAGTGCTTAGTTTTTCAGAATTAATCATGATGTTGGCTATTACTGTGTGATATAAATACCTATATAAATCTATCTATATATATACACATATAAATATATGGAAATTACATTTTAATAAATATTATTCTATTACTACATTTTTAAAACTATTATGTGCCTTAGATATAATTTGAATTGTAGTATATGCCTTTTTTTTAATGTGCTGAGATAACTGTAACTTTCTTGTCTTTTTCATTGACTTATTATTATAGTAACTCAGTAGATTTCTGGAATTTAGACTTTCTGCATTTTTAGCATTACCCTCACTTGATCACTGTAATTGATAATATTTCATACTATTACTGAATGTAATTAAATTGGTCTTTTATTACTTCCTTGTGCTACTTTGTCATAGTTTGGTTTCAGTAATAACCACATTTATTTAGTTCAGTGGAAAGCTTTTTCTTCCGTGTATTCTAAAATTGCATAAAATGCAAGGGTGCCTGGGTGGTTCAGTCAGTTAAGCATCCCACTCTTGATTTCATCTCAGGTCATGATCTCAGGGTTCTGAGATCCAGCTCCGTCTCTGCACTGGGGGTGGAGCCTGCTTAAGATTCTCTTCCTCCGCCTCCTAAATAAATAAATAAATAAATAAATAAATAAAATAAAATAAAATTGCATAAAATGCAGATATTTATGGGTTTTTTCCTCTGTTTGAAAGTATTAATGATGAATACACGTATTGTTTTCCTTTTGTGTAGGTAGATATTTATCTACTTATTGCATTTTCTCCATGATGATCATATTATTTAAATAATAAATTTGGTAATTTAAATTTTCTTAGACAATTATCCATTTCAACCAAGCTTTCAAAATTTTTAGCATGAAGTCATGCAAATACTCTCATAATTATCTAAATGTCCTCTACAATTTAATATTTTCCTTTAATCATAATTTGGTAAATTTATTTTGTGGCTACATAGATATATACAAATATGAGCATTATAATCATATATATTTATATATTATACAGGTATATGCTAGTATTATATGTTTCATTCACCTTTCAAAAATACCTTTCATTATAACCTCCTGTTTTATAATTTGCTTATTACTATCTTTTTAATCTATTTAAAAATATTAAGTGATGGAGAAGAAATTCTTAGAGAATTTTTTAATCTATTAAAAATATTAAGGGCGCCTGGGTGGCTCAGTTGGTTAGGCAACTGCCTTCGGCTCAGGTCATGATCCTGGAGTCCCGGGATCGAGTCCCGCATCGGGATCCCTGCTCGGCGGGGAGTCTGCTTCTCCCTCTGACCCTTCCCCCTCTCATGCTCTCTCTATCTCATTCTCTCTCTCAAATAAATAAATAAAATAAAAAATCTTTAAAAAAAAAAATATTAAGGGCGCCTGGGTGGCTCAGTTGGTTAAGCGACTGCCTTCGGCTCAGGTCATGATCCTGGAGTCCTGGGATCGAGTCCCGCATCGGGCTCCCTGCTCGGCGGGGGGTCTGCATCTCCCTCTGACCCTCTTCCCTCTCATGCTGTCTCTCATTCTCTCTCTCTCAAATAAATAAATAAAATCTTTAAAAAAAAATATTAAGTGCTGGGTTCTTAGACATGTTACCAAAAGCATGATCTATTAAAAATTAATAAGTTAAACTTTATTAAAATTTTAAAATTTTGCTTTGAAAAATACCCCGTTAAAATGATAAAAAGACAAGCCATAGACTGAGAGAAAGATTTTGCAAACCACATATCTGACAAAGGATTTGGATCCAAAATATATTAAGAATGTTGTAAGCTCAACAGTAAGAAAGTAAACAATCCAATTAGAAAATGGGCAAAAGCTTGGACTTTTCACCAAAGAGAATATAGGGAAGAAAAATATGCACATGAAAAGATGTTCAACATCACAGGCCATAGTGAAATGCTAATTAAGGCTGTGATAAGCTACTACTACACACCGATTAGAATGACTAAAATTTAGGGGCACATGGGTGACTCATTCAGTTAAGTGTCTGACTCTTAATTTTGGCTCAGGACATGATCTCAGTGTGCAGGGCTCCTTGCTCAGTGGGTAGTCTACTTCTCTCCCTTTCCCCCTGCTCCTGCCCCCCCCTACTCTATCTCTCTCTCTCAAATAAATAAATATTTTTTAAAAAGAATGACTAAAATTTAAAAATAGTGTTAATTACAAGTGTTAGCAAGATGGGAAAGAACTGGATCTCTCACACATTGCTAGTGGAAATATAAAATGGTACCACTGCTCTGGAAAACAGTTTAAGAAACAATGGTAAACATTTATCATTGTAATGTAACATTGTAATGTTATATAACATTATCAATGTAACACTGTAAACATTTATCATTTGACCCATCAATCACATTCCTGGGTATTTATTCTAGAATCATGAAAGTGTATGTTCACACAAAACCTGTACCTGATGTTCATGGCAGCTTTATCTGTAATCACTAAAAATTGGAGATAACCCAAATGTCCTTTAACACTTGAATAGACAAACAGTAATACAGCCACAGAGTGGAATACTTCTCAGCAATAAAAAGGAATGCACTATTAATGTATGCAACAACCTCTGGATGGATCGCAAAGATATTACACTATGTTTTTTTAAAAAAACTAATCTCAAAGAGCAATATACTATGTGATTATATATAAAAAGTTACACTTCATTAAATAATCTTATATACATATATATATATATGCAACACTCTCAAAGTAACAAAGTTAGAGTGATGGAGAATAGAGCAGTGATTGGCAAGCAGTAACAAAAGTGAGTTTAGTTGTAGTGATGAACAGCTTTACATCCTAACTTTATGATGGTTACTCAAAACATGTAACAAAATTTCATAGAACTATAGTCAAAAGATTGCATTAAAAAACTGGTGAATCTCACATAAGGTCTGTACTAGATTTTAATAGTACTGTATCAATGTCAATTTTCTACTTTAACATGTTCTATGGTTCCGTTAGATATTGTCTTCTTTATTCCTAAAACTTAATCTGGTTGCATGGAACTGTACACACACACACACACATATGCATGGAAAACTGGTAACATCTGATTAGGTTTTGTGCATTATAACAATGCCAACTTCCTGGATTTCATATTGTACTATAGTTATACAAGATGTTACCACTAGGAGAAATGGCTGTAGGCCACATGTGACCTCCCTGTACATTTTTAGAAATCCTCATGAATCTATAATTATTTCCAAATAAACAGTATAAAAATATTGATCTCACTATTCTGTTGTAAATACTATGGCTTAAAGAACACATATGTAAACAACTGGAAATTGTCATTCTTACATGAAAAACCTGGAGAAACTGAATATTAATGACTTTTTCCTTCAGAAAACTGAGGTTGCAGGATAAACCTCCCCCTTGCAGGCTGCAGAAACAGACAAGCCCAGAGAGTCACAGCTGAGATCTGCTTACCTGGCGTAAAGCCACTGGAGTCATACACTGATTACAGCTGTTAAATGTTAATTTTCATGAAATCCTGGACACTAAGTGTAGACAAGCATGGCAGTGAGAAACTAGGGAGGCTACAGTGTTTGGTGGCCCCCATACTTCTGTGGACTTTACCTCCAGGAGCCCCACTGGGTCCTCACAGTGAAGAGCTAAGACAGAGCCCCTCCTGGCTCTAGCAGAAAGGGGGAAAATAATCATTTTGAGATATGCCCAGAATGTTTTCCATAATGAGGGCCTATGTTCCAGAGTAAAAGACTTTGCCAGAGCATTATCCCATCTGGGAGAAGGGTATTCCTCCCACACCAGTCCCTGCTAGTTTTCCTGTCTCACCTAAAAGGAAAAATAAGGGCGCCTGGGTGGCTCAGTCAGTTAAGCATCTGCCTTCAGCTCAGGTCGTGATCTCTGGGTCCTGGGATGGCATGGAGCCCCACATCAGGCTCCTTGCTCAGTGGGAAGTCTGCTTCTCTCTCGTTCTCCCTTTTCTCCTTCCCCCTGCTTGTTCTCTGTCTCTCTGACAAATAAATAAATAAAATCTTTAAAAAATAAAAAATAAATAAAAGAGGAAAAACATAGTCAACGGGACAAAGTTTCATGAAAATCAGCTGGTAATGTTGAAGCCAGGTAAGGGAGTATGGAACAGGAGAGGGGAGAAGCTATTGACTGGAGAAACCCTTGTGAGGGTCACAGCCTAAAGTCACAGACCCACTAAAAGACTGAGATTTAGTAATAGTATTATAAAACACTTCCTCTTTGCCACACTTTACTACCAAATCAACATGGCTCAAGAGTAACACATTGGTTTACAGCTGAAATAGCAGGACATAGTCTCTCTCTGAAGAGAATACTCAGAGAAACCCAATGTCAACAGGGGAGACAAAACACAGGACACTAGAGGAATTTAAAATCTTTAGTACTTATAGCTAGAGCAAACATTACACATAGCCCAACTCTTAGTCAGATTAACATGAAACCTTACACTAAATGCCTACTTACCTCAGTAAGTAGGTAGTAAGGTAGTTCCTTACTACCCAATACATACTTGATGTCTATCTTTCAACAAAAAATACACAGATCTGGGGGTTGTTTATTATGCAGCATTCTATAGTAACAAGTTGACTAATAAAGAAATCATCTTCTATAATATCATCTAAGTTATTGTGTCTTGTTTAGAGCATGTGAAGAGATTTATGGCACAAGGTTGAAATCCCAGGGGTCCAGTCACTGAGCTCTGAGTTGACATTGAGGACAATGACATATGAGGCCATGAACTATGCTAAGGCAGGTCCATTTCTGGGAGTTACAGGACTTTTCCAGTGGCTGGCTTTTGGTTCAGGGATGCCCCACTGGCCTTGGCGGAACTTAAAATGGCAGAATGGGCTAGGAAACTTTCATCCCACTTTCATCACACTATCACCTTCCCACCAGGTCAGATGTGCTTTGTGGTCTGACAGCTTACCCAGCTTTTCCCAGCTCCATCCTCATTTTTCCTTAAAGGTATTTTCCCTAAAAAAAAAAAAAAAAAAAAAAAAAAACCTTTGTGTTTAATCATTGCTTGACATTTGTTTCTCAGAAAGCCTGGACAAGTACATTCTCTCATCCCTTTACTGACATAGACAGTGTTCCCTGGTGGGCATTTTTAAATCACAGATATTCGTAGATAGAAAATGTCTATCTTTTTAGATTGATTTTTCTAGGAACCCAGAGAAATTCAGGGAACTTCTTCAAATGTACTCTCAGCATTGTTTTTTAATCTCTTGAATGTTAAGCTGGAATGACTTTTTAGAAAGCAATGCCACATCCTTTACCACAAACTGGTATCACAATAAAAAGAAAAGCCTTGATATAAAAAGGCAGTCTGTCTATTAGATTCTGTATGATAGCCATAGACTTCATGGATCCTTACACAAGACAGGCAAGAGGAGCTTTCATTTTTTTAAATTTAATTATAAATCTTAAACACACTGTGGTTTTGTGGACACATGGCCCCTGAATTAGCTCATGAAGTGACTGGGTTAATAAGACACAGTTGGATCTTTGCAATTATATAGCTATGACCTTGGTTTTATTTCCCTAAGGTCTGAGGAATTTAGAGGCTAGGAACAGATTTTAAATAGATTAAATGGTGTGTGCGGGGGTTATGTGTGTCTGTGTAAAGTAGGCCAGTTGTGTATTCTTAACTTTCACTACAGTGTATATGTGTGGTTCAAGAATCATCTCCTTTATGTATTCAATTGTGAACACTGCACCCCAGATAAAACCCACAAAGGATATGGAACCATAATTCTTGAAGCTACTAAACACTTATGGGAAATGACTGATACACTGAAGCCAATTTTCAATTTGAGTCACTGGGAGGGAGTTTGGCATTCTCAGGGAAAATGAAGATCCTTTTTAGTGTCATACATCCAAAAATACCCTTGAAAAAGTACCTTGACATTGGTGTTGGCAATGAATTTTTAGATATGATACCAAAATAACAGGCAACAAAAGCAAATATAAACACTGGGACTATATCAAACTAAAAATCTTCTGCACAACAAAGGAAACAATCAGTAAAATACTAGGCAACCTATGGAATGGGAGAAAATACTTGCAAATCATATATCGGATGGGGGTCAATTTCCAAACTATATAAAGAGCTCAGATAACTCAATAGCAATAATAATAAGAATAACAATAATAATAAAAACAACAACAACTGATATTAAAATGGGCAAAAGACCTGAAAGGACATTTTTCTGAAGAAGATACATAAATAGCCAAAAGGTATATGAGAAAGGGTTCAACATTACTAACCATCAGAGAAATGCAAATCAAATCCACAATGAAATACTACCTCACACCTGTTGGGATATCTATTATTTAAAAATAAAACACAAAAGATAAATGCTGGCCAGGATGTGGAAAAAAGCGAATCCTGCTAGAGTGTTAGTGGAAATGTAAATTGGTATAGCCATTATGGAAAACAGTGTGGAGTTTCCTCAAAACATTAAAATTAGAACTGCCATATGACCCAATAACTCCACTTCTGAGTATATATCTAAAAAATTGAAATCAGGATCTCAAAGAGATACCTGCAGTCCTATGTTCATTGAAGCATTTTTCATAATAGCCAAGATATGGAAACAACTTAATGTCCATTGATGGATGAACAAAGACAGAAAACATGGTATATACATACAATGGAATATTGAACAAGAAGGTCATTGTGCCATTTCTGATGACACAGACAGACCTGGAAGACATCATGCTAATTGAAATAAGCCAGACACAGAAAGAAAATGCTATATGCCCTCACTCACATGTGGAATCTAAAACAGTCAGACCCACAGAAGCAGAAAGTAGAATGGTGATTACCAGGGACTGGAGGAAAGGGAAAATGGAAAGATGTTGGTAAAGTCTCAGTTTTGCGAAATCAATGAGTTCTGAAGATCTAATGTATAGCCTGGTGACTATAGATAACAACACTGTACAGTGTACTTGAAATTTGCTGAGACAGTTTATTCCAAAAAAAAAACCCAAACCAAAACCCAACTATAACTATGTGAAGTGACAGATATATTAACTAGCTGAACTGTGATGGTTATTTCACAATGTATATGTATATCAAATCATCAAGTTGTACACTTTAAATATATACAATAAAAAAAATACCCTTGAAGCCAAAACTTACTTGGGTCAAGATGAAGGTGGGTAAAAAGGATACAGTGTTTGTAAATAAGTAAATTACCCTAAAATCATTTGAATTTTCTTGGGGCAAATGAATCAAAGCAATTTTGCATGTCAGCACTCCGGCACCCACATTCCTGCAAAACACCTGGCTGACAAGCCATCAGTCCCTACTGGTTGTTCTCCTAGGCACAACCAATCTTAAGACCTGTTAAATCAAGCTTCCGACAATGGGCTATTCATCAGGATTGCTGGAAAGAAAATAAGTTCTTCAAAAATGGTTAATCTGTTGTTTCTATAGAGAAAGAACCTTAGTTGGAAAAGTAGAAAACATTTTTGAAAAGAAGGTATTCTAACTTCCACTAACTTCTAAGAATAATAAGAAGTAAAAGCCCCTCATTAAAATGAGTCTTTGCACCATACCCAAAAAGTTGGAAGACATGGTTTTCTCATAAAGAGGGAGAGTGCCTCTTTAGTCAGAACTCAATTTTGCATTTCCTTGATTTCTAGATGGAAAGAATTCCAATTCTCTATTTATTCTGTAATGCCTGGCATGCGAACCTCTGGCTGGCTCAAGTAATTCTGATGAAATGCAGGACAATGACACCTTGAAAGGTGGTGACAGTATCCACTTGAAAAGTAATTGCTCCTGGCTTCACGCACAGTAACTTCAAGATGGAAAATACATTCAGAATAGCAAATGCCAAGAATGCTTCTAATCCAACTAGAGTCTCTCCCTTATCATTTTAGAAAAGCAGGTGGGATAAAAATAATGCCAAAAAGCATTATTTACCATACCAAAATTTTAGTGTTTGTTAAGTGCTCTATATTCTCTCCTTTCTGTCTCTGGCTGTCTCTCTCACTCTCACTCTATTTTTCTAATGTTTTTCTTTTTAGATAAAGCTTGCACACAAAACTATTAACTGAATTCATTTTTCTTTTTTTTTTTTAAGATTTATTTATTTATTAGAGAGAGAGAGTGTGTGGGGTGGGGGTTTAGCAAGGGCACAGGGAGAGTGAAAGAGAGAATCCCAATCAGACTCCTTCCCCTGTTCAGTGTGGAGCCCAATGTGGGACTCGATCCCACCATCCATGAGATAATGACCTGAGAGGAAACCAAGAGTAGGACACCTAACTGACTGAGCCACCCAGGCACCCCTGAATTCATTTCTTAATGGACAGATTTTCTTTTTTTTCCCCCTGCCCTAGACTGATTTTCTTTCATTCTTTTTAAGATTTTATTTATTTGAGCGAGAGAGTGAGTATGAGAGAAAGAGAGCACAAGCAGAGAGGAGGGGTAGAAGGAGAAGCAGACTCCCCACTGTGCAGGGAGCCCGATGCGGAGAAGCAGACTCCCCACTGTGCAGGGAGCCCGATGCGGGGATTGATCGCAGGACCCTAGAATCATAATCTGAGCCGAAGGCAGACGCTTAACTGACTGAGCCACCCAGGGGCCCCTGATTTTCTTTTTAAATGTAAAGTTCTGGAGACATTTAGTCTTTTTTATTGTTTGAATTTAATTTAATTCATTTCTGATAGTTTGCAAAGAACTGAGGACTGGATTCATTTTATTTTATTTTTTATATGTAATGTTTGATGCATGCAAAAGAATATATGTAACCTATGTACCAAACATGTGGCATAGCCCTAACAGCCCCTGGAACTTTCCCATTATTATTAATTTTGATACATTCTCTTGTTTCCTCTTTCTCTACCCTATACCACTGTCTCTCCTCGGCCCCTGAAGTCACTATTATTCTAAATTTTTGTTTTTATCATTTTCTGCTACTTTCATGACTACTTTGTCTCTTGTGTGTATAGTTCTAAACAATATGTGTTTAGTTTAGATTTTATTAAAAGGGCATCATATTGTATCTAGTTTTTGTGGTACTGGTTTTTTAAATTCAGTATTCTCATTCTTAAATTCATTCACTTGTCATAAGAGCTGGACTTCATTATTTTTCACTACAGTCTAATTAATATTCTATTGTGCAAAAATAAGTTGACTTGAACCACACAGGTTAGTACTGCATGGAGCCACTTATGTATGCACCACAGTACTGTAAATATATCTTCTCTTCCTTAGGATTTTCATATTAACATTTTCCTTTCTCTAGCTACTTTATTGTAAGAATGCAGTATGTAATACATATAATATACAAAATACGTGTTAACTGACTGTTTATGTTACCATTAAGGCTTTCAGTCGACAGGCTATCAGTAGTTAAGTTTTGGGGGAGTCAAACATTATGCGCAGATATTTTACAGCACAGAGGTCAGTGTCCCTAATCCCCATTTTGTTGAAGGTCAACTGTATCACAATTCATTGTCCTGTCCTTTGATTGATGGACTAGATTTGATACCCGTTGCAAATATCTCCTTCCAGTTTGCCAGGAGTCTTTTCATTTTCCCTATAGTATCTCTGAGAACCAGTTCTTAATTTGAATTTGGTCAAATGTACTCATCTGGTTTTTTTATGTTTAACATTTTTGACATATTTAAGAAAAGCTTCCTTTTCCAAAGTTATATATTGTTCTAAACATTTTTGTTTGACTTTTAAATTTAAGTCTTCAAATTATTAGGGATATATTTTTGTGGGGGCTATTTTATTAGGTGCATACAAGGTTAGGAGTTTATATTTTCTGTTTAAAAACATTTTGATCATTATAAAGACCCTTTCTACCCCTAATTTTATTTTTTGTCTTTAAGTCTTTTTTTTAACTTATTTTAATATAATTATACCAGACTTGTTTTGCTTCATAGTTGCCTTGTGTATTTCCCCCATACTTTTACATTCAAATTTTCCATGCCTTTGTATGTTGGGTGTATCTCTTATAAATAAAGCATGCAGATGGATACTTTTTTAATACAATCTGACTATATTGCAAGGGTTGGAAATTATCAATAAAATTCAACCTTCCAACTAGAGCTCTTATTTTATATAATACAAGTAAAGACACAGATACATAAAAAATATAAATACATAAAAATATATATTTTTACATATAAAAATAACAGATTGGATTCCACCACACAATTGATTATTACCATAAAGATCAATCAGCAGCTTTAAAAGAAGTTAATTTTATCTCCAACCCGATTCTTTTAGAGCAATTTGTGTGGACACAGCCCTAAATATACACTGCATTTCTTGTATCATCTTAATTCTTATGAAGAAAAATCCTCCAAAGAGAAACAAAAATGGCTTTATCAAATCTGACAACACATTTAACAATACATCCCAATGGAGACTAATCTAAGCAGGGTGAGTACTTAATTACTTAATCACTTTTTTCTCTCTCTTTTTTTTTTTGCATTTAGTAATGTAGCAAGGAAATTGCCCAGGTATAACTAAAGAGGACTTTGAGAGATGTTCACCCTGCTCTCCACCCTCACCTGGGGAGTATTCTCTCCTGTTAGGAAGATTATTCAAACCATAGTTATGGTTCTCAAGGTCTGGGCCAATGGGGGAAAGTAAGGATTATCCACAGCGAAACAAAGACTTCATGCTTATAGGTTGTAAAAGAAGTCTTCTGGTCTTGGTTGGGTGCATCACATAAGTGGAAGTCACTGACTATTAGCTGATTTCAGATGGGCTCAGCTGGGTTGACTTGGCTCTATGTGTCTTTCATCCTCCAGCAGTCTTGCCTTGCCTTCACATAGACATGACAGAGAGCAAGGAAAGCAACCCCAACATGAAAGCACACTTTAAGCCTCTTCTTGCATCACCCCCTTTTTTTTTTTTAAAGGTTTATTTATTTATTTGAGAGAGAGAGAGAGTGAGAGACAGAGAGCATGAGAGGGAGGAGGATCAGAGGGAGAAGCAGACTCCCTGCCGAGCAGGGAGCCCGATGCGGGACTCGATCCCGGGACTCCAGGATCATGACCTGAGCCGAAGGCAGTCGCTTAACCAACTGAGCCACCCAGGCGCCCCTTGCATCACCCTTATTAATAACCCATTGGCCTTTTAAAATGTCCTGCAATCTAACTGAGTTTGGAGTCAGACTAGGAAGGCATTATAAGGCAGAGGGTGAAGATACTTGTAAGGGTGAAGTGTGTGTGTGTGTGTGGGGGTATTAATGCAATCAACCTACCACAGAAACTAATTTCTCTCCCTGACTCAGAAATGAAGGATAAGAGCAAAACAACAAGCCTGTTTCAGAGAGGACTGACAGGGAACCATTGTCCCCCGGGAAAGGCGAGTTTCAGCTGAGGCATGACCTCTCTGAAGGACAAGCTTGTCCTTTAGCCTGGGCCCCTCACCAATCTTTGCTTGCTTTTTGAATAGCTGGGGCATCAAATTGCCTTGAATCAATTTTCACAAGGAGAAAGAAGCAACCACGAAGAAGCAGGGTGCTTTGTCTAACACTGAATTATGGCCGGAAGCAAGATGATAAAGTGACAATGCCTATAAAGGAATGGTATATTTCTTCTCAGGGTTACAAGTCCCCTGTAACTGCTGTAAGGGAAGTGTTGATCCTTGATTTGCATAAGCCGTGGACATCTTTCAATTTTAGAAAAATTGCAAATTGGGAAGCACAGATACATCAAGTAGGAACAGCTAGATTTCCGAGGCCCAACAACAAAGTACTAAAGAGCCTTGGTTTGGGATAATGAACAGTATTCATGATTTTCTTCTATTTTAGGACATTCCCTTTACTGTTTCAGTTTCTGTGTGTGTGTGTGCACATGTGATAGTCACACTAAAAACTTGATATATAATTTTAGTTTACTTGGGTGGAGTCCACAGTATTATATTAATGCATGTTTTTGCATTCACTACTAGAAAACAGGGCAATAAATCTTAGGAAATACAGACCTAATCTCTATCGCCATACCAGAATGAAAAGCTAGAATTTCTGCACATATTTTAAGCTGCCTCCTTCCTTAATGCATTGTGTCATGTTCTTAGCAGTTTCTCCCACAGATAGGCTTTCAATGTGCATGTCGGCTTGGGGAAAATCTTGCTCCTATGTATTAACTGCTGACTCCTTTAATCCTGTTAGAATTTAATTTCCCTTGATTGAATGCAGTGTTATCACCAGGTGCTGAGTGGCCCTTTCCTATCGGTACATACAAATCCTGTTAGTCCTTCCCAGACTCCAGATGTTCCAGAGTCTTCTGAGGTCAGACTCTTCTAAAGGAGCATTTGCTCTCAGGTTCATCCAATACAGAGAGTGAAAAGTCAAACTTTTGGACACAAACGTCTTGTTTATTTCCGCCTGGCTAAGCTGTGGGGCTGAGGCAATTGTGCTGACAGCCTGTGAAGAGTCCCAGCAGTTTTCAATCACTTCTGAATTAAATAACAACCTCAAGGGCTTTAAAAAGCCTTATATTAAATTGTAAGGTGTTCACTAATTAGCAAGGTACTGACCCATAAAAATCTGTATGGTTTTCAATTCTTCCAATTTTACTAAACAAAGCATTTCTTTTTTATATGCATGACCTGCTTTAACTGCTTATCCCAGGAAACTCTTCCCAGCAATTGCTGAGATTTGTAATGAAATCGATTCTTAGTGATCCCAGTGTCTTCGCTTCCCTGTGAGATTCTTCCTGCTCCCAGCTTCCTCTTCCTACATCTCATCTGTTGGCCATTTCCTGCTAATTACCTTCCTCCACCAAACAAAAGAAAGCAATTTTACTCACAGTCAGTTTTGCTACTTGTTAGCACCTATAATTATTTTTTTCAAGTTTGAAATTATTGGATAAATTGAAGTACTGGGGCATCTAGGATTTCAGGCATTAATTAAAATAAATCAGCTTTATTATGAACAATCAAGTCTGGTATGTATACTGATAATTTTTTAAAGCTTTAACGTAACTATTTCACTGACATCAATTTGGTCACCAAATATAGTCTAAATATTCTGCAGCATGCTGTGATTTAACCACAATTCAGATAAAGTACTTGCTCTCAGAGCAATGAGAGTTTACTGTCAGGTTTTTTTAAGGATCTCAAACTCAAAAACATTCAGGTCAGGTTTCCAAAAGAATTGGGCCAGGTGGCAATGTGCAGATTGTAGGCCAGATCTAAAAATGGGAAAATCAGCTTTATTAAATAGCACAGCCATTCTTCCTACGTAGGAATGTTGGTCTACTGCTATCAGGATTTCTGATGTTTCAAGAAAAATAGGATTTTGGATTTTTCTGCAATATCTCATAATTTATAAATGTTAGCCTTCATACTAGCTTTCTTTTTTTTTTTTTTTTTTAAAGATTTTATTTATTTGCGAGAGAGAGAATGAGAGACAGAGAGCATGAGAGGGGGGAGGGTCAGAGGGAGAAGCAGGCTCCCCGTCGAGCGGGGAGCCCGATGCGGGACTCGATCCCGGGACTCCAGGATCATGACCTGAGCCGAAGGCAGTGGCTTAACCGACTGAGCCACCCAGGCGCCCTCATACTAGCTTTCTAAGCAATTAATCCACTACTTTTACTACCTATATTTACCTTTCCAGTGAGATTTACTTTTTCTTATGTGTTCTCATTACTAATTAGCACCCTTTCTTTCCAGTTTAAAGATGTCCCTTTAACATTTCTTGTAAGAGTTTAGTGATGATGAAATCCTTTAGCTTTTATCAGGAAAACTCTCTCTCCTTCAATTTGCATGATAATGGTGTGGAGTAGAATATTCTTGGTTGGAGGTTTCTTTCAATGCTTTGAATATATTGTACTATACCCTTCTGACCTGCAAAGTTTCTGCTGAAAAATCTGCTGCTAGTCTTATGGCAATTCCTTTGAATACAATCAACTGTTTTTCTCTTGCTTTTACTATTCTCTTCTTGTCTTTAAGCTTTGACGTTTTAATTATAATGTGTCTTGTTGTGGGTCTCTTTGGGTTCCTCTTATTTGGAACTCACTAGGCTGATCTGGATGCCTGTTTCCTTCCCCAGGTTAGGGAAGTTTTCAGCCATTATTTCTTCAAATAAATTTTCTGCTCTTTCTCTCTTTCTCTTCTTCTGTGAGTTCCCTGACGCAAAGTTAGTCTGTTTGTTGTCCTCTAAGTCCCTTAAACTATCCTCGCTTTTTTAAATTCTCATTTCTTTGTGCAGCTCTGACTGAGTTCCAGTGCTTTGTCTTTGGATAAACAGATCCTTCTTTTGCTTCATATAGTCTGCTGTTGAAATTGATGTGTGGATATTAAATACTGGACTCCTAAGTCAAGAGGCAAATGAAAACAAAGTATTTTGAAATGAATGATGATAAAAATAAGACAAATCAAAACTTGTGGAACATAGCTCAAACTATGATAAGAGGGAAATTTACAGCCATATATACACAGAAGAGAAGAAAAACTGAATATCAATTATCAAGAAGTTAAAAAGGAATTCAGTGGGGATGTAATTGGTACAGCCACTACGGAAAACAGTGTAGAGGTTCCTCAAAAAATTAAAAATAGAATTACCATATTACCCACTAATTCCACTACTGGGTAAAGAAAATTCAAAAAGGTTTATGAACCCCTATGTTTATTGCAGCATTACTTACAATAGCTAAGATATGGCAGCAACCCAAGTGTCCAATGATAGATTAATGGACAAAGAAGATTGGCATACAGTACACAATGGAATATTACTCAGCCATAGAAAAGAAAGAAATCTTACCATTTACAACAACATGGGTAGATCTACAGAGCATAATGCTAAATGAAATAAGCCAGAGAAAGACAAATACCATATGATTGTCCTCATATGTGGAATTTAAGAAACAAAACAAATGAATAAACAAAGAAAAAAGGAGACAAACAAAAAAAAAACCAGACTCTAAAATAGAGAACAAAGTGGTGGTTGCCAAAGGGGAGTTGAGTGGGGGGATGAGTGAAATAAAGGAATTAAGAGTATACTTATCTTGATGAGCACTGAGTAATGTAAAAAATTGTTGAATAATTATATTGTATACCTGAAATGAATACAACACTGTATGTTAATTATACTTCAATAAAAATAAAATATTTTTTAAAAAGAATAGCAAATTAAACCTGAAAAAGAAAAGGAAGTAAAAAGGTTAAAGAACAGGGGCGCCTGGGTGGCTCAGTCGTTGAGCGTCTGCCTTCGGCTCAGGTCAGGATCCCGGGGTCCTGGGATCGAGCCCCGCATCGGGCTCCCTGCTCGGCGGGAAGCCTGCTTCTCCCTCTCCCACTCCCCCTGCTTGTGTTCCCTCTCTCGCTGTGTCTCTCTCTGTCAAATAAATAAATAAAATCTTTAAAAAAAAAAAAAAGGTTAAAGAACAAATTAATGAAATCAGAAGTACATATAATATAGAAGGGATTAACCAAGCCAAAATTTGTTTTTAAAAAAAAGAACATGAAATTAATAAACCCCTGGCAAGACAGATAAAGAAACTAAAAAAGAGGCCTAAAGCACCAATATATAGAGTGAAGACTGGGACAACACTATAAGTAAAAAAAATAAATCTTACTAAATCTGTATCAACAAGAAAAAACAGAAAATTCAATGAATCTGATAGTTATTTAAAATGTAAATATGTAATTAAGAACCTTTCCACAAACAACAAAAAACTTCAGACTCCAAATTACTTTACCACAATTTCTACCAAATGTTTTAGGAAAAAGTAAGCCCAATATACAAATTACTCTAGATAATAGAAAGAGAGGAACATCACCTGGCCTCTTTTAAAACAACCTGTATAACCTTCATACCAAAACCTATTAAGGACATTATAGGAAAGAAAAGTTATAAGCTAATTTCCCTTGTGAACACTGATGCAAACCTAAACAAAATAGTAACAACCAAAACCCAGCAAAATATAATTACAGGAATAATAATACATCATGACAAAGTGGAGATTGTCCAAGACAGCATGGATGGTACACATTCACATCTCATTCAGTATCATTCACCACATGGAGAGAATAAAGGATAAAGCATTGGATAAAACTCAATACTCACAATAAAAACTCATAGACAGTAACTTTCTTAGATAAAGGGCATGTAAATAAGCTTTTCCTATGATCTTGGGAAGAAGACAAAGATACCTGCTATCATATTTCCAATCATTATTGTAGTGGAGACACAGCTAGTGCAGTAAAGGAAGATTATAAAATAAAAGGTGAAAAAATAGAAAATGGAAGAATAAAGGGGCACCTGGGTGGCTCAGTCAGTTAAGTGGCTGCCTTTGGCTTGGGTCAGGGTCCTGGGATCGAGCCGTGCATCGGGCTCCCTGCTCAGCAAGAGCCTGCTTCTCCCTCTCCCTCTGCCTGCCACTCTGCCTGCTGTGTTCTCTCTCTGTCTCTCTGTCAAATAAATAAACAAATAAATATCTTATTAAAAAATGGAAGAATAATTTTTCATTATATGCAGATGAAATAATTGTTCATGTAGAAAATCCAAAAGTAAAAAAATATTCATATTGATAAATAAAAATAATGAGGGCACTGGACACAAGATCAATTAGAGAATCATCTCAATCCTATATTCTATCAAGAAATCATTAGAAAATGTCCTTTTTAAAACTGATATCTTTCACTTAGACATTGAAGATCCTGCATCATAATTCCTGCTAGATTAGCCTCTCTATATTGGAGAAGATCATAAGATTTGATTCTGTGAACACTGTTCACACTCTTTGATATATTTAAGGTTTTATTCAAGTAGGATATATTTTTTGTTGTTGCTATTCAAAAGCACTGGTGTTTTTACCAGAGTGCTAATAAATGCTGAAATCTAATCAGTTAGGAAAAAGGATACCATTTATAATAGCATGATAAAAATCAAATATCTATTAAAAATCTAATGAGGAATTTTGAAACCTCTACAGAGAAAAAAAATCTGAAGAAACCAACGAAATCCTTTAAAAATAGATTTACTATTTTCCTATATTGAAAGGCTCAACATATTTAAGATGTTAGTAATCCTCAAATTAATGTATAGGTCCAATGAAATCCCTTTAAAAACTGCCACATTTTTAGTGGAAATTAACAAGCTGATACTAAAATTTATATGTGAAAACAGGCAAGTGAATAGGGACAAGAAAGGCTAACAATCTGGAAGATCAAAGTCCTAAGTACAATGACTTAGACTACCCTTTATCAAGATAAAACCTCAGTAAATAAATCAGTGTAGGACTGTCTGAAGGATAGATAAATAGATCAATGGAACACAATATAGAGTCCAAAAACAGCCCCAAGCATGACAGCTGATTTATAACAGAAGTGATACTATAGAGTGATAGCTAAAGGCTGCTTTTTCAATTAGTGGTTCTGGGTCAAATATATATCCATATAGAGAAATGCAAACTTTCACATATTATCATCTATAGAAAATCAATTCCAGGCTGAGCGTGATGGTAGAACAAAACATAAATGGTTAACAAAAACCTTCTCGTATATAAGAAAATACCTTCATGTGACTGGAGTAGGAAAAAATTACTTAAGCAAAAAGCAGTAACCAGAAAGAGACAAATAAATAAGACTTGATTATCACTAACCACCAAGAAATAGATGGGTAAAATTAAAATTAATTAAAATTAGAAACTTCTGTTCATCAAAACACACAATTATGGGAATAAAGAGGCAAGCCAGAGAATGGATAAAGATATTTGTAAGATAAATAACTTGTATCCACGAAGGACTTGTATTTAGAGAATATAAATATTCTTACAAATCAATATATTTTTTAAAATGACAAATATTCCAAAGGAAAAATGGGGAAAGTTCCTACATGGCTGTTTCTCAAAAAGAGACTATCCAAAAAAGAAAAAAATAAAGAGACTATCCAAAGGGTCATTAAACATATATAAAAGGTGCAAAACTGTGTTAGTCATTGTGGAAATGCAAATCAAAACCATATTGAGATACCTATTATTACATACCCACCAGATTGCCTAAAATTATCCAGAATGACCATCTCAAGAGTTGTACATATATAGAGCATCTCTCACACATTACTGGTGGAAATGTAAAAGGGTACAACCACTTTGCAAAACTTTTTGGCAGTTTCTCATAAAACTAAACATTTATTGACCATATCACTTAGCAATCATAGTCCTAGAACTCAAAAGAAATGTAGATATGGGAGCCTGGGTGGCTCAGTCGGTTAAGCATCTGCCTTCGGGTCAGGTCATGATCCCAGGGTTGTCCTGGGATCAAGTCCCATGTCGGGTCCCTGCTCAGTGGGGAACTTGCTTCTCCCTCTCCGTCTGCCAGCCACTCTGCCTATTTGTGCTCTCTGTCAAATAAATTTAAAAATCTTAAAAAAAAAAAAAAAAAGAAATGGGGGCACCTGGGTGGCTCAGTTGGTTAAGCGACTGCCTTCGGCTCAGGTCATGATCCTGGAGTCCCTGGATCGAGTCCCGCATCGGGCTCCCTGCTCGGCAGGGAGTCTGCTTCTCCCTCTGACCCTCCCCCCTCTCATGTGCTCTCTCTCATTCTCTCTCTCTCAAATAAATAAATAAAATCTTTAAAAAATAATAATAAAAAAAAGAAAAAAAAAGAAATGTAGCTATATGTGCAACAAAGAATATGTAAAAAAGTGATTATAGTACCAGTGTTTGTAATACCCACAAATTTGAAGCAAGCCGAATGCCTATCAATATTAAAATGAATCAATAATTTCAGTTATACCCACACAAATAAGCACTGCCCATCAGTGAAAATGAATGAACTTTTATTACTTGCAACAACGTGGATGAATCAAACATAAAGTTGAATAAAAGAAACCACTCATGGCAGAGAACATGCTACATTATCCCTTTATGTAAAGGTTGAAAACACTATTAGAAGATACCCCTTTAGGAGAGACTGAAGGCATAGTTACTATAGGGATCAGAAAAGTAACTTATGAGATATAGGGTTGTTCTACTTTTTTGGCCTGGCTATATCCACTTTGTAATAATTCATCAAATTATACATATACAGCTTGTTCATGTTCCTTAATGCATGGTATACTTCAAAGAGTATTCAAAAACGTAAATTGGTGCAACCACTATGGAAACTAGTATGAAAGTTCCTCAAAAAGTTAAAATAAAAATACCATATGATCTAGTAATTCCACTACTGAGTATTTACCCACAGAAAATGAAAACACTAATCAGAAAGATATATGTGCCCCTATGTTTATTGCAGTGTTATTTACAATAGCCAAAATATGGAACAAACTCAAGTGTCCATCGAGAGATAAATGGATGAAGAAGATGTGGTGTGTGTATATATATAATGGAATATTACTCAGCCATAAAAAAGAGTGTGATCTTGCCATTTGCAACAACATGGATAGACCTAGAGGGTATTATGCTAAGTGAAATAAGTCAGACACAGAAAGACCAAAACCTTTTGATTTCACTTACATGTGGAATCTAAAAAACAAAAAAATGAATAATGAAACAAATAATCAAAAAAACAGACTCTTAAATACAAAGAACAAAGTGGTGGTTGCCAGTGGGGAGATGGGTAGGGAGATGGGTGAAATAGATAAAGAGGATTAATAGGTACCAACTTTCAGTTATAAATAAGTCACAGAGATGAAAAGTACAGCATAAGGAATATAGTTAATAAATTACATTGTATGGTGACAGATGGTGACTACTTATGTGACGAGCATTGAGTAATGTATAGAATTATCAAATCAATATGCTGTATACCTGAAAGTAATATAACATTGTATGTTAATTATACTTCAAGTTTTAAAAGTATTCAAAAATGTACTTATATAAATAAAATTATATACTGAATTGAGGCTAAAACTTTAAAATTGTGCTATTATAAGTTTTAAGCCAAGAGTTTCAAAAATAATGATAAAATAAATAAAAATAATTCAATCTAATGATTACTAAGAATATTGTATGTGTGCACTATTCATAAACAAAACAACATATAATGATATAACAACAATACATAACAAAACAGCATAGAAAAGATTACAATAATGGTTTAAAATATTTACACCATTTTTTCCTGTTTTTACATTTCTATTTTGTTTTAGCTTTATAATACAACCTACCTTATTGTAGCAGGTCATATATTTATAGTATTATAAGTATACTATAGCATAGTATAATATATAAATATATGTACATAATAACAAAATTTTTACTAATAGGGTTACACAATTAAAAACCATGGGAACCAGTGATTTAACTGCTTAACAATGACACCAAAGTAATAAACTAATAGCCAGCTGAGTGTAAGGAAGTCCTTACAGGTTTATCACCTTAAGGAGTTCATATGAGAGGATTTTAAGAATATTTATAAGGAAGCATCCATCTTAAATTAAAATTTTACTCACTCAACTAGTAAGTGTTCTACTCGTTTCAGAGGTATCAGGATATTGAACGATCAAGACTCAGAAAGACTCAAATTTAAGTCCTGATTATGTGTTTACTGGCTGTTTGAACTTGTTCAAGTTTTTCATCTCTCTTCTCCTTATATCTTAATCTATAAAATATGCAGTAATTATGTGTAACATTGATATTGAGAGAAATAAATTAAATATCACACCTGACAGTTCTTAGCACATGCCTGGCACACAACAGTTGATTAGTAAATGTTAAAACTCTTTGTACAACCTTTTCCTTGTTGTTCTGAATTATTGTCACCTAGGTTGGTAAGGGATGCTTACATAAACCCTACCAGGGGTGGCTATGGAAGTATAATTCTCAACATCCAGATAATGCAATACACTTCCCCATTACCACCCCCTCCAAATATCAGTGGCATTCCCTCGCCATTTACATACTATTGCACATGTTGATTTGGACACCTTTTAAAATAAGTACCAGTTTTAGGATTCTCATACTCCTGAGTTAACTCAGCAATAGAGATTTACAATATGCAATGTATTTTCAAATTTCCCTCTATTTAAATATAAATAGTGTCCATGAGATTTGTGACTGAAATTGCCATTTCCTAACTGCTGGTGACATTTTGGAGATGGAAAATACTGACATATCCTACTGCCAACTTGCACCATTATTTCTTCCAGTATGACATAAAAACCTGAAAAATCACATCATGGCAATATTTGAACAAACGGCCCCATTGTCTTGTGCTTCACATCCACTGTGTGTCCATTTCTTGCCTGTTGCATTGAATCTGCCTATAAACTTCACACCTAGAAGAAGCCAATACATCTTGCCAAATTATTCACCAGGGTCAATTCTGTATTTAAATTGCTTTTTCATCTTCCTTAAATTTTACAAAAGGAGTTTGGCTTCCTTCTGTTTCAATTTCCCTGTAGTGTCACCATTCACTGTTTGCATTTGACAGCCTTGCAGCAGGTCTGGATTAACAGCCAGCATGATGTGCCCATACTCCCCAAGACTATGGCTCTCAATTGTGAAATTATATATTTTTTTCTACAAGGAAATAGAAGGTGTATAGTTGATCCAGTGACACATAAAAAGATCACATAGATAAACAAAAATTAAGCTACATTATTTCAAATCATAAGCTTCCATTCTCTAGTAATAGTATGGATACCTTGATGTAGTCAACATATCTTAGTCAAAGTGAACCAGAGGTAAAATTGCCCTTGTATTGGAAATCATCACTCCATCCCCAAATATCAGTATTTCTTATGCTTACTTTATAAATAATAACTCAATGGCCTATGAGTAAAGCCAAGAAGATTATCATGGGCTGAGCCTACCGGTCTGCTGGGATGTTGCAGGAAAGTGACTACACTCTACTGCCACCTCAAAATGCCTCCTAGCTGCTTTGTGGAGTTTTCCCTGACACTGCCCCATGGGCACTCAAAGCCTTCATGTTTCTGTACTCTGTCTTTCTCATTTAGCCATCTAGTGGCTTTCCCTTTTCCCAGGACTCCTCATAGGATAACCCCATATTCTAATATCAGCCACCTCTGCTGGGTGAGATTACCCCTGGAAGTCTGAGACAGAGCCATCACTATATCTCTTTATCCCACATGTGGGCACAAGCCCCATCCTGATTCCTCAGAATACACTAGAGGCCAGGCTGTAACTATTAACAAAGTGTCCCTGAAGTTTAAAGGTAACAGAAGAGGAGCATGACCACAGACTAATTGGCAACAACAATGCAAGACCCGCTCCATATAAAATCTCAACTTGGGTAGCCACCAGCTTATTATTGCCTACACTCACCAGGTCCATTTGAGGCTTCTCTAGGTCCTGGAGTCAGAGATAAACAAAGACTGCGATTGATTATCAGAGCAAGGAAGATTCTCATATACTCTTCCTTAAATTCTGTGTAATGGGCTGAATGGTGTTCCCAAAAAAGATATATCTACATCTTAACTCCCCAGAACCTAAGATTATGTGGCAGAAGGTGTAATTATCTTACAGATCTTGAGTAGGAACCCATCCGGCATTATCTGGACGAACCCTAAATGTAATCACCTGTATCCTTATAAGAGAAAGGCAGAAGAAGTTTTGAGACAGATATACAGAGAAGGAGACACATAAAAGAGGAGGCAATGTGACCACAGAGGCAGAGATTGGAGTGATGTGGCCTCAAACCAAGGCATGCCAATACCACCAGAAGCTGGAAGAGGCAAGGAATGAATCTCCCCCTAGAACCTCTGGAGGGTGATGGCCCTGACAACACCTTGATCTCATACTTTTGGCTTCCAGAACTGTGAGAATACATTTCTGTTGTTTTAAGCCACCAAGGTTATAGTAATTTGTTATAGCAGTCCTCAGAAATAAGTACAATCTACCTCTCCAAATTGTTATTCTTTCCCCAAGATTAACCCCTTCTGTTTCAGGAGCAGAACCCAACACACCCTGGATAAGGGACTGGGCTCTCTTTGTGAACTGAGATTATTTCAGTGGGCCCTGAATTGGTGTGGCCAGAGCCCAGCTCATCAGAGTGCTTCCAAATAGCAAAAACTTGGGCATTGTTCCTTTATTTAGAAAACAGTAAGATTCTGTATAGGCAATGATCAGTGTTCCTCAGCCTCAACCATGAGTAAGAACCATGTGCTGGGCCACCAGGATTTTGTTGATGCATACTGTACCTGGCACCTGCAGAGAAACTAAAAGCCAATTTCTGTGAGAGGATAGAAGACCTGGGACATTTCTAGAATTCTGTCTGCCCTTCTATCCCTCCAAGAGCCAGGGATTAGTATTGTTTTAAATGACATTCACCTCTCATCCCATTCTTTCCATGATTCCATGCTCCCCAACTTCGCTCAAGCTGTCTCAACCTTTAATTCAGAGGCAGAGAAGATCAGAGATATGAATGTTATGCAAAACAAAATGATCTGCTTGCATGTAGAAAAGACAAAAATTACACAAAACAAAAACAAAGGCCCATGTGTAGATTAATCTCCTCATGAATCTATGACTAAAAGAGAGTTTGATCTTACTTCTTACAGATCTTATACACAGTGGAAAAAGTGAGGGGAAGGCTTTACATGGGTGATTGATTACCAAGATAACTGATTAAGAAACATCAGTTCCCTTCATGAGAAACCCAACTCCAGTGTCTCTGACAAGAGACTCAGAAAGTAGCTTATCTTTGGTTTATTACCTCAAGTCTTGGTTTCACAGTCTTATCTATTGCCACTTTATTGCACATAACCTGGTATTAGCACACAGCATTTCCATACTCACCCCCACTGTTGGTCTAAAGTTTTATATTTTGCAAATCTGAATTGGAAATTCTGTGTTGTACGGGAAAGGGGTTGGGGCAAGTCAGATATAAGTTCAAGTATGGATTTAGCCACTTCTTAGATGTGAGGGCTTAGGAAAGATACTGCTTATTTACCTTCCTTAATATGCATTTGCTCAATTGACTAAGAAAGAAAACACATTTATATCACAGAACTTCTATGAGAAATAAATACTGAGATATTTGTGAGCCTGCTTTCTCCCATACAGGTGCCTACATCATGGTATGAGCATAATACATTGCATTTTACCGTGTACACAAAATAAGAGTTATAGAGGGTGGTAATTATGGGTGATGCTTCTTATAGACCAGGGATTAGCAAATTTTTTCAACAAAGGACCAGACAGGTACTATTTTAAGCTTTGCAGGCCATGTGGTCTTTGCCTGATCATTCAACATGGCTCTTGTACTGTGAACGTAGCCAAAGACAATACTAAATAAATGGAATGTGGAAGTGTTACTATAAAATTTAGTTTATAAAAATAAATGATATCTCAGTCTATTTAGCTGCTATACGAAATACCACAGACTGAGTAGTTTATAAACAACAAACATTTATTTCTCACATTTATTTATGGAGGCTGGAAGTCTGAGATCAAGGTACCTGCATGGTTGTATTCTAGTAAGGGCTTTCTTCATAGTTCATATTTGGCAACTCTTGCTGTGTCTTCACATGATGGAAGGGATAAAGGACCTTTCTGGATCTCCTTTTATAAGAGCATTAACACCATTCAAGAAGGCTCTGCTCTCATGACCTAATCACCTCTTAATAGCATTACCTTTGGGGGTTAGGATTCAACTTACGAATTTTGGGGGGACACAAACAGGTGGTATTCCAGATTTGCTATGAGGTATAGTTTGCTGGCTCTAGCTATATACCCTCTCTGATCATGGCAATAAGGAATATTTAGTTGGAAAACCTAACTGTCCCATATGATGTCAACCTCAAACATTAAGCAAGACCTTCCTGAATCCCAAGTCCTACTTAATGATTCCTTAACAGAATGTATTTACTCATTACTTAGCTGTTATATACTTACTGGTACTACTTAAAGATAGAAGAATTTTACCATTTAATACACAAACAGTTAATTCTCCCATTTGTTACTAAAACCATTTTATTTCAACTTTTCAAGAACTTTGCTTGATTTTATTTATTTTTAAAGATTTCATTTATTTATTTGACAGAGAGAGACACAGCGAGAGAGGGAACACAAGCAGGGGGAATGGGATAAGGAGAAGCAGGCTTCCCATGGAGCAGGGAGCCCCCGACATGGGGCTCAATCCCAGAACCCTGGGATCATGACCTGAGCTGAAGGCAGACGCTTAACGACTGAGCCACCCAGCACCACTGACTTTGCTTGATTTTAGTATCCTCAATAATTATAGACATAATACCTGTTTGACATTATCTTTCTAAATGACAGCCTTTTAAAAAATATAAAATATGATAGGTGCCTTGTGAATATTCAAATACTTTTCCAGGATCAACACACCCTATAATCTTAGATTCACCGCCCTTTTAAAAAATATTTTTTTTAGCAATGACATGAATATGGTAATGTTCATGAATCTTAAATCTCAATTAATTTGTATGCATGCACCTTTATAACCACTCCCCAGAACAAAATCTAGAATATTTCTAGCTCTCCAGAAGGCTCCCTTGTGCCCCTCTCCATCAGTCTGACCTGAAAGGTAACATCATTCTTTTACAGATTTTTAAAGTTCCAAGGAACCCAGATTACCAAATTCTTTCTTTCCCTTTTATTTTCTAAAAGGACTAGATAAATTGATCAGACATAGTTTTCTCTTATTTGTCTCACCTCCAAATGTTCTGTGCAATGAAACATTGGATGAACTAACCTCTTCTGCAAAAAAACCCACCAGCTTACCAGGTGTGCAAACAAGGATCACTCTCTATGGTTGCCAGGGTCATTTTCCTTGGAAAGACTTCTCATGGTTGGAAGACATGTTGGCAGAACTCCAGTTCACAATCCAGCACACATCAACAGCCCAGTGATTTCATGTTTTCTGCCAAGAGCTTCCCAATTTTGCCCTTGAACTACTGCAGCTTCTTAACAGATATGTTACTGAGAAATTCGTGCAAATTAAATTTTATATCTTCTTAAAATGAAGTATTTGTAACAAAAACTGAATGTAAATTTTTTAAAAGCAAGGAAACTACAGTTGGAAGGCAGGAATTTAATGGCAAATCTTTATGAAAAATGAGGAAATTTTAAAGTAACTCTTTAAATATCAATATCCTCATATATCCAATTTATTTTTAAGCAAGCTGCACCTATAATGTGGGTGGTAATAAATCATGTGCAGAATCCCCCACACATCACTTTAAAAGGGCAGTAGTTTGTGTTGGGAGAAGCATTTGAAATTTTACTCAAAGTGCTGAAATTTAACCACTCTATTAAAGATTTAGAATTTAGCCAAAAGAATTAGTGTGGCTAATTACCTGGACAGACAAAAACTGGCCTGTCTGAAAGGAAATTAAAACTAAATGATTTGGACTCCATTTCTGGTCAAGATAGAATAAAAGGGACCAGATTTGTGCTGCCACCTAAAACAACCAGGAAACAGACACTATCTATAAAACATATTTCAAGAAACTGAGTATCAGTCAATAAAGGACAGTGATCCCCAAGAGATAGGAAACAAACAAGGTTAGTTCTATGATTGTCCCAGCTAACTGCCTGGAGAGTTTCCAGTCCGTGGTGTATGGAGAGAGAATGCAGGATGAGACCAGTAGACTCTCTGAGTTGAGAGGACAGTGATGAGAGTCTTGGGAGAACAATGTAAATAAAGTTCACTGACCAGAGGACCAGAGAAGGGAGAACTGAATATAGAGAGGACCCAAGAAATACGCAGAAGGTTCCACTTGAGTTTTTAGCTGAGTACTGATCAGTACGTATGTGTGAAAAAACATCTAGAGATGAAAGCTACAATGTGTAAGAAAATTACACAGAATGGGATTAACAGCAGATTAGATATGCAGGAAAAAAAATAGTAAACGTGGACACATAGCAAGAGATGATGCAAAATGAAACAGAGATAAAAAGAGAACAATGACAGTAAAGCAGAACATCATCAGTAAGCTGTGCAACATCCTCAAAGGGCCTCATATATGCGTGAGGGAAGTGCTCAGAGGGAGCAGAAAGGGGGAGAGAGAAAAAAAACTGTTCAAGTGGTGACACCTGAAAATTCCCCAAATTTGATGAGAACTGGCAGATCTGAGTAGCTCAAAGAACCCAATCCTAATAAATAAGGGGCAAATGACATCACGGTATAGGATAATCAAATTACTCAAAATCACTGATAAAGAGAAAATGTTAAAGGCAGCCAGAAAAAAAAGCAATGGTACATACAGAGAGACAAAGATAAGGATGACGTAAATATACCAAAAGGATAACACATCTTTTTTTTTTTTTTAAAGATTTTATTTATTTATTCATGAGAGACAGAGAGAGAGACAGAGAGAGAAGCAGGCTTCCCACGGAGCAGGGAGCCCGACGTGGGACTCGATCCCAGGACCCTGGGATTATGACCTGAGCCGAAGGCAGACGCTTAACCATCTGAGCCACCCAGGTGCCCAAAAGGATAACACATCTTGACCAAGTAAGGTTTATCTCAGGAATGCAAGGTTCATTTAACATTGGAAAATCAATGTATGTCACTATATTAGAAAACTAAGTAAGAAAAGCCATATGCTCATCTTCATAGAGGTAGAAGAAAACATTTGACAAAACCCAACATCCATTCCTGATGGAAATTCCCAATGTAGTAGGACTAGAGGAAATGCCCTTAACCAAATAAAGGGCATTTATCCAAAACCTACAGCTAATGTCATAAAAATTTAAAGACTAAATGCTTTTTTCCCTTAGATCTGAAAAAAGGCAAGGATATGTACTCTCATCATTTCTATCTAAAATTGCATTTAGAAAATCTGATGAAATCTTCTTAAAAATAACTACTAAAACTAATAAGTTTACAAAGACTTCAGAATACAAAATCCATATCCAAAAAGGAAGAGCAGGAAGGAGGAATTACCAAGAGACATGGCAAAACTCTTGGAAGTGATGAATGTGTTCATTATCTTGATGCTGGTGCTGGTTTCATGGATTTATACATATGTCAAAACTTAATGAATTTCAATATGTGCAATTTATTGTATGTCAATCATACCTCAATAAAGCTGTTTTTTTAAAAAATAAATTATGTTCTCCTGAAATACTTTCCATCTTTTCTTCAGGAATTTTGCCTTCAAGCACACTGCCAAACAACATCGATATGAAACAAGTGATTATACTCCGAATATACAAACAATATTAAATATTTTTTATAGTTCAGAGAAGCACCAAAGGTAATTTTCTATGAGGAAAATAATCACTTAAACCTACTAAATGAAGAAGTCCTGCCCTCCCATTGTGATTGCTCACAAAATGTGTTTGTCTAAGAGAACCTGTAAGGATTCACGCAATTCCACCAGTGTACTACATCTCCTGAAATGTTCTTGTCAATACATTCAACTGCAGAGGATGAGAATTACATGAACTTCTACTATGTGTGTTGTTACATGACTTCTACTTTACATGTTGCTTGAGTTTGGAGTAGGCCAACCTATTTGGTGAGACCCTGAATAATAATATGAATAAACCACTACTCAATGAAAATATGGATTCAAAGGTTCAAAGAATTAGAAGTGTCAACTTACTCCTCTCAACATCTCAGAATTCTATAGAGATATTTCTGGGCTTTGCAATTTCCTACTTCAAATTTTCCATTTTGAATATTTTGAACTTCTCATAAAATGGTTTTTAAAAACCATTTATTCTATTAAAATGTAGGCTGAATATACTGAGATTACCAATGTTTTAATTTACCCTTGTGGGCAACTCATTTTTGTGCAATCCTCTAAATAAAAGCCCTCCTGCTGTCTCAGTTTCATTAAAGTGTATCCTGAATTTGCAGAGGCTCCCCATGTATATTGTGTAAATGTGTTGTGGAAATGAAAGGTTGCTGTTCTGCACTGACCTTTTGTGACTTCAGACCCGTGCACATCAATCTACTTAAAAATGTATAAGTAAGTTCAAACCTACAGAACAAGGACACTGTGCTCTATTAAATACAAGTAAGACCCAGGCAAATCGGTTTTGCATACCTTCCTATTGTGAAATCCCAGTTGGCTGTGCAGTAACAAGAGAATGTATAATATGCTCCATCAGTGTAGAAATACATTATGCAAAATTTTGTTGGTTATATATTTAATGTGGTTCTTATCTATTTTATTTTTAATACTTTTTTCTATTGCGGTCAAACAATGGTTATTTAAGTGAGAAATGGATTGCTGATTAAAACCACACTATTTGAAATGAAAATTTGATGATGCAAATGGCAAGATCAAGAATGCTCAAGATGAAGCTACAAATCATGTTCTATTAGCACCAGGTGGATTCTTGAGCTGATGCTAATCATGCTGAAAACAGTATATTAAAACAAACATATGCAAAAAAATGCTCACAAAAGTCACTTGTAAATAAAAAATAATAAAACTATAATATGGGCAGTATGAATTTACTCCCAAACATTGCAGGGAAGGAACCATCATATTTTTAAAACTTTTCTAAGTTAAATTTAACCTGACTCCAAGCCATGCCCAGGGAGATTTGCCATTTTTCCTATGTTTCTTTGGCTACATTCTATTGCCCTTAGTGCTGATCTCTATTACAGTCTGGGCACAGATACTGAGAAGGAGAAGAGCTGTGACCAAGCTCATCTGCACACAGCCTTGACCAAAGCGGACTCCTAGATTTTGCTCCCAGAACTTGAAGCTTCCTGATAATGGTGCAGGCATGTTCTTGGCAGTCTAAGAGGGTCTGCCACCTCACAGAGCATTGTATGGCAGTGGGATGCAAAGTTCCCACCATGATACCAGCCCCAACCTTCACCTTCCTTAGCCCTAAAGTCTCTCGTCCTCTAAGACAATCTAGCTCTAGAACCCACAAAAGTCAAACTTTCAAAGACAACTGGTAATTCTCCCCTGGAGCCAGAGAAACTCAGATAGTAGGACAACAAGGCTTCCTAGCTGCTACTAGAGCCCAAGTCTCTCATATTTGGTGTGATGCCTGTGTTGGCTGCAGGGACCAGTATGCAGGGAGGGAATATCTCTCATTCTTTTTCAGATGCCTATGAGAGAAAGCCAGACAATTTGTCCTCCATGTCATTCTGTGATGATAATTATTTGTTATCATGGCTTACCTTTAGAATTTTGGCAAAATAATCCTATAGCCATTCCTATCAAGTAACAATGTAATTTTTTTAAATTTTATTTATTTATTTGACAGAGAGAAAGACAGCAAGAGAGGGAACACAAGCAGGGGGAGTGGGAGAGGGAGAAACAGGCTCCCAGCCAAGCAGGAAGCCCAATGTGGGGCTCGATCCCAGGACCCTGGGACCATGACCTGAGCCGAAGGCAGACGTTTAACAACTGAGTCACCCAGGCACCCAAGTAACAATGTAATTTTTATGCAAAATAATCTCAGCCTAAAAATAATTATTTTCACTTCATTTACCATAAATCAAACTATTAAACATTGTCAGAAATTTTATGAAAAAAGACCATAAAATAAGCTTATAACTTCATTCAATGTAAATGACTGCTTTTCCATTTTTATACATTTCATGTATTTAAAAATTATGTACATCTATTTTTTAAATATATGAAAATACATAAAAATTGAAAGGCAAAAACTTACATAGAACAATATTATATATACACATATATATGTGTACATATATATGTACTTTTCTTTGTTGTTTAGTAAATATAAGTGTAAGACCAGTGTTTTTGTCATAAATCGTACATTTTACATTTGGCACACTGTCTCTTTCCCATTTTTATAGCCTATGAATAATGTAAGACTACATTTTGTAAATGAATTTAATCATCTCTGTTTTTCATAGGAGAATTCAACTTGTTCTCATTTAAGGTAACAAGCATTCATTTTATTCTGTTCACCTTTCTTTACATTTTGTATTTTTTTTAATTTTGCTTTCTCAACTCGTAATCCTCATTTCTTTGGACATTGCAGTGTACTTTCTAATTCCTATAGTGATTATCTTCAAAATGCCAGCAGTCATTATCAAACACATATTTCTCTATTATAAGAAAGCAAGTTACCACTCATTTCCCCCTCCCAAAGAAATTCTCTTCTTGACATTCCAACAAAATGAGAGTTTTAGACATTTTATTCTTTACAATTTGTTTTAGCAAGGAATATTTCACATATAGCAAAATACCCAGCTTCTCAGTGTATAGAAATTTTACCTACGTATGCAGTCTCAGAACCACCAGCAGGTCAAGATATTTCCTTATTTTAGCAGCCCTGAAAGTTTCCTCGGGCCCCTTCTTAATCATACCCACCATATACCTATCAATGCAGCCACCATTCTGATGATTCTTGAACTTTTAATAAAAGGAATTGTATAATGTGTTCCTTTGTGCCTGGCTTCTCTTATTCAGCATAATGTTTTTCAGATTCATAAAAACATCTGTCAGTAAATCATTCTTTTTATTATTGAGTGTATTTCATTACATGAATAAACCAAAATTTATTTATCCATCTTCCACTGATGGACATTTGGGTTGTTTCCAGTTTGAATCTAGTATTAGTCACACTGTCATGAACATTTGCATACATGGCTTAGGTAGACACATGCCCTCATTTTTCTTGGGCACATATCTAGGCATGGGATTGGCTGGGTCATAAAATAGGTGCATGTTTAACTTTATTAAAAAACTGCCAAATACTATAGTTAATAATACTGTATGCATATTCGAAAGTACCTAGGAGAGTGTGTATCTGGAAAGTTCTCATCATGAGAAAAAAAAAATCTGTAACTATGTATGGTGATGGATGTTAACTGAACTTACTGTGTTCATTATTTTCCAAAATATGCATATCCTGAAGCATTACATTGTATACCTGAAACTAATATATGCTATGTCAATTATACATCAATTAAAAAAAAAAAACTGTCAAATGATTTTTCCAAAGTACTTCTACCAAGTTGCATTCTGATTAGCAATCCATTAGAATTTCTGTGATTCTTAATCTGTTCCAACACTTGCTATTGATGGTCTTTTTAATTTTAGGGATCTCCATAGGTTTATATTGATAGCTCACTGTGTTTTAATTTGAATTTTCCTGATAATGAGTGACAATAAACACCTTTTCACACTCTATTAGCCATTCATGCATATTGTCATATATTCTACCTTTTTGCCATGTTTAAAAACTAGACTTTCTTACTGGTATTTTAGGAGGATAAAATATTCATACTATGTGCATCTCTAAGAATGAGTAAAGAGAATACAAGAGAAACTCATTTAAAATCAGTAATAAAATGATTACATGCAAAACAAAAAGAGGCAAAATATTTGAAAATGTAATTTAGAGAAGTAGAAATCTGAAAAACCAATAAACAAGAAAAGATGTTCCACCTCATTGAAAAGTTAGGAAATGCAAATTAAAGCATTAATGAACCATCAGGAATTTTAATCAATTGTGCAAAAGACAAAAGTGTGACATAACTGAGGGTTAGTGAGGATAGCAAGAATTCGGAACCTCTATAAACTAGAACCACACTGCCTTGAAGATCCATTGGACAGTATCTAGAAAATGTGAAATTGCACAGCACTAATATTTAACCATTTTGCTTTACGGTATATTTACATTAGTAGACATGTAGTAAAGTGCTCAGTGTGGCCTTGTTTATATAGCAAAAATTGGGAAAAACAGGAATAACCAACAATAGAGAAAGGGACATAGAATTGTTCTAGAGCACCTGAATAAACTATATATAGATATGTTTCACATGGACAGACCATGGGAACATGACTTTGAATTAAAACAAGGGATATATGATCACTTACAAAGTGCTTTTTTAAAAAATGATAAATTACACAGTAATTTTTAAAAGAATATACATAAATTGTCCTAAAAATCTCATGTTTACACTAGAAACATCAGCATTTCCTGGGAACATGTTAGAAATATAAATTTGAATGGTGGGAGAAAAAGATGGCAGCAGAGTAGTGGACCTTATTCCAAATGGTCCCTGGAATTGAGCTGGATATCTACCAGACCACTCTGAACACCCACAAAATCAGCCTGAGATGTAAGAAGATAGATCTGGATCTCTACAAACAGAATATCGCAGGCGGTTAGTTTCTAGGTACGAAGCAGGGAGCCATGATTCCGAGAGCTAATATCAGAGGATAAATGGCAGGGGGAGGGAGGCAGCCATTGGGATCCTACACCATTGGTGAGTGACAGCCTCCTGCACTGGGGACTGGGTACAGACTCGCAGACTGGTAGCGGCAGGGAAAGGACTTTAGGGCAGCTCCCCTGACGGAAACCCAGAGTGGCGAGGTCGCACATGTGAACTTGGGGTGGCTGGTGGTTTTAGAAGCACAAAGAGTAGAGACATGCCCTGACCTGGAGGCAAGGACTGGGAGCTCTGCGGAAGGGCACACAACCCAGGACACAGCAGTTTATAGCAGCACAGACAGAAACAGAGATAGTATGGCCTGGAGAACTCACTGAAGAACAGACTGTGATCTCTCTGCTCTGAGGCAGAGGGCTGGAAATGGTCTCTTCAGCTCTGACTCTCAGAAGAGAGGTGGAAAGGCACCAGGGAAAGCCGCCAGAGAACAAAAGCCCCAAAAAACCGGTTTTACTGAGCCAATCCCCCACCACGGGGGCAGGGCAACTCTGCCCAAACAGGGTTGCCTGCGTAACAGTGTGGCAGGCCCTTCCCCCAGAAGACAGGCTGGGAGAACAAGAGGCCAGCAACCCTAAGATCCCAAGAAAACAGGTGCATCTTGCTTGGGTTGTGGTCAATAATTTGGACTCTATACATTCCCTCAAACACCCCTCAACAGAATGACTAAGAGGAGGAACCCCAAAATAGGAAAGACTCAGAGACTGTGACTTATGCCACAGATTTACAAATGGATTCAGTTATAACCAAGATGTCAGAGATGGAATTCAGGCTAGCAATTGTGAAGACAATAGCTAGAATGAGAAATCAATTAATGGCAACATAGAGTCTCTAAGGGCAGAAATGAAAGCTGAATTGGCAGAACTTAAAAATGCTATTAATGAGATTGAATCTAATCTAGATAATCTAACAGCTAGGGTAATTGAGGCAGAAGAACGAATTAGTGACCTAGAAGACCAATTAATAGATAAAAAGGGAAAAGAGGAGGCCAGGGAAGAACAACTCAGAATCCACGAAAATAGAATCAGAGAAATAAATGACACCATGAGGCATTCCAATGTCAGAATAATTGGAATTCCGGAGGGGGTGGAGAGAGAGAGAGGACTAGAAGATATATTTCCGCAAATCATAGCTGAGAACTTCCCTAATCTGGGGAATGAAACAAACATTCGAGTCCTAGAAGCAGAGAGGACCCCTCCCAAGATCAAGGAAAACGGGCCAACACCCTGGCATATAATAGTAAAACTTGCAAATCTTAGAACCAAGGAAACCATCTTAAGGACAGTTAGGGGGAAAAGATTCCTTACGTACAGAGGGAGGAACATCAGAATAACGTCAGACCTATCCACAGAGACCTGGCAAGCCAGAAAGGCCTGGCAAGATATATTCAGGGTACTAAATGAGAAGAACATGCAGCCAAGAATACTTTATCTGGCAAGGCTTTCATTAAGAATGGATGGAGAGATGCAGAGCTTCCAAGACCAGCAGAAACTGAAAGAATATGTGACCACTAAACCGGCCCTACAAGAAATGTTAAGGGGGGTTCTATAAAAAGACAAAAACCCCCAAGAGTGATCTACAACAGAAATTTACAGGGACAATCTATAAAAACAACGTCTTCACAGGCAACATGATAACAATTCATATCTTTCCATAATCACTCTCAAATTGAATGGCCTAAATGCTCCCATAAAATGGCACAGGGTTGCAGATTGGATAAAAAGACAGGACCCATCCATATGCTGTCTACAAGAGACTCATTCTGAACCTAAAGATACATCCAGACTGAAAGTGAAGGGATGGAGATCCATCTTCCATGCCAGTGGACCTCAAAAGAAAGCTAGGGTAGCAATTCTTATATCAGACAAATTAGATTTTAAACTAAAGACTGACACAGTCTTTAGACTTTTAGAGACACAGAAGGACACTATATCATTCTTAAAGGGTCTATCCAACAAGAAGGTCTAACAATTGTAAATATCTACTCCCCCGCCAACATGGGAGCAGCTATCTACATAGGCCAACTGTTAACCAAAATAAAGAGTCATAGTGAAAACAATATGTTAATTGTAGGAGACCTAAATACTCCACCCTCAGCAACAGACAGATCATCTAAGCAGAAAATCAACAAAGAAACAAGAGCTTTGAATGACACACTAGACCAGATGGACCTCATAGATATATACAGAACATTCCACCCTAAAACAACAGAATACTCATTCTTCTCAAGCGCACATGGAACTTTCTCCAGAATAGACCTCATACTGGGTCACAAATCAGGTCTCAACAAATACCAAAAGATTGAGATTATTCCTTGCATATTCTCAGACCATAATGCTTTAAAACTGGAACTCAATCACGAGAAAAAATTTGGCAGAAATTCAAACACTTGGAAGCTAAAGACCACTCTGCTCAAGAATGTTTGGGTCAACAAGGAAATCACAGAAGAACTTTAACATTTCATGGAAACCAATGAGAATGAAAACACATCAGTCCAAAACCTATGGGATACTGCAAAGGCGGTCCTAAGGGGGAAATACATAGCCATCCAAGACTCACTCAAAAAAATAGAAAAATCCCAAATTCACCAACTAACTTTACACATTAAAGAACTAGAGAAAAAGCAACAAACAATGCCTAAGCCATGCATCAGAAGAGAAATAATTAAGATTAGAGCAGAGATCAATGAATTAAAAACCAGAAACACAGTAGATCAGATCAACAAAACTAGAAGCTGGTTCTCTGAAAGAATAAGATCGATAAACCACTGGCCAGACTTATCCAAAAGAAAACAGAAAGGACCCAAATTAATAAAATTATGAATGAAAGGGGAGAGATCACGACTAACACCAAGGAAATAGAAACAATTATTAGAAATTATTATCAACAACTATATGCCAATAAGCTGAGCAACCTGGATGAAATGGAGGCCTTCCTGGAAACCTATAAACTCCCAAGACTGAAACAGGAAGAAATTGGCAACCTGAATAGGACAATAACCAGTAACGAGATTGAAGCAGTGATCAAAAACCTCCCAAAAAACAAGAGTCCAGGACCTGATGCATTCCCTGGTGAACTCTACCAAACATTCGAAGTAGAAATAATACCTATTCTCCTGAAGCTGTTTCAAAAAACAGAAACAGAAGGAAAGCTTCCAGACTCATTCTATGAGGCCAGCATTATCTTATTCCCCAAACCAGGGAAAGACCCCATCAAAAAAGAGAATTTCAGACCGATATCCCTGATGAATATGGATTCCAAAATCCTCAACAAAATCCTACCTAATAGGATGCAACCATACATAAAAGGATCATCCCACAACCGAGTGGGATTTATCCCTGGGATGCAAGGGTGGTTCAACATCTGCAAATCAATCAATGTGACAGAACACATTAATAAGAGAGAGAAGAACCATATGGTCCTCTCAACTGATGCAGAAAAAGCATTTGACAAAATACAGCATCCTTTCCTGATTAAAACTCTTTAGAGTACAGGGATAGAGGGAACATTCCTCAAGTTCATAAAATCCATCTATGAAAAACCCACAGCGAATATCATCCTCAATGGGGAAAAGCTGAGTGCCTTTCCCTTAAGATCAGGAACACGTCAAGGATGCCCACTCGCCACTGTTGTTCAACATAGTACTAGAAGTCCTAGCAACAGCAATCAGACAACAAAAAGAAATAAAAGGTATTCAAATTGTCAAAGAAGAAGTCAAACTCTCTCTTTTCGCAGACGACATGATACTCTATGTGGAAAACCCAAAAGACTCCACCCCCAAATTACTAGAACTCATACAGCAATTCAATAATGTGGCAGGATGCAAAATCCATGCACAGAAATCAGTTGCTTTCTTATACACTAACAATGCAACTGTAGAAAGAGAAATTAGAGAAACGATTCCATTTACAATAGCACCAAAAACCATAAGATACCTTGGAATAAACCTAACCAAAGAGATAAAGGATCTATACTCTAGGAACTACAGAACACTCATGAAAGAAATTGAAGAAGACACAAAAAGATGGAAAAACATTCCATGCTCATGGGTCGGAAGAATAAACATTGTTAAAATGTCTATGCTACCCAGGGCAATCTCTACCTTCAACGCCATCCTGATCAAAATTTCAATGATATTTTTCAAAGTGCTTGAACAAACAATCCTAAAATTTGTATGGAATCAGAAAAGACCCCGAATCGCCAAGGAAATGTTGAAAAAGAAAAACGTGGATCCCTCTTACACTGTTGGTGGGAATGCAAGTTGGTACAGCCACTTTGGAAAACAGTGTGGAGGTTCTTCAGAAAATTAAAAATAGAGCTATCCTGTGACCCAGTTTGGGGGCATCATGTTGCCTGATTTCAAGCTATATTACAAATCAGTGATCACCAAGACAGCATGGTACTGGCACAAAAACAGACATATACACCAATGGAACAGAATAGAGAGTCCAGATATGGACCCTCAACTCTATGGTCAAATAATCTTCGACAAAGCAGGAAAAAATATGCAATGGAAAAGACAGTCTCTTCAATAAATGGTGCGGGGAAAATTGGACAGCCACATGCAGAAGAATGAAACTTGACCATTCTCTAACACCATATACAACGATAAACTCAAAATGGATGAAAGACCTCAATGTGAGACAGGAATCCATCAAAATCCTCGAGGAGAACATAGGGAGTAACCTCTTCGACAACAGCCACAGCAACTTCTTTCACGATACATCTCCAAAGGCTAGTGAAAAAAAACAAAAATGAACTTTTGGGACTTCATCAAGATGAAAAGCTTCTGCACAGCAAAGGAAACAGTCAACAAAACAAAGAGGCAACCCACAGAATGGGAGAAGATATTTGCAAATGACACTACAGACAAAGTGCTGATTTCTAAGATCTATAAAGAACTTCTCAAACTCAACCCCCAAAAAACAAATAATCAAGTCAAAAAATGGGCAGAAGACATGAACAGACACTTCTCCAAAGAAGACATACAAATGGCTAACAGAGACATGAAAAAATGTTCATCATCATTAGCCATCAGGGAAATTCAAATCAAAACCATACTGAGATACCACCTTACACCAGTTAAAATGGCAAAAATTGACAAGCCAAGAAACAACAAATGTTGGAGAGGTTGTGGAGAACGTGGATCCCTCTTACACTGTTGGTGGGAATGCAAGTTGGTACAGCCACTTTGGAAAACAGTGTGGAGGTTCTTCAGAAAATTAAAAATAGAGCTATCCTGTGACCCAGCAATTGCACTCCTAGGTATTTACCCCCAAAGACACAGATGTAGTGAAAAGAAGGGCCATATGCTCCCCATTGTTCATAGCATCAATGGCCACAATAGCCAAATTGTGGAAAGAGCCGAGATGCCTTTCAACAGATGAATAGATAAAGAAGATGTGGTCCATATACACAATGGAATATTACTCAGCCATCAGAAAGGATGAATACCCAACTTTTACATCAGCATGGATGGGACTGGAGGAGATTATGCCAAGTGAAATAAGTCAAGCAGAGAAAGTCAATTATCATATGGTTTCACTTATTTGTAGAACATAAGGAATAGCATGGAGGACATTAGGAGAAGGAAGGGAAAAATGAAGGGGGGGAAATTGGAGGGAGAGATGAACCATGAGAGACTATGGACGCTGAGAAACAAACTGAGGGTTCTAGAGGGAAGGGGGGTGGGAGATGGGTTAGCCTGGTGATGTGTATTAAAGAGGGTGCGTACTGAATGGAGCACTGGGTGTTATACACAAACAATGAATCATGGATCACTACATCAAAAACTAATGATGATGATCAAAACTATGGTGACTAACATAGTAAAATTAAATTTAAAAAAAAAGAAATATAAATTCTTAGGGCATCTGATTGCCTCAATCTGGTGGAGCATGCAACTCTTAATCTCAGGGTTGTGAGTTCAAGCCCCACATTGGGTGTGGTGATTACTTAACATTAGAAATGTAAATTTTGGGGCCCAACCTCGGAACTACTGATTCAGTATCTCTTGTGGGTGGGGCCCAGCAATCTGTTTTAACAAGCCCTGAGGTAGATTCTGATACTCTTAAAGCTTGGGCAATATATATTGTAGACCTATATTTTATATAGATATGTATTTGCAAAAATATAGTAAAGATGGCTGGAAGAAATCAAAGAAATTTCCTAACAGTGGCTGCCTTTGGAGTTGGCTCAAATATCTGTAATATCATGTCTATAACTATAAAAATAAATCTGCAGCAAGGACAAAATATTAATATTTGTTCATTCTTAGTGGAGGGTATGAGGGTCTTTGTTAAATTATTCTGCATCCTTTTGAATTTTTTGAACTTTTCAAAATAAAAAAGGAGCTACAGATAACATGGTGTAAATGGTTACTGAATAGTACAGGGATTTCATGCATTAACCAAAAACATCTTAGTTCTTTCTCAAGTCTTCAAGTTAAATTAAGAATATCTCAAGATTGCCAGACAAGCTCCTTAAAAACAAAAGAACAGAATCCATCATTTTGTAATCATTAACAATTGTTAAATTTACTGAATCAAACTTTTCATGATTTTGCAGCTCAAAACAATGTAAAATAAATCAGAAAGCAGAGTGGATATTAAGTTGTAACTGGCAGCTATAACCTCTATTTTAACTCTTTAATTTGAAAGGAACATTGATATCATTGATGTTGGAAAATTAAAAAGTTGAAATTAGAAAATATACTTATTTGAAACAAAACTTGTTACTTGTAATTGTTTATGTATTGGGATTGTGTAAGATTACATATAAATAAGGCATCTCATTGTTTTACAATCTTCCTCCTAGCAGGGCTGCTCTTCCACCCCCAAGTATAGATACAGTGTACTCAGTACCTCCAGATTTCCCAGCTACTCTTACTCGGGAATTTTCAAATCTCACAATTCAGATTTTAGGATGTCTCCCTTAATGTTATCTTCTGCTACATGATGTTTCTGAAAAAAGAGAAGCTACTTCCTTTCACTTAGAAGATATTTGCCCAAATAACTAAGCTTAGGATGAAACCTACTTCACTCATCAGTACTGAAGACTAAGCCCATATAGTCAGGCTACTCTTGGTTCTCTTTCATTCAACCATGACTCTCTCTGCATAGCACAAAAGAAGTATAAAAACAGCTCTTGACCACAAAGGCTTAAATTTCAGTTAAGGTTATAAGAAGTATCCATTTGCAGCATTGTGCAGAAAAACAACACCATAAAATAGCATTCTACATGGCAACTATAAAGTGCTAAATCATTTGGGATGACACTGAACAGAGAAGGAATTTTAAGAGAAGTCAGGCCATGGTGGAAGGTACTTGCAGAAAGGTTTTGTGAGAGAAATGAGGCTTTAAAGTTAGACAGCAATGAAAAAAACTGGGCAATAGAAATTGTGTGGGAAACAGGAGAACAGCATGGCCAATGGATGGAGGTTGTAAGGTCAGCAGGGGCCAATAAATAGTAAAGATCGTTAAGGTGTGGGAGAGAAAGTGGACTATAGTTATGGAGCTCTGAGAAATTTAAGAGGTGCACAGACTTGATATACAGAACATCCTGTGTTCCCTGCGATTAATAAAGGCTTCATTTATAAATGTACTTAACTCACATCACAAACCATCTGGGAAATCATGCAGAAAAATAAGATCCTCCCCCACTTATTATCATCATCATGAACTAGTATTAATATTTTATTGCCTGTCTTTTATTTCAAAATAACTGTTTCCTTCTCATTTTTTTAAACATATAAAAATAATGTATCTTTATTCTAGGATATTCTCAAAAATGGCCAAAAAATGTGAAACATATCAGTTAATATTTATGAAGCACCAGCCTTGACTTTTTTAGCTCATGTGATCCTTACAACAACCTCATTATCTGTAACTTACAAAAGGATAAATGTAGCACGGAGATGTTAAGTAACTAGTCTAAGATCACACAGCACATAGGCAGGGCTGTCACAACTTGATCCCGTGAATTACAGTGTCAGAGTCCACATGCTTAACCACTCCACTGGGTTCTACTGCCTATCTCTCTTCCAAAAACATGAGTTTGATTTCTGCATTAGAGTCCATGATATGTACATAGCACAAATCTTTAAATATGCCTTAATTATAAGATATTGTATCTGTCTGAAATATTTTCCTCTTGTAAATAATGCAACATTGAATAATTTTATACATAAGTCTTTATAGGAGTGTTCAATGATCTCCCCAAGATGCATTCATGTAAGTAGAACTGCTAAGACAGACAGGAAAAATTTGAGGCTTTTGTGTTGCTAAAATACTTCCAGAAATACCCATCTATGATAATGGAACCACTCCCAATATGTAAGCAAGAAGAGACTTCTTTATATCTCTTTTAACTCTCAGAATCATATTTTTAGTTAAACTTTTAATTTTGAGATAGTTATAGATTCACATGCAGTTACAAAAAATAATACATGTTTCCCAAATTACCCCAATGATAACATCTTGCAGAACTTTAGCACAATGTCACAACCAAGACATTACACTGACAGAGTCAAGATACAGAATACTTCCATTACCAGAAGATTCCTTATGTTGCCCTTTTATAGACACACATACTTTCCTCCTGTCCCCACCACCTCCTTCTTTCCACATACCCACTAACCAGTTTTCCATTTCTATAACTTTGTCATTTCAAGAATGTTATATAAATGGAATCGTACGGTATGTAACCTTTTTAGACTTGCCTCTCTTCAATAAACATAATTCTTTGGAGGCATCCAGTTTTTTGTATTTATCAATAGTTTATTCCTTTGTATTTTGCTGGTAATAATCCATGGTAAAAATGTAGTATGGTTTGTTTAAACATCCACTCCCTGAAGGACATCCGGGTTGCCTCCAGTTTGGGGCTATCATGAATAAAACTACTAAAAACATTTGTGTTCAGGTTTTCATGTAAACATACATTTTCATTTCTCTGGGATAAATGCCCCCAAGAGAGCAATTTCTCAGTCAAAACGGTAGTTATATATTTATTTTTACGAGCACCTGCTAAACAGTTATCCAGAGTGGCTGTACCATTTTGCATGCTCATCAACAATGTATGAGTGATCCAGTTTCTCCTCATCCTCGCCAGCATTTTTTTAACATTTTTTTTTATTTTAGCCATTCTGCTAGGTGTGTTTCCTCATGTGGTTTTAGTAAATCATGTTGTTTTTAAAAGATTTTATTGATTTATTTTAGAGAGAGAGTACATGCTCACACATGCACACAATGGTGGGGGGAGAGGCTGAGGGGGAAAGAGATGGACAAGCAGACTCCACAGTGAATTTGGAGCCCAATGCAGGCTCCATCTCACCACCCTGAGATCATGCCCAAAGCGGAAACCAACAGACAGAAGCTTCACAGACTGAGCCACCCTTGTGCCCCTAAATCATGTTATTTTTAATCTTTACAAATTTAAAGCAAATATGTGATTTCTCGCTGTAATTTGGAGATTTTTTCCATCTTCTCAAATTTCTCAACCATTATTGTTTTTTCTATAAATTATATAGTACATGTGCTTCTTAAATTTATTTCATGTATTTGTATACTAATGATATTAACCTTTCATCTTCAAATTCATTTCTTTTCCTGATTTCACTGAAATTACCTGAGCAAGTAAATGCTCTAGTTTTTGTTTTTGTTTGTTTTTTTTTAAGATTTTATTTATTTGAGAAAGAGAGAGAAAACACAAGCCAGGGGGAGAGGCAGAGAGAGAAGCAGACTCCCTGCTGAGCGGGGAGCCTAATGTGGGACTCGATCCCAGGACCTTGAGATCATGACCTCAGTGGAGGGCAGACACTTAACCAACTGAGCCACTCAGGTACCCCATGCTTTAGTGTTCTTATAAAATTTATTCCCAAGCCTTGATTGACCACTATACTCCAACAGATGCTTTCCAAGTTCACTTCAACTCTCTGTCAGGTCAGTTGGTTAAATTGAACTGAACTGAAGGCATGTACAAATTCTGAATAAAATCTTCCCTGAATATTATATATAAATTTAATCTATTTTTATTAGTACTATGTTTGGTGTATTACTCACCTATACTACCACATTTTTTGCTACCAATGGGTTATCAGTTCTCTCTGAAGCCAGCTTTTTTTTTTTCTTCCTGGTTAGTATTTTATAGTCCTCAGCCCATTTCAGGGTCTTGGAATGCAAGTGTCATACTTGGAAATGCAGCCATTTAAATCCACAAAATGTACATAGATTTCTGAAGAGAATAGGGATTATACATAAAGAACCAAGAGAGTTTGAGAACTATGTACCTGTGCATGTCCATTCTGGCTCAGCCATGGACTTTTCTGTGACCTCAGAGAAGACCTTCTCTCTGTCTTGTCCATTTCTTTTAGTTTTGAGATTTATTTGTTTGTTTATTTATTTATTTATTTATTGGGGCAGGGAGAAGCAGAGGGAGAGAGACAAGCAGATGCCGCACTGAGTATGGAGCCCAACACAGGGCTCGATTCCACCCTGAGATCATGACCTAACCAAAATCAAGAGTTGGGCGCTTAACCTACTGAGACACCCAGGTGCCCCTCCATTTCTTCTTCTGTAATCAGGGATCAAATCATTTTCTGCCCCCTTGGTCTGATCCAAGAAAACTCACTGATGAGATAAAGACAGCAGAAAAGTCAAGACAAAAGACAGCCTTCAGTCAGGAAGAGTCAGTATAATTATCCACCCAGGAACTATTGCAGTATCAGATGGGAGGGGGCAGATGATGTCTGAAGCAGAATGCACAGCAGGGTTGCTGTTGCAGGCTGCTCACCCAAGAACCGAGGTGCGCATTCACAGCCAGTTACAATAACTCAAAACACCTCGAAGGTCAGCTTCAGAAAGTCTTAACAAAGCCTGAGATTTTTCTTAAGGGTTGCTGTCCACATTCACAGCTTGCTCTCTAGATGAAACCAGATGAAAGAACGCCCGGCAACTTACAAAGGTGAAGCCATCTGAGGTAGGGCTGTGGGCTGAATCTACCGTTTGGAGTCAGAGAAAGGCGAAGTTTGTCAAAAAAGATCCCAATTCCCTCAGGAAGAAGCAAACACTTCCAGCAGGGTGAGATTCAAAGAAACATTCATTTCTCTGAAACACATTTACCTGTGGAAGGAAAGAATTTACCCATGAAAGGCAAATCCTTTTTTTCTCAGCTAGAGGAAGCCACCCTCCAGAGTATTCTAAGCAAGTCCAGAATCCTCACACCCCCACACTCCTGACGTTTTGAGCTTCATTTAGGCCAGAGGTTGGCAAACGAAGGGCCACAAGCCAAGAGCAGCCTACCACCATGTTTTTGTACAGCCTGTGAACTGAGACTGATTTTCACATTTTTAAATGGTAGGAAAAAAACCAAATGATGAACAATATTCCATGAAACATGAAAACTGTATGAAATTCAAATTTCAGTGTCCATCAATAATGTGTTTTTTTTAGAATGCAAGCATGCTTATTCATTTATGTATTGTCTGTGGCTGCTCCAGGGTTACAACAACAGAGTAGTTGTGACAGAGACCATTTGGCCCAAAAGCCTAAAATACTTACTACCTGACCCTTTACAGGAAAAAAAAAAAAATGGCTGGCCCCTGATCTAGGCCATCCTCCCACACAATCTTTTTATAGACCTAGTAAACCATAATCTTGCTTTGTGCTTCACGCCTGTCATGGCAGGGAGTTCATCACTTCACAAGCAGGCCTATAACTTTGACAGCAACGATCATCAAAATTATCATTATCTTGAACTCAAATCTCCAACCCACTGGGCCTAATTATGCTCTATTAAAATGACCTAGAATGAGTCTACTCCCTTCACGCATGAAAGCAAAATGAAATGAGAAGAAAATTCTTTGTTACTACTACACGCTTGAGGTGTTGTCTGCTGCTCGACATGAGGAGTAAGGACGTGTAAGAGCTGGTTACCTCAGAGACTCACCCAGTCCCACCAAGCATTCTGTGGGCCTTGGCTTCCTGCAGGGGCCAAAGCTATGGTTCTGGAGGAGGTATAGGCACTGATTTTGGCAATCTCAGGGGAGCCCCCGTGGAGCAGACTGGCTGGCACGCAGGCCCCCCAGTTCTCTCAATGGCACATCTGAGGTAACCGAATTCTGGCTATTTAGTCTTCTATCCCCAGCATTTTCACTCCTCAGCCTATAAACTTGTCTGAAGGAAGCAAGGAAAAGTATTTTAAGTTATAAGGGAGAGGTGGCCTGGGTGGTTTAGCCGATTGAATGCCCAACTCTTGGTTTCGGCTCAAGTCCTGATCTCATGGGTCCTGGGATCAAACCCCCTGTTGGGCTCCATGCTCATCAGGGAGTCAGCTTGGATATTCTCTCTCCCCTCTCTCCGTCTCCCTCTGCCCCTCCCCCCCCACTCGCATGCATGCATGCACTCTCTCTCTTTCAAATAAATAAATCTTTAAAAAAAAAGTTATAAGGTAATCTCAGGTATCATCTTATTCACTGCTGATCGAAGAGAGTTCTGTGGGCCAGTAATGTCAGTATTACCCGAGAACTTGATAAAATTGTAGGATCTCAGGCTCACCCAGATCTTCTGAATTAGAATCTGCATTTCCACAGGATCTCTAGGTGATTCATATGCATGGAAAAGTTGGAAAACTATATATGTAATCCATAGCCATTCTGTAAATTGGAAGCCTGAAGTTTAAATCTAGTGCCTCAAATCCTGGTTCTGATTTCACTTTTCTAACCAGCATCTACAAACATCCAGAAGTCATGATCATACCTTTCAGCATGAAGTAACCCAAAAGGCTGCCTCATCCTGATTCTCTCTCTTTATTCAAAACCAGTACTCCTGGAAATCAAACCCTAGTCCATAACCAGCTGGCTCTGAGCTTAATCTCTTCATGCTTAACACTAGTAAGCCACTCAGTTAAAATATATACACACAAATTCTTAAATAAATAACTGTCTTCCAATATCCTTCAATGGGTGGATGGTTAAACAAACTGTGGTACATCCATACTAACCATACTACTCAATAATAAAAAGGCACAAATTATTAATACACAGAAAAAAACTTGGATAAACCTCAAGTAAATTATGCTGAATGAAAACAGCCAATCTCAAAAGGATATATACTTCATGATTCCATTTATGTAAAATTCCTGAAATAACATAATTAGAGCAATGGAGAGCAGGTTAGGGGTTGATAGGGATTGGGTATAGGGGAGAAGGTGGGTATGGCTATAAAAGGATAAGTAAGAGGTGCTTAGGTGGCCCAACTGGTTGAGCATCCGACTCTTGGTTTTAGCTCAGGTTGTGATCTCAGGGTCGTGGGATCAAGTCCTGTGTTAGGCTCCACGCTCAGTGGGGAGTCTGCTTAAGACTCTCCCTCTCCCCACACCTTCTCCCTCTACAAAAGTAAATAAAACATTTTTTTTAATGATAAATAACATGAGGGAGTCATATGGGGATAAAAGAGATTTTCTGTATTTTGATTATGGTGGTAGTTACACAGAGCTACACTAGTGAGAAAACTGCATAGAGCTAAACATACATATGGGTGTGCACACACCCACGTGCAAGCATAACTGATGAAATTTGAATAAGCTTTGTGAATCGCACCAACATTGATCTCCAGATTTTGATACTGAACAATAGTTATGCAAGATGCAAATGTTGGGGGAGACCAGGTGAAGAGTACACAGAACCTTGATGTATTTTTCTTGGCAACTTCCTGTGAATCTGTGATTATTTCATAATAAAATGTTAAAAAAAGAAAATTTCGAAGATGCACTAACATATGGATGAATGAATGAGTAAATCAATGAACAAAACATTATCCACAATAGGAGTGGGAGAGGCAGGTCCCTTTCAACTGAGAATATGTTTTCTCTATTTTTTATTATAAACTGTTACGAAGATTCCATCAGTTATAACTCTGTCCTCTAATTTGGCTGCTTCTAACTAGATGTAGTCTTGGCATTTGGAGAATGACGAGACATTTTTAGGCTTCTGACAACTGTAAGATATGACTATATAATAAATCAAATTTCAAAGATCTAGAAACATTTCTTAAGGATAAATCTTGTCTTTCTGTAAAGGTGCAAAAATACATCATGTCTCACACATAATACTTTTATCTAAGACATTTATTTGGGGCTGAAAGAATTAAAAACACATTCACAGGACTGTGAGGTCAAGATCTTCATATTATAGGCCCTGTCCCCCACCTCCTGCATCTCAGATTTTTTCCTTAAAACCATCTTAACTAACATGAAAACGGGCCATGCATTTTAACGTAATCGCCACTTTTGCCCTTGCACATGTAATTGCTTGAATTTTAGTTTTAATTCTCTCTCTTGCTGTAATTATGAGAACAATTAAGTGTCAGAGTTCACAGCGTCTCAATTTTAAGAAGAGAGGAACAGCCAAAATGAAGTCCTTTTCCTCCCTTGAAATACCAATTGCTAAAACAGCTGCAACTAACATTTTCATAGTGCTTTGCAACTGATAACACACTTTCACTTAGAAAGATTCATTTAGGGGTCAACTCAGACAGTATGGAAAATGGTGTTAAAAGCCACTAAAGTAGGAACAGAGAATTGCATGGACATTTTCCCATGAATCAGCAAAACCTGTCTAGGTACAACTGAGTCCACTGACTCCAAGGAAAACCAGGACACCCCACCCTTTGCCACAATCTCTCATGCTGATATTTTTGAATTCCTAATCATGGCCACCATCATTCTCCAAGAGAATGTGTATGTGTCCTGAGCTTGGGGGAAAGAAAGTTAAAGGTATGAACCAGGACTTGAATCTACCAAACAACTGTAAAAGCTAATGGCTTGAATTTGGGTGAGCCAGAGTCCACCCAGTTAAGGAGGGCCTCCCACTTATTGATTGTAAAACCTACCCATGCACCAGCATCTTGGTTCTTTGTGACTCCTAGTTGATAAACTGAGTGCTTATGGAAAGCAAACAGGGCAGAGTAGTTACATGGAGTCCAGAATACATATATTTATTGAATCCTCAGTAAGTATGTGCTTTGGGAAAAGCAACTCTTATCCAAGGCTGCAAGGGATATTGAAATGGGTTGAGACCAGAGCAAAACTAGAACCCAAATACAAATGTTCAAAAGGACAAGTGGTAATGTCACTAAATTAGAAAGAGGCAAGAAACAGAAAAAAAGCAAAAGGGGAGCACATAGCCCTGAATTCAAGCAGCAAGGTATGGTATGTCCATGAGGAATGATTGGGGCATTCCCTGGGGCAGACAGCCATCTTTTGTGGACCATGCAGAATGTAGGCAAGCTGGATGAGCAAAAAGATCAGAAGGCGGGCAGACTGAAGAGATGTGAGTAGAGGGAAATGTACTTATTTTCCTCAAGCACCTTATAGCACAGTGGAAAAGCTAGATGCATTCACTGTAATTAACACAAGCATACAGGTGTATGGTAAATGTCTTCCTAGAGAAACAAACAATGGCCCCAAGGGAATACAGGAAAAAGAAAAATTGGTTTTGATTTGGGAATCTTAGAAGGCTTTGCTGGGGAAGAAGCATTTAAGATACTGTTTCTTTTACTTTTTCTTTTTTTTAAAGATTTTATTTATTTATTTGACAGAGAGAGACACAGCGAGAGAGGGAACACAAGCAGGAGGAGTGGGAGAGGGAGAAGCAGGCTTCCCACCAAGCAGGAGCCCGATGCGGGGTTCAATCCCAGGACTCTGGGATCATGACCTGAGCTGAAGGCAGACGCTTAACGACTGAGCCACCCAGGCACCCCTGGGGAAGAAGCATTTAAACTGGATTTTTATAGATAGCATTTCAAGAACCAGAGATGTGGGAAGACAAATTCTGATAGAAGGAAAAGCACGTTCAAAAGCAAGAAAGGTAAGAATGTATGAAATATCCTTGCAATGTATTATTTGAATATAAAGAGAGCAACTGGCCTCACAGGTCAGTGGGCCTGGAAAGATGTGCAGACCAAATTAGACCACTGTGGGTCTTGGCCTGATAGGGAAATGACATGCATGGTAGATATTATGGCAAACAGAGGAGGGGAAGAATGGAGGCAAAAATGTCAGTGAGGAGAACGTGTCAAAGAGAGGTCATGAGGTTCTTGACTGGAGGTGTTCAAGAACCTGCAGAAGTGGGTGATTGGAGGTACATCAGTGGGAAAAAAGTCAAAGATATTTTTGAGATTTCCAACCAATATCACTGAAAGATGGTGATGCTGTTCAAAAAGTACTAGTACTAGGATATTATGAGATGGTTTTAAATATTTTTCTTCTTTTTGTCAAATGATTCATATCAAAAATATACATTTCTGACTACTTTGAAAATCACATATGAGATTATTTATAACTTTAAGACATTTCCCATATTAATTTGGGTTATTTAGGTTGAATTTAATAGAAGCAGAGCCTGAGACAAGAATTTGGGTCCCAAGACATATGATTTATTGAGAGTGCACCTGGGAGAAATTTGTAAGGGAGGCAAGGAAGCAGGTGGGGTAAGGAAACTAGTTAAGCAAGTCCAGCCTCAGCCTTGGTCCCTTGGGAACGTCTTAAACATGAATTGCATCACAGAGTTGGTCTCAATTTGAGGTAAAGGGCTCAACTTTTTGTACCCTTGAATCCATCAGTCCTTGGCTTCAGGCTGTCCTGGGGCCAAGGAGATAAGCCTAATTACTTGGGTTTGAAGGTTCCCCATTAACTTAGGGCAATTCTCTAAAGAAGGGAGCAGGTGTGAGCCTTTAGTGGTCAACATTCACAGCAGCTGGGCATGGGTGTACCATCTTAATACAAGGAACCTAGGTGGGGTACCATTACTGCCCACTACCTGCAAGTTTGGGTATTCACACTGGATAACCATACATATCCTAGGGTATTGCAAATAAAGGATATTTTGGTAACTTATTATTTCTTTAATTACCCCTTGTCTCCCCAGCTGAGGATGAGCTGGAAGAGGAGATATTCCAACTCACATCTCTAATTGGGACACTTTGGAACAAGGTCTTTGAAAGCAAGAATACTGCCAAGAGAGTGTTGAGTTCTCCAAAATTTATTCCATTTTTAACCCCAGCTTCTGTCTTCCCCACAGAGTATCATGGTCAGAATATACTCTTGTTTGAATTTGTGGCTCATGATCATGGTTGCCTGGTAACATTTTAGCTTAAGCATCCATTGATCTCAAATTACAGGAAACATCTGAGCCCAGAAGCAGAATGAGCCCTGAATAAGTGCCCAGGCTTTAGTGCTGAAATTATGAATCAACCAAGACTATCTTTAAAAAGAACTTTTAGATGAGCTCTGTGTAATTGACAAGCAAGAGTGAATAATTTTCAGGAAAAGTTGGGGTCATAGCTTAGTTGCTTCTAACAAAGAATCAATGAAGGCAGTAGTTGGATTTAATTATTTCATGAGCTTGTGAGTTTCTGGAACATGACCATAGAAAATAGTCTGTTCAAGGGTTGCTGCTTAAATGAGAAAGTTTTTAAAAGTATTCAAAAGAAAAAAAATGGGATTATGTCACAAGGATACAGGAACTAGTTTGAAGGAGCTCTTAATGGACAAATCTAAGACAAATTGAGCACCAAAATATTTAAGGAAGGTAATCTTTGAGTCTGTACCAAAAATAGCTAGACAAATTCATGAATAAACAGGAGGAAAGGAAGGCTCTTATTCAAAAAGAGAGCTGATTACTGGCTGGTAGTTGCAGCAGATGAACTATAGTTGGAAAATCATTATTATTTTTTAAAAGATTTATTTATTTATTTATTTGAGAGAGAGAGAGAGAGTTAAAGCATGCATATGGATGAACGGAAGGAAAAGCAGAGGGAGAGGATCTTTAAGCAGACTCCCGCTGAGCGGGGAGACCGATGTGGGCTCACAACCCATGAGACCATGACCTGAGCCCAAATCAAAAGTTGGATGCTCAACCAACTGAGCCACCCAGGCACCCCTGAAAATCATTATTTTGCAACCATCATAGCAAAGATAGGATCAGGCAAGAATTATCAAAGGATGCTAAATTCATGGAGAAATTTTGATGAGGAGCAAGATAGTTACATGGTCTTAAGTGTCTCTGACCAACTCTTTTATTAGTTGCAAAGAAAGTGTATTAACTATACTATAAGGAAACTGAACAACCTCTTAATGGGGAAAAACTTGGATAGTACTTTGGTTGATCAAAATCAACAAGACTAATGAAGGGCCAATGGACAAAATATGCATCCTAATGTTATATCATGACAAGGGTCCAATATCCCCAATGCAGTATTCCAGCTGAGAATGCACAACCTCAATCTAGGGATGAGGAACTCTCAGAAATCCCCAAATGAGGACTATTCCATTAAAAGGAGGCAGTTGTGTTATTCAAAATTGTCAATGTCATAACTTAGAAGACAAGCTGATGAAAGAAAACTAAAGAGATATGACAATTAAGTGAAATGTATGACCCTAGACTGGAAAATAATGCTATACATGTCATGAAATTCACAAGTGACTGTGGTTATTTAAAGAATGTCCTTATCCTTAGGAAACATATACTTAAGAATCTAGGGGTGAGATCAGAAGGAGGAGCAAGATGGTGGAGGAGTAGGAGACCTAAATTTCATCTGGTCCCAGGAATTCAGCTACATAGGTATCAAACCATTCTGAATACCTACGAACTCAACAGGAGATAAAAGAAAAGAATAGCAGCAACTCTCTGAACAGAAAAGCGACCACTTTCTGGAAGGTAGGACGTGCAGAGAAGTGTCCGAGGCGATATTCGGGAAGATAGATGGCGGGGGAGGGGGCCTCCGTCAGCCACTTCTGGCAAGTGATAGAGCAGCTGAGCACAAAATCAGAACTTTTAGAAGTCAGCTCCGCTGAGGGACATCGCTCAAGTGGCTAAGCGGGGGGTGGAAACCTCGCGGGACAGTCTGGTCTCAGGACCCTCAGGGTCACAGAAAGACTGGGGGTGCCTGAGTACAGCAGAGATCCCAGGTATTGCAGCAGTGAAGTCGGCTGCAAAGATGGAGCCGAGGAGCGGGGTCTAAGCTCAGGGTTGCCATAAACCGTGATCTGCGGCACAGTCAGGTCACTGCTCTTCCAGCAGGGACCCAACAAGCAGCAGATCCGGGGAGACTCCCCTTCCTCCCCCAGGAGAAGCGGCGCGGGAGCGCAACACAGGGATCTGCTGGGTTTGGAGACTCCACACGGGGTCGGGGGCCAGAGACAGAAATGCTTGGTCACAGGTTGGGAGAGCACGGAGTGCAGCAGGAGACCAGGGAGACAGGAGTGATTGACTGCTTTTCTCTGGGGCCTCACTGAGGAGTGGGAACCCAGGTTCTCGGCTCCTCCAGGCGGAGATTGGGAGGCCGCTGTTTTCACACTGGTCCTCCAAAGCTGTACGGAAAGCTTGCAGGGAACCAAAGCTCCTGAGAGCAAACCCCAGCAGATTACTTAGCCCCGACTGGCAAGGGCGGGGCAATTCCACCTCTGGCAAAGACATTTGGGAACCATGGCAACAGGCCCCTCCCCCAGAAGATCAGCAAGAACAGCCAGCCAAGGCCAAGTTTACTGATCAATGAGAATAGCAGCACTAGCAGAATACTGCACATAGAATTCCTGGCTTTTTTCCCCCTGATTCTTTAGTCTTTCAAAGTTAATTTTTTTGAATTTTTCTTTTTCCCTTTTTCAACCAACATCTTATCAATTCCTTTTTTAAAAATCTTTCTTATTTTTCATTTTTACAATCATATTCTATCCCTTCATAGTAGTTAACCTTATTTTTGGTATATACATAAGTTATTCTCTCTTTAAAATTTTGGGATACAGTTGCTTCTAACAGACCAAAATATACCCTAAATCTCTAGTGTATGGCTTTGTTCTAGTCTCCTGCCTGATCACATTCTCTCCCTTTTTTTTTTTTTTAAAGATTTTATTTATTTGACAGAGAGAGACACAGCGAGAGAGGGAACACAAGCAGGGGAGTGGGAGAGGGAGAAGCAGGCTTCCCGCTGAGCAGGGAGCCCGATGCGGGGCTCGATCCCAGGACCCTGGGACCATGACCTGAGCTGAAGGCAGACGCTTAACGACTGAGCCACCCAGGCGCCCCTCCCTTTTCTTTTTTAAGCCTCTTCTTTTTTTTTCAACCAAATTATCAATTCCTTTTACAAAATCTTTTATAATTTTCATCTTTACAGTCATATTCCATCCCTTCATAGTATTTACCCTTATTTTTGTACATATATAAGTTTTTCTTTCTTTAAAATTTTGGGAGGCAATTTCTTCTAACAGAACAAAATATGCCCAATATCTAGTGTGTGGCACTGATCTATACACCAGCCTGATCATATTTGATCATATTCTTTTTTTTTAACTTATCTTTTTCTTTTTCTTTTTTTTTTTTTCTTCTTTCTTTCCCTTTCATTTCTCCCGGTTTCAGATCTCTTCTGATTTTTTTAGTGTATATTATTCTGGGGTCAGTGTGACACTGTTAGCATTTTGTTCTCTCATTCATCTATTCTCCTCTGGACAAAATGACAAGACAGAAAAAATCACCTCAAAAAAAAAGAACAAGAGGCAGTACTGACTGCCAGGGACCTAATCAATACGGATATTACTAATATGTTGGAACTTGAGATCAGAATGACAATTATAAAGATACTAGCTGGGCTTGAAAAAAGCATGGAAGACTAGAGAAACACTTTCTGGAGAAATAAAAGAACTAAAATCTAACCAAGTCAAAATCAAAAAGGCTATTAATGAGGTGCAATAAAAAATGGAGGCTCTAACTGCTAGGATAAATGAGGCAGAAGAGAGAATTAGTGATATAGAAGACCAAATGATGGAAAATAAAGAAGCTGAGAAAAAGAGAGATAAACAACTACTGGAACACGAGGGCAGAATTTGAGAGATAAGTGATACCATAAGACGAAACAATATTAGAATAATTGGGATCCCAGAAGAAGAAAGAGAGAAGGGGCAGAGGGTATATTGGAGCAAATTATAGCAGAGAAATTCCCTAATTTGGGAAAGGAAACAGGCATCAAAATCCAGGAAGCACAGAGAACCCCCCTCAAAATCAATAAAAATCGGTCAACACCCCGACATTTAAGAGTAAAACTTAAAAGTCTCATAGACAAAGAGAAAATCCTGAAAGCAGCTTGGGACAAGAGATCTGTAACCTACAATGGTAGAAACATTAGATTGGCAACAGACCTATCCACAGAGACCTGGCAGGCCAGAAAGGACTGGCAGGATATATTCAGAGCACTAAATGAGAAAAATATGCAGCCAAGAATACTATATCCAGCTAGGCTGTCATTGAAAATTGAAGGAGAGGTAAAAAGCTTCCAGGACAAACAAAAACTAAAGGAATTTGCAAACACGAAACCAGCCCTACAAGAAATCTTGAAAGGGGTCCTCTAAACAAAGAGAGAGCCTAAAAAACCATAGATCACAAAGGAACACAGAAAATATACAGTAACAGTCACTGTACAGGCAATACAATGGCACTAAATTCATATCTTTCAATAGTTACCCTGAATGTAAATGGGCTAAATGCCCCAAACAAAACACACAGGCTATCAGATTGGATAAAAAAACAAGACCCATGTATATGCTGTCTGCGAGAGACTCATTTTAGACCCAAAGACACCCCCAGATTGAAAGTGAGGGGGTGGAAAACCATTTACCATGCAAATGGACACCAAAAGAAAGCTGGGGTGGCAATCCTTATATCAGACAAATTAGATTTTAAAGATTTTATTTATTTGACAGAGAGAGACACAGTGAGAGAGGGAACACAAGCAGGGGGAGTGGGAGAGGGAGAAACAGGCTTCCCGCGGAGCAGGGAGCCCGATGTGGGGCTCGATCCCAGGCCCTGGGATCATGACATGAGCCGAAGTCAGACGCTTAACAAGTGAGCCACCCAGGCGCCCCTCAGACAAATTAGATTTTAAACCAAAGACTATAATAAGAGATGAGAAAGGACACTATATCATACTTAAAGGGTCTATCCAACCAGAAGATCTAACAATTGTAAATATCTATCCCCCTAACATGGGAGCAGCCAATTATATAAGCCAATTAATAACAAAAGCAAAGAAACACATCGACAACAATACAATAATAGTGGGGGATTTTAACACCCCCCCCCTCACTGAAATGGACAAATCATTTAAGCAAAAGATCAACAAGGAAATAAAGACTTTAAATGACACACTGGACCAATTGGACTTCACAGATATATTCAGAACATTCCATCCCAAAACAACAGAATACACATTCTCTCTAGTGCCCATGGAACATTCTCCAGAATAGATCACATCCTAGGTCATAAATCAGGTCTCAACCGGTACCAAAAGATTGGGATCATTCCCTGCCTATTTTCAGACCACAATGCTGTGAAACTAGAACTCAATCACAAGAGGAAAGTTGGAAAGAACTGAAATATGTGGAGGCTAAAGAGCATCCTACTAAAAAATGAATGGGTCAACCAGGATATTAAAGAAGGATTAAAAAAATTCATGGAAATCAATGCAAATGAAAACACAACTGTTCAAAATCTTTGGGATGCAGCAAAGGCAGTCCTAAGAGGAAAGTATATAGTAATACAAGCCTTTCTCAAGAAGCAAGAAAGGTCTCAAGTACACAACCTAACCCTACACCTAAAGGAGCTGGAGAAAGAACAGCAAATAAAACCTAAACCCAGCAGGAGAAGAGAAATAATAAAGATCAGAGCAGAAATCAATGAAATAGAAACCAAAAGAACATTAGAACAGATCAACGAAACTAGAAGCTGTTTCTTTGAAAGAATTAACAAGATTGATAAGCCCCTGACCAGACTTATCAAAAAGAGAAGAGAAATGACCCAAATCAACAAATTCATGAATGAAAGATGAGAGATCACAACACTAAAGAAATACAAACAATTATAAGAACATATTATGAGCAACTCTATGCCAGCAAATTAGATAATCTGGAAGAAATGGATGCATTCCTAGACATGTATCAACTACCAAAACTGAACCAGGAAGAAATAGAAAACCTGAACAGACCTATAACCACTAAGGAAATTGAAGCAGTCATCAAAAATCTCCCAAAAAACAAAAGCCCAGGGCCAGATGGCTTCCCAGGGGAATTCTACCAAACATTTCAAGAAGGATTAATACCTATTCTTCTGAAACTGTTCCAAAAAATAGAAATGGAAGGAAAACTTCCAAACTCATTTTATGAGGCCAGCATTACCTTGATCCCAAAACCAGACAAGGACCCCATCAAAAAGGAGAATTATAGACCAATATCCCTGATGAACATGGATGCAAAAATTCTCACCAAAATACTAGCCAGTAGGATCCAACAGTACATTAAAAGGATTATTCACCATGACCAAGTGGGATTTATCCCTGGGCTGCAAGGTTGGTTCAACATCTGCAGATCAATCTACGTGATAAAATACATTAATAAAAGAAAGAACAAGAACCATATGATCCTCTCAATAGATGCAGAAAAAGCATTTGACAAAGTACAGCATCCTTTCTTGATCAAAACTCTTCAGAGTATAGGCATAGAGGGTACCTACCTCAATATCATAAAAGCCATCTATGAAAAACCCACAGCGAATATCATTCTCAATGGGGAAAAACTGAGAGCTTCCCCCTAAGGTCAGGAACATGGCAGGGATGTCCACTATCACCACTGCTATTCAACATAGTATTAGAAGTCCTAGCCACAGCAAGCAGACAACAACAACAACAACAAAAAGGCATCTGAATTGGCAATGAAGAAGTCAAACTCTCACTCTTTGCAGATGATATGGTTCTTTATGGGGAAAACCCAAAAGACTCCACCCCCAAAACTGCTAGAACTCATACAGGAATTCAGTAAAGTGGCAGGATAGAAAATCAATGCACAGAAATCAGTGGCATTCCTATACACCAACAACAAGACAGAAGAAAGAGCAATTAAGGAGTCGATCCCATTTACAATTGCACCCAAAACCATAAGATACCTAGGAATAAATCTAAGCAAAGAGGCAAATGATCTGTACTCAGAAAACTATAAAATACTCATGAAAGAAATGGAGGAAGACACAAAGAAATGGAAAAACATTCCATGCTCATGTATTGGAAGAACAAATATTGTGAAGATGTCAACGCTACCTAGAGCAATCTACACATTCAACTCAATCCCTATCAAAATACCATCTATATTTTTCAAGGAAATGGAGTAAATAATCCTAAAATTGGTATGGAACCAGAAAAGACCCCAAATAGCCAGAGGAATGTTGAAAAAGAAAAGCAAAGCTGGTGGCATCACAATTCCAGACTTCCAGCTCTATTACACAGCTGTCATCATCAAGACAATAAGGTACTGGCACAAAAACAGACACATAGATCAATGGAACAGAATAGAGAGCCCAGAAATAGACCTTTAACTCTATGGTCAACTAATCTTCGACAAAGCAGGAAAGAATGTCCATTGGGAAAAGGACAGTCTCTTCAACAAACGGTGTTGGGCAGATTGGACACCCACATGCAGAAGAATGAAACTGGACCATTGCCTTACACCACACACAAAAATAGACTCCAAATGGTTGAAAGACCTAAATGTGAGACAAGAGTCCATCAAAATCCAAAGGAGAACACAGGCAGCAACCTCTTTGACCTCAACCGCAGCAACTTCTTCCTAGAAACATCGCCAAAGGCAAGGGAGGCAAGGGTAAAAATGAACTATTGGGACTTCATCAAATAAAAGCTTTTGCAAAGCAAAAGAAACAGTCAAAAAAAACAAAAGACAACCAACAGAATGGGAGAAGATATTTGCAAATGACATATCACATAAAGGGCTAGTATCCAAAATCTATAAAGAACTTCTTAAACTCAACACCCAAAGAACAAATGATCCAATCAAGAAATGGGCAGAAGACATGAACAGACATTTTTCCAAAGAAGACATCCAAATGGCCAACAGACACATGAAAAAGTGCTCAACATTGTTCGGCATCAGGGAAATCCAAATCAAAACCTTAATGAGATACCACCTCACACCAGTCAGAATGGCTGAAATTAACAAGTCAGGAAACGACAGATGTTGGCGGGGATGCGGAGAAAGGGGAACCCTCCTACACTGTTGGTGGGAATGCAAGCTGGTGCAGCCACTCTGGAAAACAGTATGGAGGTTCCTCAAAAAGTTGAAAATAGATCTACCCTATGACCCAGCAATTGCACTACTGGGTATTAACCCCAAAGATACAAATGTAGGGATCCAAAGCGGTACATGCACCCCGGTGTTTTTAGCAGCAATGACCACAATAGCCAAACTGTGGAAAGAGCCAAGATGTCCATCGACAGATGAATGGATAAAGAAGAAGTGCTATATATATACAATGGAATATTATGCAGCCATCAAAAAAATGAAATCTTGCCATTTGCAACAATGTGGATAGAACTAGGGAGTATTATGCTAAGTGAAATAAGTCAATCAGAGAAAGACATGTATCATATGTCCTCACTGATATGAGGAATTCTTAATCTCAGGAAACAAACTGAGGGTTGCTGGAGTGGTGGGGGGTGGGAGGGATGGGGTGGCTGGGTGCTAGACATTGGGGAAGTTATATGCTATGGTGAGTGCTGTGAATTGTGTAAAGACTGTTGAATCACAGACCTGTACCTCTGAAACAAATAATACATTATATGTTAAAAAAAAAAAAAAAATAGTAGGAAGGGAAGAATAAAGGGGGGGAAATCGGAGGGGGAGACAAACCATGAGAGACTATGGACTCTGAGAAACAAACTGAGGGTTCTAGAGGGGAGGGGGTTGGGTGGCTGGGTTAGCCTGGTGTTGGGTATTAAAGAAGGCAGGTACTGAATGGAGCACTGTGTGTTACACGCAAATAATGAATCATGGATTATTACATCAAAAACTATTGATGTAGTGTATGGTGATTAACATGAGATAATAAAATAAAATTTAAAAAATTAAAAAAGGTCAAAGAAAAAAACAGGATATCAAAAAAAACGAATCTAGGGGTCAAGAGTTATAATGTATGCAACCTCCTCCCTAATGGTTTACAAAAATCAGTTTATACAGTGTGTATGTATGCATATGCATATTTAGATAGAGAGGTGGGAAAAAAGACAATTAAGTCAAAATGTTAACAAAAGATAAATCTGGGTATTCCTGCAGCTTTTCTGTAAGTTTCTAGATAAAAATGTATTTACAGTTAAGATGCTTTAAAAAAAAAATAGGGGCAACTCAGTACATATATATCAATACCATTATCTCAAAATGATTCCCTGCCATTTGAATAGAATGGAGTTCATTCCTGTAACTTGATTCCAGCACACCACCAATGACCTGGCCCCCACACCACTACTGATGTTTCTACCCCATGACATCCCAGCTCTCAAATGCTCCCCCTCTGATCATCTGGCCACACATAAAATGATATGCCTAATAGAAGCACAGTTAGCATGGTGTCCCCTCCCTGTTTTAAGGTCCTTTGTTGACTACAAATTATAGATCAAATTCATTTGGTTGACCTTCAAGACCCTCCTAATATGACCCCAAATTGGTATTCCTTTCTACTTTCTACTAATATCTCTGACAAAATGTGGTGTAATAGAATATGAGGCTTAGGGTCAGAAAGACCCTGAGTTCTCACATAACTCCAAACTTCTGTGTGAGATAAGGCAGATTCCTCAACCTCTCTCGGGTGCAATTTCTTCATCACACACACACACACACACACACACACAAACAACCAGTACCCCAGTTCATCAGTGCTCCCAAGGCTGTAATAATTGCCATTCCTCAATTCTCTACAGAAGTTTTTCTGACTGGCATTGCCTCATCCTTGACTGTTTTTCTCTGTGAGAGCATTCTTTGATCCAACCTCAGTCTTGTATCTTTTGTGGAGATCTTCCACCTTCCCCACACATTTACAATTGCTCTCCATTCCACATTCTCATAGTCCTTTGGTCATATCTCTATTATGAATTCATGTTTTATTCCCCATCTTTATCTCAGTATTGGACCAAATGAGCTCTCAATAGCTCTCAAAACACGTGGGCCCTCCTCCTGTGGAGCACTGCGGGGGGGGGGGGGGGTAAAAAATACCCGTATAGTATTATCTCCCATTTTGGATTACACATTCATTTAGGGTGGTGGCCATGTCTTCACGTATCCATCTGAATTCCCCACTAGACATTCAGCAGAGTGCAATAGGGTTCTTTGACCTCAATTTTGGTGAAATTATAATAACAATAATGATAATAATAGCTAATACTTACTGAGCATTTATTAAATTCCTGGTCCTCTTCTAGTACTTTATACATATTAAAACATTTAATCCTCACAATGATTTCATGAGGTACAGGCACTCTATCACTAGTCCCAGTTTCCAGGTAGGGAAACTGAGACACAAAGAGGCTAAATAATCTGCCAAAGTCGGTAAAGCAGCAGAGCCAGGAATGAAGCCCAGATAGTTGGGTTCCAAAACTCACTCTCTGGGGCGCCTGGGTGGCTCAGTTGGTTAAGCGACTGCCTTTGGCTCAGGTCATGATCCTGGCTCCCGGGATCGAGTCCCGCATCAGGCTCCCTAGTCAGCAGGGAGTCTGCTTCTCCCTCTGACCCTCCCCCCTCTTATGCTCTCTCTATCTCATTCTCTCTCTCAAATAAATAAATAAAATCTTTAAAAAAAAAAAAAAACCTCACTCTCTGAACCATTATTCTGCACCATTTATCCTCAGACTATATTGGGATCTTTACATCTGAAGGACAGCAGGTTGCCACTGTGACAGCAAGGAGAATGTCTGCAAATAGGGAAGACTGTCACTAGAAGTATCAATGCCATAGGACAGCCATCCCACCTGGGCTTCTCAGGAGGTTATGTTTTTTTATTCAGTGCCTTTCCAGCAACAACAGTCTGCTTTCTTCCAGTGTCTTCCTTATTCCTTCCCCCAAGTCAGCAGTTACTGCTTTACTACCAGTTTATGTTTGGGGGCTCCATATCCTGGGTATCTTACCACCAAACCTCCTCTCCTATTAGATTTTTCCTGTGATGATGCTATATAACAACTCCCTAAATCTCAGTGGATTACAACAAATGCCTACTTTTCTTATTTTTCTCTAAAGATCAGCTGTGGTTTGGCTACTCTTGGTTGGGCTTACCTGGTTTGGGTGGGCTGGGCTGGACTCAGCTTCAGATCACATTCACCTCTGTTCCATGTGTTCTCATAATTTGAAACCCAGATGAATGCCAAAGACAAGTCCTTCATAAAACAAACAGTAGAGCAAAAGAGGCTAAACTAACTATAGAGCATATTTAAGTCCTCTGAACATGATACGTCTGCTAATCACCATTGGCCAGAACAAGTTGTGTAAACCCATAATGAACAAGGATAGGGATTCATACTCTGCCTACTCTACTGAGAGGGAAAATCACATGACAAAGAGCATGAAAATAAAACTGTATTTTAGAAAGAAGTGAAAAAGTGGGAATGGTAATCCAATCTACAGAACTCTCCAATGTCCCAGAGACAGCAAGGCAGGGGTTCCCAACACAAATAACAGCAGGAACAGTGCAAAGCATGGCTTACCCTTGGGCTTCAATGTGGACTCAGCCCCAGCAGTCATTTGGAAGTGGATGGATGAGACCACAGGATGGCCAGAGAGCGTACTCATGTATAATATACCTACCTCAGAAAAGTCACGTTACCCCAATCTGATTAAGTGGAGTATGATGATGCAATCAACCAACAAATAGCTATTGAGCACAGAACTACAGCACTGACTTGGTGTTGTTGAGTCCCAAAGAGAAATGGTATGTCAAGGATCAATTGACCTCTCTGGGAAGACAGGACTAACACACTTGCAATACTTCCTGAACAAGCCAGTGTGTGATTAAGTTCTCAATCACACAGAGGAGCTCCTAGAGAAAAGGACAGTATTTTATAAAGTGATAATTGCACAGCACAAAGCACACGCAGAGAAAGCCTTGGGGAATTGAGAGCTTTGAAAGAGGACCTTGAATGTCCTATAGATAGAAAGAGCAGATAGCAAATGTTAGATGCATTTCCAGAGAGGATAACCAGATGAGTCAGGAGAGATGGGGACAATAATAGTGTGGGATATTATAGGGTTGTCATTTAATAGAGTTTTAGAAAATCATATTCCAGGAGCAAGAGAGGGATAAAGGAAATTGGCCTAAACTGACAAATACCTTGGCTGCCCTGGTCTGAGAGAAATTCCTGAACTGTCTTTTTGACTTAAAGTTCTATTTTCTGTGTTATTTTTTACAGCTTCAAACGCCTTCACTTTCTGACTAAACTGTGTGGAAAGAAACGAAATTTAAATGATTCAACATATGTCACCCAGAACTACTGGGCCCTGCCGTTCTTTTTTAAAGACAACCCCCATGAGAGTTTCTATTTTCAGTTTGAGCAGATTTCCATTTCAACCAGACCTAGCTGGGATGATACTTTTCCCTTCTGTCCTATTCAGTCTGGGAGCCAGTTGGGATTCTTTAAAAGATCTGCTGTGTTGCTGAGCATCCTGGAAGAATGCAGCATTGCAGTAGATCCAGCTGAACCAATAAATCATGACCTGGACACACCAGCCATTGTGCCTTCCTGTTTATCACAAACAACAGGAAATGCCTGTACTTTCTTCCTTCTTGGCAATGTAGCACCCAAGGGGTTATAATATGAAGAGGAAGAATTAAAAGCAGAAAGCTAGATATTTTTCTAGCTTGAGTTAAAATGTAACTTTGGGATGATAAATTTCATTACAGAGACTTCTAGTACTTGTCCAGATCTGGTTCTAGGAGCATAGGAAGATTAAGTATCCTACTTTATTGCTGCAGGGTGATGATATTTGACTGGTTCTGGCCAATGGCCTGAGACATGGATGAAGCTGGGAAAGACCTAGTCACATTTCTCCACTGCCTCTTCCCCTGCCTGTTGAACAAGGAGGCTGTTTGTTCCTGATGGTGCACCTAACAGTGGTGCCCCATCAGCCTGGACCACCAAGTTATTGTATGGACGCTGTCCTGAAGGATTTCCTGGATACTCAGAGGACACTGCCTTAGCAAAAAGATACCTTTGCTATAGTTAGTTGCTGAAATTCCAGAATTATTTTTTATCACAGTTTGACCTACCTGTGCTGACTAATAAATTCTAACCCATACTTACAAGGTTCTAAAAGACAGTAAACTTGATTTAGGCTAGAGTAATTAAGACTGGACAACATAGAGCTCAGTGTGGAGGTGTCTGAGCAGCATAAAGTAACCCCTAAGCTCCAACATGAGTTTTACTCATAGGTGAATCCCTCACAATCTCATTTAGAACCTAACAGTTCTTAGTTCTTACTTTATACACAATTCTAACATAGCTTCTCCTTTCCTTTCTAGAAAGTTAGAAAGGAGAGTGTTCAGAGTCACACTTACAGCAACAAACAGAGACAGCTGACAGCTCATCAGCTTGGGTGTATTTGCTGCATTCTTGGTCCTGAATTAGATGAATTTACAAATTCCCATAAATTTTCCCGTGACTTTCCGAAATGTCATTTAGTCTGTATCCTGGCAATGATTGCTTAATGCCTTCTCTGTGACCCATCACCCTATGATGCCCAACATTACCTAAAGAGGATACAGTGGAAAGAATATCAGGAGCATGGTGTTGAGAAGAAACCAGTGCAAGCTCATTGGCTTGAACATATACTATGGCTTCTTACCACTGGCCCACAGCATTGGATCTGAGTGTAGACGTAAAACGCGTAAGGGGCTAGAAGGCATCAGCTTCTTATTCTCAAAGAACAGTGTGATTTACAGAAGCAAATTCATTATACAAATGTGGACATACAGCAGCCCTTTCTAGTATTGCAAACTTCATTTATATTGGCCACAATCTCTTGAGGACTCTTTTCTAAGGTTAATTCTACCTGGCAGGTATATAGAACTATAGATCTTTGATTGCCATTTTCTCCTGCACACCTGACCACTGTTCATGAAGAATAAAGTTGACAGGTGGTGCCTGGGGGAGACATGATGGAAGTTAACAGATCACATTGTGCTATAGCCATTAGATGTTTATAAGCCACATCTAGATGTTCATAACCTACCTCTACAGGCCATCCAAATCCTATGGTTTTTTATGCATCATCTGTCATTTTCCCACATCAGAAGCCAAGCAATGAGGGAGTGACTGAAAGGGAAACTATGGTGAATTTAATTTTCTAACCAATTATCTCCCTGAATGGATATCTTTCTTATGAAAGTACCTTGAACTCTAAGAAGATGGGTGCCCTGTTTTCCTGGCCGGCCTATCTTCCAGAATTGCATCTGAAAATTCCTGGCCTCTGCACTGGCTGGTGTTTATGTTTAGCAACCAGGAGTTTGGAATGATGTTCAAAAGAGGATACATGAGGTTGATCTATGCCAGGTAACAAAGTATGACCTGCTGGAGGTCCCTAACTTTCAGTGACACCTGATGAAGAATCCTCGGTAAAAAGAGTCCATATTGAATTGGGAAACGTTTACAGAGAAAGCATTCAATGGTGACCAATTCTTTCACAAATTGGGTGAAGTCAAAAGCCTCTCATTCTACCTATCACTGCCATAAGAATAATCAGAGCTCTGCAGTGGTCATTTACAAAGTGGGCTGTCAGACATAATCCTTTGGGAGCACAGTTTAAAATAATGAATTTGTGGACAGGGTCCTTATCTCAGTTATACCCTTCTCTATCACTTAGAGCAAATAGTCAGGCTGAAATGATGGGACTTTAAAGTGGACCTGTGGGGGGGGGGCGGAGCAAGATGGCGGAGGAGTAGGAGACCTGGATTTCGTCTGGTCTCAGGAATTCAGCTGGATAGGGATCAAACCATTCTGAACACCTACAAACTCAACAGGAGATCGAAGAAAAGAAGAGCAACAACTCTCTCATCAGAAAAGCGACCACTTTCTGGAAGGTAGGATTTGCGGAGAAGTGAATCCGAGGCAATATTCGGGAGGATAGACGGTGGGGGAGGGGCCTCCGTCAGCCGCTTCTGGCAAGTGATAGAACCACGGAGCACAAAATCGGAACTTTTAAAAGTCTGCTCCGCTGAAGGACGTCACTCTGGTGGCTAAGCAGGGGGTGGAACCCCCCGGGACAGTGTGGTCTCAGGACCCTCGGGGTCACAGAAAGACCGGGGGTGCCTGAGTGTGGCAGAGCTCCCAGGTAACGGAGCAGGGAAGCCGGCTGCAGAGGCGGAGCCCAGGCGCGGGCTCTCAGCTCGGGGTTGCAATAAACTGTGATCTGCGGCACAGTCGGGCCACTTCTCCTCCAGCAGGGACCCAACAAGCGGCAGATCCGGGGAGACTCACCTTCCTCCCCTGGGAGGAGCCGCGCGGGAGTGCACCGCAGGGATCTGCTGGGTTTGGAGACTCCACCCGGGGTCGGGTGCCAGAGATAGAAACGCGCGGTCACGGGCCGGGTGAGCACGCAGTGCGGCTGGAGACCGGGGAGACGGGAGTGACTGACAGCTTTTCTCTGAGGGCTAACTAAGGAGCGGGGCCCCAAGTTCTCGGCTCCTCCGGGGCAGAGATTGAGAGGCCGCCATTTTCACTCTCCGCCTCCAAAGCTGTACGGAAAGCTCGCAGGGAAAAAAAGCTCCCAAGAGCAAACCCGAGCAGATTACTTAGCCGGGAGGGGGCAAGGGCGGGGCAATTCCGCCTCCGGCACAGACATTTGGAAACCACGGCAACAGGCCCCTCCCTAGAAGACCAGCAAGAACAGCCAGCCAAGACCAAGTTTACCGATCAATGAGAACGGCAGAACTCCAGCGCTAGGGGAATACTGCAAATAGAATTCATGGCTTTTTTACCATGATTCTTTAGTCTTTCAAAGTTATTTTTTTTTAACTGTCTTTTTTCTTTTTTTTTCTTTTTGAATTTTTCTTTTTCCCTTTTTCAACCAACATCTTATCAATCCCTTTTTTTTAAAAACATTTTGATTTTTCATTTTTAGAGTCATATTCTATCCCTTCATAGTAGTTACCCGTATTTTTGGCATATATATATATAAGTTGTTCTCTCTTTAAAATTTTGAGATAGTTTCTTCTAACAGATTAAAATATACCCTAAATCTCTAGTCTATGGTTTTTTTTACTCCCCTGCCTGATCACATTCTCTCCCTTTTTTTTTCGTTTTTCTTTTTTTAAAACCTCTTCTTTCTTTTTTCAAACAACTTCTTATCAATTCCTTTTATAAAATTTTTTATACTTTCCATGTTTACAGTCATATTCCATCCCTTCATCATATCAACCCTTATTTTTGTACATATATAAGTTTTTCTTTCTTTAAAATTTTGGGAGGCACTTTCTTCTAACAGACCAAAATACACCCAAAATTTCGTATGTGGCACTGATCTATATACCACCCTGATCATATTTGATCACATTCTGGTTTTTTTTGTTGTTGTTGTTTTGTTTTGTTTGTTTTTATTTTTATTTTTATCTTTTTCTTTTTTTTTCTTTTTTCTCTTTCCATTTCATTTTCCACTGCTTCAGGTCTTTTCTGACTTGTTTAGAGTATATTTTCTGGGAACGTTGTTACCCTATTAGCATTTTGTTCTCTCATTAATCTATTCTCCTCTGGGCAAAATGACAAGACAGAAAAAATCACCTCAACAAAAAGAACAAGAGGTAGTACCGACTGCCAGGGACCTACTCAATACGGACATTAGTATGATGTAGGATCTAGAGTTCAGAATCATCACTTTAAAGATACTAGCTGGGCTTGAAAAAAGCATGGAAGTTATTAGAGAAACCCTTTCTGGAGAAGTAAAAGAACTAAAATCTAACCAAGTAGAAATCAAAAAGGTATTAATGAGGTGCAATTAAAAATGGGGGCGCTAACTGCTAGGATAAATGAGGCAGAAGAGAGAATCAGTAATATAGAAGACCAAATGATGGAAAATAAAGAAGCTGAGAAAAAGAGAGATAAACAACTACTGGATCACGAGGGCAGAATTTGAGAGATAAGTGATACCATAAGACGAAACAACATTAGAATAATTGGGATCCCAGAAGAAGAAGAAAGAGAGAGAGGGGCAGAAGGTATAATGGAGCAAATTATAGCAGAGAACTTCCCTAATTTGGGGAAGGAAACAGGCATCAAAATCCAGGAAGCACAGAGAACCCCTCTCAAAATCAATAAAAATAGGTCAACACCCCGACATCTAATAGTAAAACGTACGAGTCTCATAGACAAAGAGAAAATCCTGAAAGCAGCTCGGGAGAAGAGATATGTAACCTACAAGGGTAGAAACATTAGATTGGCAACAGACCTATCCACAGAGACCTGGCAGGCCAGAAAGGACTGGCAGGATATATTCAGAGCACTAAATGAGAAAAATATGCAGCCAAGAATACTCTACCCAGCTAGGCTGTCATTGAAAATTGAAGGAGAGATAAAAAGCTTCCAGGACAAACAAAAACTAAAGGAATTTGCAAACACAAAACCAGCCCTACAGGAAATCTTGAAAGGGGTCCTCTAAGCAAAGAGAGAGCCTAAAAGCAACATAGACCAGAAAGGAACACAGACAATAGACGGTAACAGTCACCTTACAGGCAATACAATGGCACTAAATTCCTATCTTTCAATAGTTAACCTGAATGTAAATGGGCTCAATGCTCCAAACAAAACACACAGGCTATCACTGGATTAAAAAACAAGACCCATCGATATGCTGTCTGCAAGAGACTCATTTTAGAACCAAAGACACCCCCAGATTGAAAGTCAGGGGGTGGAAAACCATTTACCATGCTAATGGACACCAAAAGAAAGGTGGGGTGGCAATCCTTATATCAGACAAATTCGATTTTAAACCAAAGACTGTAATAAGAGATGAGGAAGGACATTATATCCTACTTAAAGGGTCTATCCAACAAGAAGATCTAACAATTGTAAATATCTATCCCCCTAACATGGGAGCAGCCAATTATATAAGGCAATTAATAACAAAAGCAAAGAAACACATCGACAAAAATACAATAATAGTGGGGGATTTTAACACCTCCCTCACTGAAATGGACAGATCATCTAAGCAAAAGATCAACAAGGAAATAAAGACTTTAAATGACACACTGGAACAAATGGACTTTACAGACATATTCAGAACATTCCACCCCAAAGCAATGGAATACACATTCTTCTCTAGTGCCCATGGAACATTCTCCAGAATAGATCACATCCTAGGTCATAAATCAGGTCTCAACCGGTACCAAAAGATTGGAATCATTCCCTGCCTATTTTCAGACCACAATGCTTTGAAACTAGAACTCAATCACAAGAGGAAAGTCGGAAAGAACTCAAATACATGGAGGCTAAAGAGCATCCTATTGAAGAATGAATGGGTCAACCAGGAAATTAAAGAAGTATTAAAAAATACATGGAAACCAATGAAAATGAAAACACGACTATTCAAAATCTTTGGGAATGCAGCAAAGGCAGTCCTAAGAGGAAAGTATATAGCAATACAAGCCTTTCTCGAGAAACAAGAAAGGTCTCAAATACACAACCTAACCCTCCACCTAAAGGAGCTGGAGAAAGAACAGCAAATAAAGCCTAAACCCAGCAGGAGAAGAGAAATCATAAAGATCAGAGCAGAAATCAATGAAATAGAAACTAAAAGAACAGTAGAACAGATCAACGAAACTAGGAGCTGGTTCTTTGAAAGAATTAAAAAGATTGATAAACCCCTGGCCAGACTTATCAAAAAGAGAAGAGAAATGACCCAAATCAACAAAATCATGAATGAAAGAGGAGAGATCACAACCAACACCAAAGAAATACAAACAATTATAAAAACATATTATGAGCAACTCTATGCCAGCAAATTAAATAACCTGGAAGAAATGGAGGCATTCCTAGAGATGTATCAACTACCAAAACTGAACCAGGAAGAAATAGAAAACCTGAACAGACCTATAACCACTAAGGAAATTGAAGCAGTCATCAAAAATCTCCCAACAAACAAAAGCCCAGGGCCAGATGGCTTCCCAGGGGAATTCTACCAAACATTTCAAGAAGAATTAATACCTATTCTTCTGAAACTGTTCCAAAAAATAGAAATGGAAGGAAAACTTCCAAACTCATTTTATGAGGCCAGCATTACCTTGATCCCCAAACCAGACAAAGACCCCATCAAAAAGGAGAATTACAGACCAATATCCCTGATGAACATGGATGCAAAAATTCTCACCAAAATGCTAGCCAGTAGGATCCAACAGTACATTAAAAGGATTATTCACCATGACCAAGTGGGATTTATCCCTGGGCTGCAAGGTTGGTTCCACATCCGCAAATCAATCAACGTGATACAATACATTAACAAAAGAAAGAACAAGAATCATATGATCCTCTCAATAGATGCAGAAAAAGCATTTGACAAAGTACAGCATCCTTTCTTGATCAAAACTCTTCAGAGTATAGGCATAGAGGGTACCTACCTCAATATCATAAAAGCCATCTATGAAAAACCCACAGCGAATATCATTCTCAATGGGGAAAAACTGAGAGCTTTCCCCCTAAGGTCAGGAATACGGCAGGGATGTCCACTATCACCACTGCTATTCAACATAGTATTGGAAGTCCTAGCCACAGCAATCAGACAACAAAAAGAAATCAAAGGCATCCAAATGGGCAAAGAAGAAGTCAAACTCTCACTGTTTGTAGATGATATGATACTTTATGTGGAAAACCCAAAAGACTCCACCCCAAAACTGCTAGAGCTCATACAGGAATTCAGTAAAGTGGCAGGATATAAAATCAATGCACAGAAATCAGTGGCATTCCTATACACCAACAACAAGACAGAAGAAAGCAATTTAAGGAGTCGATCCCATTTACAATTGCACCCAAAACCATAAGATACCTAGGAATAAATCTAACCAAAGAAACAAAGGATCTGTACTCAGAAAACTATAAAATACTCATGAAAGAAATTGAGGAAGACACAAAGAAATGGAAAAAGGTTCCATGCTCATGGATTGGAAGAACAAATATTGTGAAGATGTCAATGCTACCTAGAGCAGTCTACACATTCAATGCAATCCCCATCAAAATACCATCCACTTTTTTCAAAGAAATGGAACAAATCATCCTAAAATTTGTATGGAACCAGAAAAGACCCCGCATAGCCAGAGGAATGTTGAAAAAAAAAAGCAAAGCTGGCGGCATCACAATTCCGGATTTCCAGCTCTATTACAAAGCTGTCATCATCAAGACAGTATGGTGCTGGCACAGAAACAGACACATAGATCAATGGAACAGAATAGAGAGCCCAGAAATGGACCCTCAACTCTGTGGTCAACTCATCTTTGACAAAGCAGGAAAGAATGTCCAATGGAAAAAAGACAGTCTCTTCAACAAATGGTGTTGGGAAAATTGGATAGCCACATGCAGAAGAATGAAACTGGACCATTTCCTTACACCACACACAAAAATAGACTCCAAATGGTTGAAAGACCTCAATGTGAGACAGGAGTCCATCAACATCCTAAAGGAGAACACAGGCAGCAACCTCTTTGACCTCAGCCGCAGCAACTTCTTCCTAGAAACATCTCCAAAGGCAAGGGAAGCAGGAGCAAAAATGAACTATTGGGACTTCATCAAGATAAAAAGCTTTTGCAAAGCATAGGAAACAGTCAACAAAACCAAAAGACAACTGACAGAATGGGAGAAGATATTTGCAAATGACATATCACATAAAGGGCTAGTATCCAAAATCTATAAAGAACTCATCAAACTCAACACCCAAAGAACAAAGAATCCAATCAAGAAATGGGCAGAAGACATAAACAGACATTTTTCCAAAGAAGACATCCAAATGGCCAACAGACGCATGAAAAAGTGCTCAATATCGCTCGGCATCAGCGAAATCCAAATCAAAACCTCAATGAGATACCACCTCACACCAGTCAGAATGGCTAAAATTAACAAGTCAGGAAACGACAGATGTTGGCGGGGATGCGGAGAAAGGGGAACCCGCCTACACTGTTGGCGGGAATGCAAGCTGGTGCAGCCACTCTGGAAAACAGTATGGAGGTTACTCAAAAAGTTGAAAATAGAGCTACCGTATGATCCAGCAATTGCACTACTGGGTATTTACCCCAAAGATACAAATGTAGGGATCCGAAAGGGTACGTGCACCCCGATGTTTATAGCAGCAATGTCCACAATAGCCAAACTGTGGAAAGAGCCAAGATGTCCATCGACAGATGAATGGATAAAGAAGAAGTGGTATATGTATACAATGGAATATTATGCAGCCATCAAAAGGAATGAGATCTTGCCATTTGCAACGACGTGGATGGAACTGGACCGTATTATGTTGAGCGAAATAAGTCAAACAGAGAAAGACATGTATCATATGATCTCACTGATATGAGGAATTCTTAATTGTAGGAAACAAACTGAGGGTTGCTGGAGTGGGGGCTGGGGTGCGAGGGATGGGGTGACTGGGTGATAGACACTGGGGAGGGTATGTGCTCTGGTAAGCGCTGTGAATTGTGCAAGACTGTTGAATCTCAGATCTATACCTCTGAAACAAATAATGCAATATATATTAAGAAAAAAAAAAAAAGAAGAAGAAGAAGAAGGTAGCAGGAAGGGAAGAATGAAGCAGGGGAAATCGGGAGGGGTAGACGAACCATGAGAGACGATGGACTCTGAAAAACAAACTGAGGGTTCTAGAGGGGAGGGGGCGTGGGAGGATGGGTTAGCCTTGTGGTGGGTATTGAGGAGGGCACATTCTGCATGGAGCACTGGGTGTTATGCACAAACAATGAATCATGGAACACTACATCTAAAACTAATGATGTAATGTAGGGGATTAACATAAGAATAAAAATAAATTAATTAAAAAATAAAAAAATAAAGAAAAAATAAAGTGGACCTGTGGATGCCACTAGCAACTCTGCTCTGATTTTCCAGAATACGATTCATCTGGCTTTAGAACAAATATACTAATAATTTAGGACTTGCCTTGATCTAGAATTAAATAATGACTTGCAAAATTAAAAAAAAAAGATAAAGCCGTTATAAAGAGATGCTATTCTCTCTGATCTACCCATTTTACTAGGGAATTACTTTTTTTTTTTTTTTAAGAAACATGGAGCTGAAATCAAACAAGTTCTTGCTGTAGTAACTGAGGTTACAGTCATCTGTGCCTTGCAATCTCAAGAATGCATATATTTGATTGAGGAAACAGCATTTGCTCACTTTTGAAGAACTTCCTCCTAATATGTAAGAGTTAACAAACCATTAAAAATAACCACTTTAGTCTCACATGGCAGAGATTTTGCTTATTTCTGAGGGGCCAAGAAACGAAGGATTTAATCATTGTATTTTTGTTATCTCAAAGCAGTAAAAAAAAAAGTAGAGTCATCTCCTACTTTTGCTCCTAAAGTTACAATTTTGAGGTCCATCATTTGCTGGTAAAAAAGGTTGGAAGACTGATATGGAGGCAGTGGGTACTATTTCAACATGGTACTTTTCTTTTAGGAAACCGGAGCAATTGAGAGGCAGGTAAGCATAGAAGAGTAGTTGGTATATCAGTAATGGAATGTTGTTAAAGACCTATTGATTCTTCCCTGTTTAAGTGATTCTGATATAACACTTGTGGAAGAAGACTTGCTGAGTGAGTGTAATGTGAGTTTGTGCATAAGACGGGTAGAAAAAGTGTCGGGATTCTTCCCAAAATCATTCTATGTGACTACTTAGGTTTGTTGATTTAAAACTCATCCTTACCCACACAATTAGTAGCACTGCAATTTGTATCAGAATATGTGAGTATTTCTACCAGTCTCAGTAGGTCTGTTAGTTTCATTGTTACCAAAAAGTCACCTTCTATAAGGAATTGTTAGAAATGAGAGACCCCAGACCATTGTTGTCCATCATCTACTGTCCTCATCATACTGGAGCTCTGACCTTGAACTTTTCTAGTTTGGCTGTTTCCCTGAACTTGGGGCCCATGGATGGATGTCAGGGGATCTATGTACATTCAAAATTCCATGAAAATGTGTGTGAGCTTGGGTGTATTCATGCATATGTGCACATTTCTGACAACAGGGTCCATAGCTTTCATCTGGGTCTCAGAGTAGTTCTGTAATGCTCAATCTAAAGAAGGATAAGAAACACCAGCTATGAAGGAATGTCTTCTATAGTGTGCACCCAGCTCAACAACGCATTTGCCCTTTCTATCTTCTCAAAGTCTTTGTGAGGATGCAGGTTCATCCCGGTCCCACCCCATGTTCCCCTCTGCTTCTTCTCTTTCATTCACTTTCTTCTCCTGCTTGAAGCACCCTCCCCTAAGAATCACGTCTGAGTGGTCTCTGATGAAATTATTCCCTCATGGGTGTTAACTGCAGAACATATGATCTCTTCCAGCACTGTTTTGCTCTACATTTTTTAAAAAAGTAAGAGCTTATACAGAAAGAATGAATGTGATAGAATCTCAGACAGTGGGGTCTCTAGTCTGAAATTACTTAAGTGCCTCTCCCAGCACCTTTCTCATCCCACCAGCAAGTGACAATACCATGCCGCTTACATGTGTGGCTGATTCCAAACAAGCCATTTCCTTAAACTATGGGAAGTCACCAAAAGGACACATTCTAGTTCAACATGAGAAACAGCAGCTAAACTTGCTGAGAGAGTAAATAAGCATTGGCCGATTTTCATATTAGTTTGTAATCTGATCACATAGACTTATCTCTACATTGTACAATTATACCTCTTTAGTAACCCCAGACTGTTGAAGAACCTGTATCAGTGTCCTCTCTACAAAGAGAAAAGGGCAGAGTGTGGCCAGAATTGCTTATGTTGTTTTTCCTAAAACACAGAAGAGCATCATCCGAAAGGAAGTGCAGGCAGGGGAGTGGTGGGCACTTCCTCTCTCACACTGCATTTCTCCAGCACAGAGCAGTCTTTAGCCCCTGGGTCAGTTCTTCCTGCACCTGAGTAAAGGAAAAGCCCCCACACTGTCCTCCTGCTTACCCACCCTGGCATTCTTGTGGGAATACCTGTGGCTCCTCCAGCACCCTCTCCACTCCCTTTTTTCAAAAATATACCCCACATCCCAGAGGGTATTCCCAAACTTGTATAGACATCAGCATCTTCCTCCTGGAGAGAAGACTGTAGCCAATTATCTGTTAACAGTTCTGAGAAAACTGCCTTATAATAAAACTGTTTAAATAAGCCCACAAAGAAGGATCACGTTAGACCCTCCCCACAGCTTCTTCGAGTCTCCTGTAACACTCCTGAAACCTAATCATCTTCCATATTTTGCCTACTTTTCTGAGCAACAGTGGGTGTATGTATGTGTGTCTTTTCCATTATCATTAATGGGAACTGGGAGCACTTAAGAGGAGGCAAGCCTTTCCCTAGAGATGTAATTTCATGCATTAAGATATCAAAACATGAGAGAATACACATTGATATGTGGTGGATTCGTACGATTGGCTCCGTTAACACTAATGGGAATGAGGCCCGCATCTCCCCGCCACACTGACTGGACAGATATCTAAAGCCTGGCGCCTCAGGAGGCCCAGGCTTGATGGCTGACCTCACCCTTGCATGTAGTTTCCTTTGTTTTCAAAACCAGCTGGATAAATATGGCAGAGGCCCTTGATTGAATATAGATATCAGGTCCCTCACCCTGGCAGCAGGCAGTCTATGTGGTGTGGCTTTAAATGAGTGCATGAGACTGACTCCATAAACCACATAAACATCAGTCTAACCCATTTATGGTCACACTTTTCAAAGAACAGACAATGCAAATTAAGGATATCTGTTTTCCTAGTGCTAAAAAGGAGATAGAGACAGCAGGCCCAAAATGGGGTCACTTATGCTAAACCCCACCAAGACTTAATACTTAACCTGACTGCAGCTTCAGCTAGTCCCATAAATGTGATCTTTAACCAGCCATCCTGGAATTTCTTTGTCAACACTAAAAGGTAATCCACTGATAGACCCCTTCCATTCCCTGTAGGAGGGCAACCTTGCTAAAATCAAAGCATTCTTTACTAATAATTACCATTTTCTACTCTCTCTGCCTTTGAAAACCTTTCCCTTTCTTTAGCTCTTTGGAACTCCTTTCTATTTGCTAGATGGGATGCTGCCAATTCGTGAATCATTCAATAAATCCAATCAGATCTTTGAAATTGAATTTTCGTTAACTCGAGAAAGGAGATGTAAAATCCTGAACCTCAAAGATCTACACATGCTGCAGACTCAAGCTACCTAGAGGACAAGCTATCCCCTTATGGGCTTACTGTCCACATGTCTTCTTCTTAATTTCTCATGGACTGTTGCATGAGCAGAATCTTTATAACTCCTGTCCAGAGACATTGTGTGGGGCTGAGCAAATATACCTGCCAGGCAACATACTGTATCTATTCACAGATCATCATGAAGCAGTGACTAGTAAAGTATCCCCTTTACCTTGTTTTCCACCCTTCCCTTCCCTGCCTCACTTTCTTTTGTCTTCACCCTTAATGCCCTGGGTCTGCATCTCCCAAATAAAGCTTCAACACTTAATCCTTGTCTCAGGCTCTGTTTCCAGGTAACTCTGGCTAAGATAAGTACATGTATTATATATCTTGTGCATATATTATATGTAACTCATAAATGAGTTAAAGATAAATAATAATGTACCAATATTTGTCTAGTGATTAAAACTTATAGGAATAACTTCTGTACAAGTAACATGTGTGATCAGTCCACTAATGAGGAGAACTCAGATCCTTTTTGTAAAGTAATAAGGTTGCTGTGTAACAGCTTGGAAAGCAGGCATTAAAGTAGGGTTTGAGAGGGGGAGAAAATGCTTTAGTGCCACAGTTAGTATTGGTTTTAAATTGGATGTGAGTTATACAGCTGGAAACATTTTGCAGAGTAGGTTGGATGGGTGGAATGAGTGAAAGGACTGGCCAGCAAAGCTGTGTACTACAAACACACAAAGCCCAGAATCCAGAGAACAAAGGGCATTTTTTTTCAAGAGTCTGCATTTCCCAAATAGGACCCAATTATTCTCCTTTCATCCTTTCCTTTAATCCATATTCCCCACTTCCCTACATTGTGACAGAATGTCTAAAGCATTTCCCTAAATGGAGAGATAAAAAATAAGAAAAACAAATCTTTTCAGACTACAGAAATGAACTAATACGGGAGGGAGGTTTGCTCCCTCTTGTCACTATCCCCAGATTCTACATATTCTTATAAGAGATATTCAGAGAGCCTCAATATCTTGGATATCTGAGAAGAGCTAGTTCTTCTTAAGTTGAAGGGGGTGGGGGTGGGGTCACACATTATCAGAGTCATGATACTGTAAAGTTATCTGTTAAGTTATACTTTAGTTGGAATGACCTCCTCAGTTTACTGAGAAACTAAAAGATGGTGTTTAGAACGTAACTTTGAAAAGGAGCCAAATCTGAGTTCAAATGTGTATTGTCATCCTCACCAACCATCTTCACCAACCTGACAAGGTTAAACAAGTTGTTTCATTGACCTTTTCTTGTCTTATAATTGGTAATAACATCCTCTCAGACTGGTGTCTTAGGCAAGGTACACCTGAGATGAGAATTCATGTGCAAGCGATTTTTTTAAAGATTTATTTATTTATTTGAGAGAGAGAGAGAGAGATCATGAGCAGAGTATTGGGGGGGGAGGCAGAGGGAGAGGGAGAGAATATCAAGTAGACTCTGCACTCAGCAGGGGGCCTGACACGGGGCTCAATCCCACAACCCTGAGATCATGACCTGAGCTGAAATCAAAAGTTGGATGCCCAACTAACTGAGCTACTGAAGAATCCCAATGTAAGTGATTTTTTAAGGAATTGCTTTCAGAAAAGACTGATGAAGAAATGAGGGAAGCTGTTTGAGAAGGAAGAAGCCAAATGAGGAGGGAGAATGCTCAGGTAAATTCCCAACATAAGCTGATCCCAAGGGGAGCTCTGGAGTATAAATTGTACCCCAGAGTTTGTGCTACTTCAGAGCAAAGGAGCTGAGCTTCCATATTTCAGTACCAATCAGTAAGGCTCACCTCCTCATTCATAAAATGGGAATCATATCTACATTGTTGGGCTACTTGAATTCTAAATTCTACATGTGCAAAAATACTTAGCAAAATGCCTAGTGCAAAGTAAGAACGTGACATGTGGTGGGATGTTTCTAATAATGATTGTCATTATTACTGAAGAAATTGAGCAAGTCGCTCAGGCATCACATACTTAGCCAGAGCAGAGCCTTAAAAGAGGACATGTGCTTGGCTCTTTAGCTCTGACTCCCTGAGGAGTTACAGAAGCTCTAAGCTACATGCCTACACTCTGGATCATTTGGTACCCAAGTGTCTTCTTCTGGGTGGTTCTATTCCTAAGTCAATTAGAATTAAAGTGAAGAGTTAGAAATGAAAGTGATTCTGTCATGTGTTTTTTAGTGCTGTTCTGAAAATCTAAACAGAAAAAGTCGGACAATTCAAAACGTATTCATCCATGTGGGTGTATTCACATGGAAGCGAAGCTGAGTTGGAAACATTTCACATTGACCAGTGTCATATTTTCGTTTGAAAGTAGAGCCTTGTCATCTCTCATTAAGTCTCTAAAACACACCTAGTACATGGTAAAAAGGTTATATATCATGTGCATAAATCTATATTCTTTCCTGAAACTATTCAGCACTTTTCCATCATTCTTCATCCTCATTCTGTGTAGTTTGCTTCTAATAAAGAGGCACCCATGGGCCTCTTATTGGAATAATATTCTTAAGCTACTCAAGCCATTTTGCCTCCACACTATATCCAGAAGAGCTGAGAGTCTATATATGCTAGAATGAACCTTTACTGATGACTGCTTGGTGCTGAACTGTGAAATCCCAGTGCCCTCATCCTGAGGTAGGACAAACTATGGAGCTCTCCTTGGGGTCAGGCTGAGCTGGAAATTCACGTGAAATTTCTCCATCCTCATTTAGCTTCTTTGTGCTCCCTGTTAAGTTTCCTTCACTCCTTCACCAGTCTTTTCTGGGAGCAATTCCATAAGAAATCCACTTCTAAGTGAATCTTTGTCTACGGGTCAGCTTCTAGAATCCTGACTGAAGACGCTAATACAAAAGGATTTTCTTAACAAGTGTAAGACCAAAGCAAGCTAGCAACACTGCATAATAAAAATTAACATTTTTGCATGACTATTATTTATCAGGAAAGTGTAAACAATCTATAGTTTACAGTATGTATAGAATAAGTTTATAGATAAAAAATAAATTATAAAGTAAATACTAAAAAAGTTAAGTAAGCTATTCATAATCACACAGCTAGTTAATGACATCTTGATTCAAACTGTTTGATAATAAAGACTAGACTCTAAGCCAGTTACCACCTTTGAACCCTTAAACTTGAAATGAAGAAAGTGTGAAAGAAGATCCTTTAGTTCTTATTCCAAGAGGCATCCATTTCAACCTCTGGATTAATTGTCCAAAGAAATTCTGTCTTTGTTTTCAGATTCTCTGCTAGGTCAGCTTTGTGAATGTTTCTGGATTTTGCATCATATTCCATGGAGGAAAGTGTAGACTGATATTTCACTTGCATTTTTATGCTTGTGTTACTTAGATCTTCTTAGAGACCCTGTTGAGTCCCAGTGCTAGCTGCCAGTGATTCTCCACCGGGGGGGGGGGGGTAAAATTATCACTGACAATAAAGGCTCATCCACCAGATATGTAATATCCCTGAAATATGACCTTCTTGAAGTTCAAAGGATAGTATCACTAAATTGAAAAGAAATCCTTCTATGTAGGGTTGATCTTATTGACTATAATGAGGACCGGAGTTTCAATCTCCTCCCCAAGTGTGTTGTAATAAAGAAGAAGAAAGAAAAACAAGAAAGTAGAGATGAGGCTAATTCAGTAGAATTCAGTACCACAAATGTATTGAAGGTCTTCTTCCCTTACTCACTTCATTATACCGGGGTAGCACACCTGCCATCTCCTTTTCGAACTCTGCCATAACTCCTACAACTACATTCAGCACAGCAAGAATACTTCACAATGATTCTAAGGATAATACTCCCTTGGTATTTCTCTACCACTAATAAAATCTATTTGGAAACTATAAAGCTAATGGTCATAAAAAGTAGTGAACACAGATGCATAGCCAAAAGAAAAGACCCAGGGACTTAGGATGTTTCATTGTTTCCTTGCTCTTTCCCTCCTGCCATATATTAACTTGAACAACAGTAGATAGTAGATCATTGGGACACCTACATTTTGGGGTGGATCCTCACACATCTGGAACTATGTGAAAAATATCATACTAGGTGCAGGCATTTTCTCTCCTGCAAGAAGCTTAGTCTAGATTGGAGGTTAAGACTTTCAAATTCACTGATAGAGCATGAAATAGGGAGATTCTATTCATGATTGTATGGGTTTAGTGGATGAAAAAATAAGGCTGATCAAGGCAAACATTGTGAAGGAGGTTGATTTTGAACAGCAGCTTGCTATGGACAGGCTAAGAGGACCAGAAAAGGCATCCCATGCTCAGGGTCTACATGAGCAAAAGTACGGCAGAAAAAATTTAGAACACATATCTGACAACAGTGGACCTACATGCAAAAAAGAATTCATAACAAAACTTTGAGAGCTCTGGACTAGGGCTAAATTGCCTTTCAAATATTTTTGAAATGTCAAAGGCTTCCCTTATTAAATACCCATTGATTGTTGCTTTAAAAATTGTATCACTAAAAAAAAAAAAAATGTATCACTAATCTATTTTTGTATAACAAACCACCACAAACCCAGTGATTTAAGACAACAACCATTTTGTTCACTCATAATTCAGTGGATAAGAATTTTGGGCTGGGCTCAAGTGAATGGTCTTCTCTTGGTCTAGTCTGGGGTCATTCATACAGTTTTTGCCACTCTGGCAGCTCAGATGGGGTTAGGTTAGGTGGTCTTGATGATTTTGAATATATGCTCCTATTTTGGAGACAATATAAACCATGGGTTCATTAATGTTGAGGGAATAAGCTCAATACACCACACTCTCTCCATCCCCCAGGCTCTGCACTAGGTAGAATCTGGCTCATGGACTCTGCAGTTCCATCTTAGTCCAGAGCTCTCAAAGGAGGAGGATGTTTGAGAAATAAATGAATTAACATTTCTGAAGTACTTTGAGAACTGTCCCCACCCTTTGGGAAAGCAGTTGTAGGCCAACAGAGTATTGCAACGAATGTATTCTCCCTGTAGAAAAAAGCTCTCTTGGGTATTTTTAGAAAGCAGATGAGAATTTTCAGTCTGTTTAGGCACCACTTTGTTAGATCCTAAAAAATGATATTGAGAGAGCTAAAGGTTATGGACCTAAAGTCAAAACATTTACCATTCTTTTACTATAGAGAAGAAATTCTGAGCAAGATTTCAAATTTGGAGATAAATCTATGCTATTTATCCAACTTAAAAAAAAAAATCTCCCAGTACCATGAACTTTCTGGACTGGCTAGATTGAGAGATGGTCAACTCACCTTGTTCAGTGCTCTACAATGAGATGTGGAAGGAGTCTATGGTCTCAGGAGAACACAGCTGTGATGAGCCTGAGCAATAGTGGTGACATTCTTCACTCAGTGGAGAGAAAGTAAATCTGTGTGCTCCTAGTTATGTCTGCAGGCTCTGGCTTAGATATGGAAAGGACACCTTTTCCCTTTGGGCTAAAACACAAGACACATAGCATACTAGCAACATCTTTCCTCAACACCTGCACAGGGATTTGTCATACCCCAAATAATATATTTTCATCTACCCTTAGTATTGAAAATCTAGCTGTGAAACTTCTAAATATCAAAACCTTCTGATATTTGAGGGGAAAATATGTCATTTAGTGGCCTGAAACAGAATCTAACAAAATGGTGCCTAAACAGACTGAAAGTAGAAAATAAAGGAAGAGCATGACTGATCCAGTGTGTATTTCAGAGGCTCACGGACCATCTTTTGAATTCTACCCTTTTTTCACTAGCTTGTGACTTAAGGGAGTTATGTTTTTCTCTGAACTTTTGGGGCTCTTTGCCTATAAAATTAGAACATTATATTTCACTCTTCACAGATGACATGATACTCTATGTTGAAAACCCAAAAGACTCCACCCAAAAATTCCTAGAACTCGTACAGAAATTCAGCAATGTCGCAGGATGTAAAATCAATGCACAGAAGTCAGTTGGATTTCAATATACTAACAATGAGGCAGAAGAAAGAGAAATCAAGGAATCAATCCCATTTACAATTGCACCAAAAACCATAAGATACTTAGGAATAAACCTAACCAAAGAGGTAAAGGATCTGTACTCTGAAAACCATAGAACACTTATGAAAGAAATTAAGGAAGACACAAAGAAATGGAAAAACATTCCATGCTCATGGGTTGGAAGAACAAATAGGTTAAAATGTCTGTGCTACCCAAAGCAATCTACACGTTCAATGTAATCCCTATCAAAATACTATCAACACTTTTCACAGAGCTGGAACAAACAATCCTAAAATTTGTATGGAACCAGAAAAGACCCTGAATAGTCAGAATAATGTTGAAAAAGAAAACCAAAGCTAGTGGCATCCCAATTCTGGACTTCAAGCATTATTACAAAGCTGTAATCATCAAGACAGTATGGTACTGGCACAAAAACAGACACATAGATCAACAGAACAGCATAGAGTATGCAGAAATGGCCCCTCAATTCTATGGTCAACTAATCTTTGACAAATCGGGAAAGAATATCCAATGGAAAAAAAAGTCTCTTCAACAAATGGTGTTGGGAAAATTAGACAGCCACATGCAGAAGAATGAAACTGAACCACTTTCTTGCACCATACACAAATATAAACTCAAAATGGATGAAAGACCTAAATGTGAGACAGGAATCCATAAAAATCCTTGAGGAGAACACAGGCAGCAACCTCTTTGACCTGGGCTGCAGCAACTTCTTGCTAGACATGTCTTCAAAGGCAAGGGAAACAATAGCAAAAACGAACTATTGGGACTTCATTAGGATAAAAAGTTTTTGCACAGCAAAGGAAACAGTCAACAAAACTAAAAGACAACTGACAGAATGGGAGAAGATATTTGCAAATGACATATCAGATAAAGGGCTAGTATCCAAGATATATAAAAAGCTTATCAAACTCAACACCCAAAAAAACCCAAAACCTCCAGCCAAGAAATGGGCAGAAGATATGAACAGTCATTTCTCCAAAGAAGACACAAATGACCAACAGATGAAAAAATGTTCTACATCACATGGCATAGGGAAATACAAATCAAAACCACAATGAGATACCACTTCATACAAGCCAGAATGGATAAAATTAACAAGTCAGAAAACAACAAACATTGGCAAGGATTAGGAGAAAGGAGAACACTTTTACACTGTCAGTGGAAATACAAGCTGGTACAGCCCCTCTACAAAACAGTATAGGGTTCTTCAAGAAGTTAAAAATAGAGCTACCCTATGTCCCAGCAATTACACTACTAGGCATTTACCCCAAGGATAAAAATGTAGTGATCCAAAGGGGCACCTGCACCCCAATGTTTATAGCAGCAATGTTCACAATAGCCAAACTGTGGAGGGAGCCCAGATGTCCATCAATGGATGAATGGGTAAGGATGATGTGGTGTATATATACAATGGAATATTACTCAGCCATCAAAAAGGATGAAACCTTACCATTTACATTAACATGGATGGAACTGGAGGGTATTATGTTGAGTGAAATAAGTTAATCAGAGAAAAACAATAATCATATGGTTTCACTTATATGTGGAATATAAGAAATAGAGCAGGGGATCATAGGGGAAAGGAGGGAAAACTGAATGGGGAGAAATCAGAGAGGGAGAAAAACCATGAGAGACTCTTAACTACAGGAAACTAATTGAGGGTTGCTGGAGCAATGAGTTCTACAGAAAGGCAGAATCTCAAGTTCTACCAGAGACCTACTGAACTAGCATCTACATTTAACAAGGCCCCAGGTAATTCAAATGTATGTTATAGTTTGAGAAGCCCTGATGGATGATACAGTCATGATCATCTGGAAAGGCTACTGCTAGGGAGACAGAATTTACACACAATATTAAGAAATAATGGGAATGACCATATGATTTTTCTCAAATTAAAATCCAAATTTCCTATAATGTTGTTCTCTTTCTTCTCTCTCACTGTTACTTCGAACTTTTTCTTAACACAAGCAACACTGCTGAACTCATTCAAAATGATATTATTCCTATTTGTATGTATTTACTTCCTGGGTCTCATTTCTTCCTCATGAATTCTTAGCTTTGGGCATGCAAATTATTTATTCATCTTGTTTTTGAATAATGCAGCCTCACTAATATGTGAATGTTTTTTTGCCGTCAGCTTCAAATATTCATGCCAATAGTTGGTATCAGATTAACAGAACAGGTAAAAAACAACTCCAAAATCAATTATATCAGGGTTTGCAATATTCTTTATATTTGCAGTAAAGTTTCTCCTTTTCTGTGAGCTCACATTGATTTTTTTTAAAATTGAAACATGACTCACATAAAAAAAATTATGTCCCTTTTAAATACAACTCAGTGGTTTCAAGCATATTCACAGGGTTGTGCAACCATCATCTCATTTCCAAAACATTTTCATCTCCCCACAAAGAAACCCTATACCCAGTAACAGTCACTGTCCTCTTTTCCTTCCCATAGCTCCTGTTTACCACCAATTCATTTTCTGTCTTCTATGGATTTCCCCATTCTGGACATTTCATATAAATGGAGTCATTCAATATATGGCCTTTTGTGTCTGGTTCCTTTCACTTATCATGGTTTCAAAGTTCATCCATTTTACAGCATGTATCAGTTCTTTATTTCTTTTATATAGTTGAATAACATGCCATTGTGTAGATATACTACCATTGTTTATCCATTAATTTGTTGATGGATATTTAGGTTGCATCTGCTTTTTGGCTATTATGAGTAAAACTGCTATGAACATTCGTTTACCAGTATTTGTGTGATTTGATGCCATCAATTCTCTTCTGCAAGTACCCAAGAATGGAATTGCCGGGCCATATGGTAACTCTACGTGTACCATTTTGAGGAACTGCCAAACTGTTTTCCACAGCAGTTACACCACTTTAGATTCCCAGCAGCAATGAGTGATGGCTCTAATTTCTCCACATCCTTGCCAACACTTGTTCTTGTCTGCGTTTTTTATTATAGACATTTTTTGCTGTGAAATGGTATTTCATTGTAGTCTTCATTTGCATTTCCCTAATAAGTAATGATGTTGAAAATCTTAGTGGCCGTCTGCATATCTTCTTTGGAGAAATGCCCACTCAAATCTTTTGCCCATATTGGGCTTTTTACTGTTGTTCTGCTGAGTTCTTGATATATTCTGGATGTTAGACCCTTAACAGATTAATTATTTCCTAATATTTTCTCTCATTCTGTGGGATATCTTGTCACATTATTGACGATGTTCCATGAAGCACAGATGATTTTTTGTTTGTTTGCTTGTTTTAATGTAGTCTAATTCATCCACCTTTTCTTTGGTTGTTTGTGTTTTGAAAGTGTCATATCTAAGAAACTATTGCCTAATCCAAGGTCATAAAGATTTGCACTTATATTGTCATTTAACAGTTTTGAAATCTTAGTTATTATTTAAGGTCTCTGACCCATTTTGACTTAAGTTGGACCTATGGTATGAAGTAGGGGTCCAGTTGTACCAGCACCACTTTTTGAAAACATCAATTTCTGAATTGCCTTGGCACCTTTAACAAAAATCAGTTGACCATAAATATATGTAAAATGGGTTATTTATGGACTCATAATCCTATTCCACTTCCTACATGTCTGTCTTTATGCCACTAGCACGCATCTTGATTATTGTATTTTGTATTAAATTTTGAATTAGAAAGTGTGAGTTCTCCAACTTTGTTCTTTATCAAGAGAGTTTTGGCCATTCTGTGTCCCTTCAATTCCCATATGACTTTTAGGATCAGCTTGGGAAATATTGCCATCTTGACATGTGAAATCTTTCTATCCATGAACATTAGTCATCTTTACATTTATATAAGTATTCTTTCATTTCTTTCAATGATGCTTTTAAGTTTTCAGTGTATGAGTTTTATACTTCTTTGGTTAAGTTTATTCCTGAGTATTTATTTCTTAATGGTGCTATTATACATGGAATTCTTTTCATAATTTCATTTCCAGATCTTTGCTGGTGTATATAAATACAATTGATCTTTGTATATTGATCTTGTATCCTGGAATTTTGCTAACCTTGTTTATTAGAACTAATGGATTTTTGTGGATCTCTTGGTATTTTCTATAAAAAAGATCATGTCATCTATAAATGAAGTTTTACTTCATCCTATACATTCTGTATGCCTTGTATTTCTTTTTCTTGCCTAATTGCACAGGCTCAAAACTTCAGTATTATGCTAAGTAGAAATGACAAGAGTACATGCCCTTGTAATGTTCCTGATCTTAGGGGGGAAAGTTTCAAACATTTATCATTAATTATAATGTTATCTGTGGGGATTTTATAGATACCCTGTATCAGAGTGTCTGATATTTTATACTGAATATTTTTATCATGAAAATCTGTTGGATTGTACCAAATGATTTTTCTCTGTTATTAATATGACCATGTGGTTTGTGTCCTTTATTCTATTAATGTGTTGCATTATATTGATTGAATTTCAAATGTTGAAGGAATCTTGCATTGTTGGAATAAATCTTACTTAGTCATGGTGTATAATTCTTTTTATATGTTGTTGCATTCAGTTTGCTAGTATTTTTTTGAGGATTTTTGAATCCGTATTCATAAAGGGTATTGGTCTATAACTGTTTTTTTTATAATGTCTTTTCCAGCATTGGGAAGTGTTTCCTTCTCTTCTATATTTTGCAAGAGTTTGTATTATTATAAAATATCCTTATTTGTCCCTAGTAACTGTTTCTGTCCTAAAGTCTGTTTTGTCCAATACTAGAGGCAATCCAGGTATCTTTTGCTTACTCTTTGCATGGTATATCTTTTTATATCCTTTTATTTCCAATCTACTTGTGCCTTTGAATCTAAAGTGTATTTCTTTTAGACAGAACATACTTGGATCAATTTTTTTGTCCATTCTGCCTTTTGAGTGTTTATCCATTTTCACTTATTGTAATTACAGGGCAAGGTTTATATTTGCTGCATTTTGCTATTTGTTTTCTATGTATCATATATCTTTTTGTTCTACTCACCCATTACTGCTTCTTTGTGTTAAACTGATATTTTCTACTTTATCATTTTAATTTCATTTTCCTTTCTTTTACTATACTTTTGGGAGTTACTTTCAGACTGGTTGCCCTGGGGATTATAATTAACATCTTAATTTATAACAATCTATTTGCTTTCCCACAAATTTAATTTTAATAGTATGCCAAAACTTTGCTCCTATATTGCTGGATTCTCCACTTGATCTTCTGTGTCATTACTTCCATATAAATTACATCTTTAGGCACCATGTGCTCATCAACACAGATTTATGGTTGTTGATGTATGCAGATAGCCTTTAAATCAGATAGGAGAAAAAAAAGAGCTGTAAACCAAAATGCATTTATACTGTCTTATATATTTATTGATTTAGTCACCTTTACTGGTACTTATTATTTTTAATGTGGATTTGATTTACTGTTTAGTATTCTTTAATTTCAGCCTAAAAGATTTTCTGTAGTATTTTTTGCTGGTCTGCTAATGATGAGTTCTCTGTTTTTATTTATCTGGTAACGTCTCTTTTCCACCTTCTTTTTGAAGAATAGTTATGTTACAGAATTCTTGCTAAATTCATTGGAAAGTCTTTCAGCACTTTATATATATCTCATCTCACTGCCATCTGGCCTCCATGGTTTCTGATGAGAAGTCAATAATTAATCTTATTGATGATCCCTTATATGTAATGAATTTATTTTCTCTTGCTGCTTTCAAGACTTTCTCTTTGTTTTTGTCTTTCAACAGTTTATTTATAGTGTATCTAGGTGTGAATATCTATGAGTTTATTCTACTTGAAGTTTGCTGAATTTCTTCTATATTCAGATTAATATTTTTCATCAAATTTGGGGAAATTGGGGCCATTATATATTTAATAGTCTTCCCTGTTTGCTCTCTCTCATATGAGTATGTTGATGTGCCCCTAAGTCTCTGCTCATTTTTCTTATTTTTTCTTTCTGTTCCTCAGTGTATATAACCTCAATTAATTTATGTTCCATTGTGCTGGCTTTTCTGCCACCTCAAATCTGCTATTGTATTCTTCTAGTAAATTTTAATTTCAGGAATCATTCTTATGCACTCCAATAGACTGCATGTTCTTTTACTATAGTTAAAATAACTGATTTCAAGTCTTTGTCTAGTAAGTCCAATACATGAGCTTCCTCAGAGATAATCTCTATTGACCGCTCTTTCTCTTGTTTAGGCACCATAATTTCCTGGGTTTTTTTTTTTCTTGCATGTCTCATAATTTATTAGAAATTGAACTTTTAAAATAACATGGCAACTCTGAAAATCAGATTTTCATCCCTTCCAATGTTTTGCTATTACTACTGGGTTTTGTTTTGTGTCTGTGTGTATGTGGTTGCCATAGTGGTGGTAGTGGTGATGGCTGTGGTAATTGTTGGTTTAATGGCTTCCTTGAATTAACTCTGTTAAGTCTCTATTCTTTTTCATTTGTAGTGACTGAAGTCTCTGCCTAGTCAACATCATGGTCAGTTAATGACTAGACAGATCTCCTTAAATGAACCAGTAAGTCTACCAGGCTCTGTTGAGATGCTCTGTGTGTCTACTGGGGAACATCTTCAGGACTCAGCCAGGTATTTGATGATTCTACCTTATTCTTCACTTCCTGCTTACAATGAGCCTCAAGGTAGGCCACAGGTGAGGACTTAAGGCATTCTCAGGTCTTTCCTGAACATACACACATCCCTACACATGCACATAAACTTTTAGATCCTTGTAATTGTGTGTGTGAGCTTTTCAAAACCCCTATGGATATCTCTTTTCCCAGCTTTTCCTTTAAAGGTTTTTAGTTAGCCTATGGTTTTCTCCAACTGTTATCTACTGCTTCAGACAGACACAAAAGTAGGCCGTTTATCTCTAATTGTTTTTGACAAACACTGCCAGGCAAAAGGGGTTTTTGCATTATATGAGGTCCAAGTCAAGGCAAATAAAGACTGTCTTGCAAGCGGGGTCTTCTAGGGAACCACTAGACAGGTCAAATAATGATAGTCTATGGAAATGAAGTTTAAAGGAGCTTCAACCCTGTTTCTCTTCCAGTTGCTGTCAGGCTGATGTCTTTAACTATGAGCATGGGCTCTAGCTTTTCAAGATAACCAGCTACCACAGAGCTTAAGGGCGGGAAGATGGCAACAGGGCAAGTTAAAATACTCTAAGAATAAGGCTTACTATTTTTACTGAGATCCAACCATTGTTATTGAATAAAAACTTCCCATATAACTGCAAGTCTTTTCTTAACTTCTAAAGTTATGAAAATGCTGATTCTGATACTTATTACCAATTTTTTGTAGATTTTATGGAAGAGAGAATTTTCAGAGATCTTGCCATTTTTGTTGACATTAACATTAATTATTTTAGAGTAAAAATATATAAAATATAAAATATTGGTCTGAGGGGAAATTAGAAAGTCTTAAAATTTCATCTTGTTTTATTGTTCAACACCTCCCATGAAGAAATAATATGTTATGTATGTGATATTCTAACTTTATGAGCATTATACATATTCATTTTCCTGAGAATTTTGTAAAGGTATCAATATGGCCTATATTATATTAAACACAAACAGGAGGATATTTTCTGAAAATGTGTATTTCTCAGAATGTCAGCTATACCTTGGAAACATGGACTAGCTATTTCAGAGAAATAAATTGCTTCAGGCCTAGATTTAGAATTCAAGAAGTATAATGAAATAAGGTTTGATTTGGATATTTCATGTTTAAGATAGGGCCTGGAATTTGGTGAACTATTACAGGAGCTAAGAATAGAATTTCCACTGTGGAGTGGGAGCCCCAAAGAACAAGCCAGCCAGAGTGCAATCAGTACTTTGTGTTATTAACCAGACTGCCTATGATACCAGTATTGACTGTGTTTATTTTCCTTGTGTTACCATTGAAGGTGATATCCCTTTCTGAAAGCTACTTAAGAAGGTGTATTCAGGAGAAATCTAGCCACAACCTAAACCCACCTAAAAAAAAAGGTTTACCAAAGTCAACATCTTTCATGTTTCTGATCATGTGCAACATCATTATATGTCCTTAGAGTCAGAGCGTATCATCAGAGGCCAGGAGGACAATTTTGCTTAGGGGGCATAGTCATGAATGGCTTTAGTGTCAGACTTTCAGTCTTATCTCCAGATTATATTATCTATATGGTCATGGGGGGGGGGGGGAAGGAGGGAGCACTACAGGAGTGAAAAAATATATAAGACATTGTTGCTTAAAGTACAGTCTATGGACAATTAGCATGACCATCTTATGAGAGATTTTCACATACACAGAATTTAAGACATCACACTAGACCTACTGAACCAGAATATACATTTAAACAAGATCTCCTGGTGATTCATGTGCACATTAAAGTCTGAGAAGTACTGCCATAGATAATCTAACCATGGATTGTTGAAATTTGATTGTATACACTCCATTAAACAAGGCCTTGGGGAATTTAAAAGATTGTTTTTGATCTTTCTAGCTACTCTGCTCCTTTCAATTGCAAAAGCAACAGGGCAGCTAAAATATTTTAACCTCAAAGTGGCCTCTTGTAGGTTATAAGCTGAGCTATATTAAATATCATTCTATACAATGTTGCAATAAAATTCCTATGGCAGAGAAAAGTCATGGTTTTTTCCCCCAAGAAAGTTTATTTATGAATTCTAGAGAAATTCCATGGTCAAGTCATTCCATGTACTGAACAGGGTCTACACCAAAGAAGGTTACTTCTTGAAAGAGTTGCCAAACACCATTCTTACATATTTAATAGGGAGAGGTGAAAATGATGATAATGGACAGTCCTACCTTGTTGCAGAGCTGAAATTTCCAAAACTTACTGAATACATGAATTGTCACATTATATGAGAAATTCAGTATTAGGTTGTCCAGGGGTCTCAGAAGAAAAATCCCTGGAAGATAAGGAAGATTAATGGAAACCAGAGCCTGAAATGAGGATTCAGATACATGGGATGTATTGAGGGAGGGTTCTCTGGTGAAGGGGAGTAAGGGAAGATGGGCAGGGAAAGCAGATGAACAATGTGGTGTGAGCTGACATGGTATCTAACTTCAACCTGATCCCACAAGGAACTCTGGAGTATGAATTTCACCACAGAGCCCTCTCTAAGGCATGGAAACAGCCTGTGTTGTTCCCATGTCAGTCAGTCACTGACTGCCTTTGGATGATAGACATGACCTCATTGGCCAAGGGCAATTCTCCAGAGAAGGGGCCCCTGTGACAGCCTACTGCTCCTTTGATGAGGAGATCTAGGAGAGACACCAACAGGGCTACAAAGGAATCATATTGGGAATGAACAGTGACTTTGAAGCATCCATATTATTATTACGCATGAATACAAAACTCAGTACAATCTGACAGCCTCAGAGGAGACAGAAAATAGATCTTGATATAGGGCATATTTTCCATTCATCCATATTTATTTAATCTGTATAATTTTAGCATGTGTGATGTGCATAGTTCTAAGCTGAGCACTGTATTTTTTTTTTAAGTATTTCAATATATGGTGTCTTACTTTGGGTTCCTTTAAATGCAAACTCTGAAACAAGGACTTGGGTGCAGGTAGTAATGGGAAGTAACTCCAAGAAGCACAAAAGAGGGTTAGGAAAAGTGAGAGAGGGAAAGAAGAAAAGGTTCACTCCCAAATAGATTGTGAACTGTATGTAGTAGAAAGCCCTTGTATAGTATATCACCACTTTGGGCAAATGGGGTTCAGTCCCACTGGTGACTTTTTGAGGAATGCACCCAGAACCGTGCCACCGATTCCCACCCCTTGTCTTATGAGGATTACCACTGGAGGTGTGAACTCCACAGTACACCCTGGCTACCATGAATATAGGCTATACATAATGTGACTTCAAAGAAAAAAAGAACTAAGTTTAAACTAATCAAAGCTTTCATACAAGAAGTAAGGTTTGAAGGGGCGCCTGGGTGGCTCAGTCGTTAAGCGTCTGCCTTCAGCTCAGGTCATGATCCCAGGACCCTGGGATCGAGCCCCACATCGGGCTCCCTGCTCTGTGGGAAGCCTGCTTCTCCCTCTCCCACTCCTCCTGCTTGTGTTCCCTCCCTTGCTGTGTCTCTCTGTGTCAAATAAATAAATAAAATCTTTAAAAAAAAAAAAAAAGAAGAAGTAAGGTTTGAATACAGGGCTTGAGAGATTGCTCCAACCAAGATAGATGAAAGGCTAAGGAATATGATGCTATGCCAAGTAGAAGGAAGGGAGTTTCAGCTTGACCTTGCAGAGAATGAGGTGTTATGAAGATTAATATGGGCATAGTATACAATAAAAGCACTGATTTATTACAATCGTTACAACAGAAGCGTGTACCACAATCAGCAAGCATGCAGCCATCCAACAACTATGCATTTAGCACCAACTATATACCCAGCCCTTGTAGCATCTGGGTCAGAAAGAGAGCACCTCAGAATTCATCCAGTGTGGTCCTCCAGTCTGAGTTAAGTCAAGAGGAAGCATTTCCCCCACAGGGAATATCAGCCCTCACATGTGGTGCCAAGTTGCCCTCTCTCAAGGTTCAGGAAGGCCACCCCAGACTCAGGTTGAATCGGTGGGGTCCTGGACATATCTGAGAGAATTTGTCCTCTATCTGGTGGGAGGTCACTAAGCCAAAGTTCAGAAGGCCAAGGTTTTAGTACATGCTCTGCCAATGAGCTTCACAAGTTTTACCCTCTCTGGGACTTCATTTCTTTTTCTTTGAAAGTAAGGAGACCCAACTTGGGGATGTCTGCAGCCCTCTCCAATAAACATTCTGCTCTGACGAAACCCCAACCCTTGTTTTATGGAACTACCTGGCTGATTTGTCACTTCCTCAAAATCCTGCCATTCATCCAACAAGTTCTTCCAGAAAGGTCCAGCAATGCTTTTGGTCCTGCCTTTAAACTATCATGGCAAAGTCATTCCACATATTAAAGGTCATTTGCCCATTTGCAAGGTCCATAAAGCAACTACATTCTTTTTTATTTGTTTGAAATTAGCCACCTTGTATTTCCCTGAAATAAAAATCTAGTGGAAATTCTTCACCTCATCAATTTTCATAACTTAGGAGAAACTCAGGCACGCCTTCCTTTTGTGCAGAAAGCTCTTCTGTGGTGTGTCTTGGCTTTCATGCTACATGAAAAAGTATCTCTAAATAAAGTTATACGACATTTATTATTTCCCACTATACAATATTTTTAAAGAAAAAAAAATACTTGCGAGAAAATGTGCTGGGTGATAACAGAATAGACCATGCCTATGGAAAGCTTTTCTATTCACGATACAGAGCCACTACAAAGCCAGGGAGGTGGTGGTTTACATACACCTTTGCCACAGAATCCAGGAAGAAATAAAATACTATCCTAGATCTGTAAAATGACAATAAATGTCAGTGCTCATAAGTATTCCCAAATCTGCATGGTCAAGAGCAGAATCTGAATATGCCAGGTACTCAACCTCCCCGTCCAGACAGAGATCTAAGCTGTGCTTCTCTGAATAAAGCCATCTGAGAGGATCAAGAGTACGTGTTGCCCTTGAATTCTGGAGTAAGTTGGCAAAGGCAAGTTCAATCAACGGCAGTAATGTAACAAGTGTTCCAAGTGTAAAAATAATAAATTTCTACAGCCAAATTAATAGGACATGCAAGACCTAAACGTAAGTGGGAATTAAAGCTGCTCTTTTAAATGGGAAAAAATCAAACTGTAGAAACGAGGCATGACATTGGTCACACACGCTAGAAAGGTCTAGATTCCCAAGGACAAGGGGCATTTTTTTATTCTACTAAGAAAATAAGTGTTCGTGGCTAATGTTGCGGCACTACGTTGCACTAAGTGAAAAATTCCATTTGGTTGCTATTTTTGATAAAGACACTATATGTGAATGTTCAGCGAGGGCTGGACTCCGAGGGATCAGATCAGAAATGTCATGTGTTTAGAAGAATTTGAGAGAAAGAAACAGTATATCTGTCAGTCTTGGACATGTAGCTGTGATGCCTTAAATATTATACATTTAACAACTTTGGAAAACATTTTAGTTTGGCCCTCTGGAATTTGAAGGAATAGCTGCAAGGAAACAAAAACAACAAAGGGTCCATTTTACATATTTGAATTCTCTAGCAGCCACATTATTCAAAATCCAAAGTTTCATAAAAAGATGGCCTAGGGAGAAAACTTTAAAGGCCGTTTAATCCAAGTGCCCATCTATGCAGGAATATCTGATGCGTGTTTATTCTAGGCTTGGATACTTCTGGGAGAAATGGAAGATAGGGTCACTTGTCCCACTCTCACTGTCCTGCAAAGCCATGATTGCCGTTTCTCCTTCCTTCCTTCCTTCCTTCCTCCCCTCCTTCTTCCCTCCCTTGCCCCTTCCTCCTTTCCTCCCTTCCTTCCTCCCTTCCCTCTTTCCTCCTTTCCTCCTTCCCTTCCTTCCTTCCCTCCTCCCTCCCTTCCTTGATCCCGCCACCCCTTCCTTGCCTCTTCCTTCTTTCCCTCCTTCCTTCCTCTGTCCCTCCCTCCCTCTTCTCCCTCCCTACCTCCTACCCCAATTTCTTTCCTCTTTCCCTCCCTTCTCTTTCCTCTTCCATCTCCCTTCTTCTTTCCATCTTCTTTTCCTTCCTTCTTTCTATCACCCCTCTTTATCCTTTTTTCCCTCCTTCTATCCCCAATTCCCCTTCTTCCTTTTTAAAAATAGCCTTGATATTGAGAAGTTCTACCTTCTGTTGTGCTCAAAATCCATTCCCTCTAAACCATCTCATTTGTGTACAGTTTTCGGCCTCAGAACCCAACAGAATGAGTCTATTTGGCCTGCAGGACTCTTTTCTTCCAAATTCTAACAAAGCCTCCATGCCTCTCTTTTCCCAGCTTCCAAATCTCTCCAAAAATTCATATGTATGGTTTATGAATTGGAAACCAGGATTGCAAACTAGGGAAGGAGCAAAATTTTTAATGCTTATATATTAAGGTACATTTTTATGATTTTGGTACTTTACCTTAAGGATGCCAGAGGAGCTGGCCAGGTAATAATAATACAATAGTCCAAACTGTTGCATATTTACCATCTGCCCAGATAACGTGCAATGTATTTACAGGGGCTATCTCACTGAATTCTCTCCTCCTGCAAGAAAGCCATTTATTAGCCTTTTTGTACAAAGTGTTGGAGAAACATGCCCAGGGTCAGCCAGCTAAGAAATGACAGTCCATTCATCTCCTAACCTAGTGCTCTCAACCAATACCCAGCCCTGACTTTACATGTGTGCGGGGTTTCATTTCCAAAAAAGCACTAGAGCTAACTTTTAATTCCACCCAGTTTTATAGTTAGCATCCTCAGGAGTGCCAGAAGCCTTGCTCCCATTTATAAGCTCTCCACCCCTTAGAAAGAGGTATTCAGCAGCCACTGGACTATGTCTTGCCACCTCCCACTAGCCCGGCCTGCCCCTTCATCCTGGACCACCCTCCTCATGCCTCTCTCAACGCCATGTCTGCACCCAGCCTTTCAGACAGCCTGTGTGTGTCCAGCATGCCTCGTCATCGCACTCCAGACATCACCTCCTACCTGCCCTTGCCTCTCACTCAGCACTTTGCCTCAGCCCAAGAAACATCCTGTCTCTGTCTGAGGTTCTTATGTGGGAGCCTTCTCACCGCTATCAGATTACGAGCATTTCCAGGGCAGAATCCAGGCCCCAGATAGCACTTTGCACACAACAGGCCCTCACCTCACACATGCTGGACACACCGATCAATGCATCTCCTTCCCCAGCATCTCCACTGAAGGCTAAATGCCCCTTCTCTTCTGAGCTCCACACACAGCTCCAATTTCTCAAAGGAGCATGAGCATACCTCAACTCCCAAATTCCTTTCCAGGCTTGCTTGTCTGCTTTACAGCATCACCCAAACTTGAGTTTCTCCCAGCAGTCTGCATAGAAAGAGGGGATTTAGTAAGCAGCCAACAGTGTATTTTGTGCTCAAATTCCTCATTCACACAAGATCAGAAAAGAAAAAAAAACAAAACAAAACACAAAAAACCATAGTAGCCCCCAGAAAGTCTCAGATTGCTCTTGATGGAGGCCCTGGAGAAGAGCTAGTCCTTCCCGCAGCTCTTGTAACCAGGAGCAAAAAGCCCCCGAAGCATCAGGGCATAATTTTCTCTCTTAATAAAAGATTAATTCCCACGTAAAAGGCTGTGTGGGGACCATCATTACTTGCTAGCAGGGCCGTTCCATTTCCCTGTGCCGGCTCTGACCTGCACTGGAAAGCTGTATAATGTGCTGTCGGGGCATCATTCCAGAGATGGAGGGATGCAAATGAAACCAAGGAGGAGGCTGTGCAGACCCAGATTGAGATGCCAAAATTTTGCTCTCAGCTCTGACATTCCCATTTCTGTTAATTGGTTTCCATTTCCACTTACCAGACCATCTCAGTGAGGCTGTCTCATTCTCTGTGGCATGATCAGCGTGTTATAAACACATCTGCATGTGCTCTTCCTTCTGCCTGCTCAGGTCTGGCCTGAGTGTCTAGTGGTGGTAGCAGCTCCTGCCACTTTTTGAACACTTTCTAATAGACAGTTTGAGTTGTATCTCTTAATACACATATATTCTGAGACAGACACCTATATTATCATTGTAAATCTATAATCAATAACAATATATGTTATATCCTTAGATGCAATCAAACTATTTATAAAATGTACAATGGAATGTGTGATTAAAAAATAATACTCCCAGGGCCCCTGGGTGGCTCAGTCAGTTAAGTGACCGACTCTTGATTTCTGTTCAGGTCATGATCTCAGGGGAGTCAGATGGAGCCCATCAGGCTCTGCAATGGGCGTGGACCCTGCTTAAGATTCTCTCTCTTCCTCTCCCTCTGCCCCTCCCCTCTCACTCTTACTTAAAAAAAATCCCTATGTTGCAACTTCAACTTAGGTTGGAAAGATCATCCCGGGGTCCCTCAGCTAATAAGTAGTAAACATTGCATTTAAGTCTAGGCTTTTCTAACTTTTTAAAGTTCTTGCATCTAACTAGTCTGATATACTACCTGTGTGTTCATCTTTCAAGGCCAAGTTCATATCTTACCCTCTTTATGAAGAGCCTTTCTTGGTGGTAACAAAGCTGGGCCATTTTTCTACCTTCCTATCACATTTTTTCATATATAACTAAGTAACTCTGAGTCTCATCAAGGCCTATCTCAACATAGTGCCAAAATCAGATCAAATATTAGTCCCATATCCAGAAATTGTAGAAAAGAAGCCAAAACCTTTTTGCAGGCTCTTAAAAAAAAAAATACAAAACGTGGGTTGCATTCATTAAACTTAATGGAAATGCCAAATATCTTAAATTCATCACATAGTTCCCACCTCCTCACTGCTCCCCCCACACACCCGTCTGTTCTGTAGTAGTTCTTCCTTTGCCACTGGATAAAAAACTTAGCAGGCCCTATGACTTAGCTGGTCACAATTATATCATCGAAATTTCCCATTACTTTAAATCAGAATTAACATGTTTAATCCTTGTATCTGTCAAAGGCCCTTGCTAAGGCCTACCATGTAAAAATGATGTGAGATATTCAGAAATTTCTTTTCCTGCCCAGCTCCTCCTTCCATCACTCTCTAAGCTTGGTTTCTGACTTTTCTAGGATTAGGACATGGTAAGGGGTTTATAAGGAAGTTTATACTAGACCAAAACCCTTGTAAGCTACCTCTGTACTCTCTGATAACAAAAGCAATACATACTGTATATATTATATAAAACAGGCATTATTATATTATATAAATAGCAATACAGAATATAAAATATGTAATATTGGGGTGCCTGGGTGGCTCAGTCAGTGAAGCATTTGACTCTTGATTTGGGCTCAGGTCATGATCTCAGGGTTGTGAGATCAAGCCCTGCATTGGACTCTGTTCTGAGCGTGGAGCCTGCTTAAGATTCTCTCTTTCTCTCCCTCTACCCTCCCCCCCACCAAAAAGAGAAAAAGAAATAGGTAATATTAAATGTCACAAGTATTTTTAAAAATTCAAAACAGCACAAAAAAGGAAACAAGAGTCATCCCTAATCCCACCACCCCAAGTGACCTCTGTCAACATTTTGGTGTACACCATGGATACTTCACCTTCATCTACAGATTTCCGTGTTGCATGTGTACATTTAAGGAAGATACTTTCTCTAGATGGTCTTTTTTTTTTAAGATTTTATTTATTTATTTGACAGAGAGAGACATAGCGAGAGAGGGAACACAAGCAGGGGGAGTAGGAGAGGGAGAAGAAGGCTTCCCCGCAGAGCAAGGAGCCTGATGTGGGGCTCAATCCCAGGACCCCAGGATCATGACCTGAGCTGAAGGCAGACGCTTAACAACTGAGCCAACCAGGTGCCCCATCTAGATGGTCTTTTTGAAATCTTAGCAAATGATCTTTCTTGGTCATATGATTCTTGAGTGTAATACATACAAAAAATCACAAATCACCTGTTGATAACAACTATAATGTCTTTGCCTTTCACAACTATGCCAGAAAATGGTCAAGTGTGCAAGCTAAGAGCCTAGAGCTCAGAGCTAGACTCCTTGGGATCCCCCTCCCCCAACTTATTAGCTGAGTATCCTTCAGTAAATGAAATCAACTAATGTTTCCATGTCTCGGTTTTCTGATCTGTAAAATGGGGATACTTACAGTAACTGTCTTCAAGGGTTATTGTAAAGTATACAATACATAAATATGTTTAACATTGTTTGAAGACTGTCAACCAAATGGTAAGTTCTATACAACTGTTAGTTATGGAGATGAGGATGCTGATGCTGACATAATTATACAGTGGGAAATATAGTTCCCAAGAAGCTTGTTATTTACTTGGTGAGATGAAACGAGTATAACCTTTAAGTGCTAATCTAATTATTTTAATTCTTAAAAAAAAGTCCTAATAGGTTTTAATAAACAAGATAGAACTTGGTAGAATTTAAACTCATTTGAGTTTTGATGTTTGATTATATATATGTTATTTTTCCCCACAGTGGTTTTCCATTTGTCAACTTTTTTCTGGGTCTTCTTCATTTCCGCTAAAATCCAAATAGTTTTTAGAATATAGGATGACAGTAAATTGCCCTTATCCTAATAAATAAACAAACTGCACCCTCCCAGGAGAGGAGCCACACATGAACCTCACCACTGCCATCAGCACTGTGGCCCACCACACATTCTCACTGAACTCATCTCTGATCAGACCATCAGAAAAGAGTGAGGCTGAAACACCAGTATCATCCCCTTTTCCCCAATCACCTGCCAGTGGATCCCCAGAAACTGGTGTGATGGGAACATCTCCTCTAAAATTGAGAGACCCCAGAAGGGCTGGGGCAGACAGTAGAGGCTAAGAATTAAGAAGAAAGAATTCAGGTGTCAGCTGTCAGGGTGTGGAGGGGGTGTCCCAGGAACACCTGAGAGGCAGTTCATGATCACGAGCCCAGATATTTGTATAATGGTGGTCTGAATATTTGCATCATTTTTCTTTTCCTTGGTTACTTCCTTTTGTTCACTGGGCTTGGATTTTGAAGCATGATTAGGAGTTTTTAAGGACTAAGGAAGTAAGAGCATTCCATACAGAAGTATTATCTGCAATGCCATGGAACAGTCAAGGTCCTGCAAGTGGCTCCTGGAGGCACAGACATATAGGTAGTCCCTCCGAGTTAGTGGTTCTCCATCTTGGCTGCATAGTTAAAACTACTTGGGAAGCTTTCAAAAAGCCCAGTGCCTGGGTTTCACCAAAGCCAATTTCAATCAGGAATAAAGAGGGTGAGACCCAGGCGTTAACATTTTGTTAAAAGCTCCCTGGTTGATTTCAAAAGGTTGAGAACCCATGTAGTAGGCTATGGCTACAGAGTCTAGCTCTGTCCAGGGTTTTCTCTGTACTAAAACCCTGCATCTTAGATTAGGTTATTGATCGCAAGAGGAAGGGGTGAGGTATGGGAGGACTGTAAAACTGGTTTTATGGCCTGAAGGTTCTGGGTTCATACCCCAGCTCTGTCACTAACTCAGCCGCATGGACTTGGATCATTTACCAAGCCTCAGTATCCTTCTTTGTCCAGTCAATGGGAGTAATAATAATATCAATTTTGTAAGGATTCTGTAAAGATTAGAGGGATGAGATGAAAAGCACTAGCATGGTGCCTGAAACATGATAAGGGTTCAATAATTAATACCCATTGTAGTTATTATATGCTAACTACCTGAAATTTTAGAAATAAAATAAAAAGCATGTGCTATTGACAGGGGAACAGTAATACCACAGTCACATACACAGGATAGCACATTTCAAATGAATTTATGTTCACACTACGGATTTATTTAATGTTAACACCTGCCTTTAAATTCATAAGTGCTCATAATTATGGATATTAGTGTTCTAAATTGAGGAGGTATTTCCTATGCAGGATGTGATGCAGAAAGGGAACTGAAATTCAGTGGATGCATTCAGTGTGTCTGTTGAAGACCTCTAAGCGATGTGGAGACATTATTGTATCCATCTCGGCAGGTATCCAGTGGAGTAGATAAGAATATGTGCTATCATCCAAGGACAGATCAACTAAGTGGCCCACGAACTCCTGGAGTCATAAAATCATAAAATGTTCAACTTGCAAGAGATTATATAGTCCAATGACTTTAAAATATATATACTCTTAGCAGTGGAACACTTTCCTCAATAGAAATCTTAACTGTTAATGCCCAATATTTGTCAGTGAAATTTTTGTTAAAGTGAGGTTATTTGGAATTCTAGTGATTCCACTCTGAGTTAGAACCACCAATGGTAGACAATTCGGTAGCACTCGATGAAACTTACCTCCTGGTGTTTTTGCTGTTGTGTATTCTCCTCTAGCACTGAGTATGGATTTGGCCATGTGACTAGCCATGGCCAATGAGACATTAGCAAGCATGATGCAAATAGATATTCATCCTGCTTTATGGTATACTCATTCTCTGAACCAGTTGTCATGCGGTAATAAAGCCTGAGCTAGGCTACTCTAAGACGAGACTATGTGAAAAGAGAGACCATGAAGAAGAGCATTAACCAGATTTGTGAGTGAAGTCCTCCAGAACCTGCAGCCCCAGCCCCGGGGTAACTTCTAAACAACTGAAACACTCTAAGTGAGACCAGCAGAAGAACCATCAAGCCCAGCCCAGATTGCAGAATCACAAGGATATAAAATGCAACAACAGCTTTTAGCTACTGAGTTCTGGGGTGAATGATTATCTAGCAACAGGTAACTGAAAAGTTATTTGCTAGAGCCCCTATTATATCTGTAACATCTATCCCTGTGCCTTGCATTTAGAAAGTGCTTTAATAATAAGTACCAAATTAACATGATTAACCAGTAAGTGGAAGACCCAGAAATATAATCAAAGTCTTCTCATTCTGAATTCAGCACTTGTCCTAATTCACCTGATCCCATATCAGTGGAACAGAACCCCTAAACTTTAGATACCCAATCTAGATTCCTTAACATTTACTATATTTTGAGGTAGAAAGGGCTATTTGGTCCTCAAGACCAGAAATCTCAATTCAGAGCAGCTAAGAACAAGAGCCTTCTAAGCAATGAAATAAGAAGTCACAATGTCCAGGGACTTTTCTTAGAGGAGAGTCTCTCTCAAAACGTACATGCTCTTATTTTAGACAAAGTTCTATTTTAACATGGTTTTCTGAATTGTTGGCCCATAGTAGATTGTATGGAAGAGGCACTTGAAATAAGTGTATTAAAACTTCTATAACAGGCAAGAAGAAAATAGGAAAACTACATAAAAATACAGATGTAAGTATTCAACAATATTTTAAGAGTCTGGGGCAATTAGGTATAGATATTAACAACCCTACTCACTATATGAATTATCACAATAATGAACCAGAAGGACTGATTAGTTATCAATGGTCTTGCGATATCAATAAAAGTTTAATATATTCTGCTTGATAGTTATTATACCTTCTAACTTACACAATACTCTAGTGTACATATGGTTGTCAATCTGCTATCTGTCTGTTGAGAAAATTATCACTTCCACATTCCACAGCATTCCTATTTGTTCCATATGGTTCTGGTGGAGCTGAACTCCATGAGCCTCAAAAAAAAAAAAAAAAAGTCATAAAACCCATTTCTGTCCAAATAGTGTATTTCTTTCCATTGGCCATGGCAATTGGTTCAGGGATGGGCATGTGCCCAAGCCTGCTCTTTTAGTTTTCCCCATGATTTTTTCCAGAGTTATACAGAAAACTGTCCTCTTTTCCCCTGGATCATAAGCTCTTCAGGATGCCTTAAGGCCTGGATAGGTAGTAGAAATGGAGGTATGTTAACTGAAGTCAACTTTCTTCCACATGCAGAGAGCCTTTCTTAGAACAAAGCTAAAAAGAAGTAAGAATTGCCAAGAAATTGGAGGAAAGACAAAACTGCAGTGATGACTGAGCTCCTAAATCTAACTACAGCCTCATGCTGTGAACTTCCTAGAGAAATGAGCTTAAGTCGATTGCAATTTTCTCTTGCATACAAGAGACTATGGAATAATAAACTCATTTGACAGTTTCTAAAATGTTTTCACATTCATTACCCATTGGTTCCTCCTGGTAATCTGCAGTGATCAGGGCAGTTAGATGATCCCCATTTTATTGGTAATGAAAATGTAACTCCCATGAATAACCTTGCTGCATCTACACAGCAAGTTAGATGTGGAGTCTGGCTGAAAAATGAGGTCATCTGAATTGAAGTCCAGGGAATTCCCCATTTTACTGATGTCACAAAATTATTTTCCACAAACCTCTATTGATTAAATAGTTTCAGGGCTTAAAGTGGTAGAAATTCAATTATGTGGAATGCATCATTTCCCCTCCTCAGTGAGTAACAGAAGCATCACTCCTAGGGAGTGTATTTGAGAGGCTGCATGTGTCTTTGATACAGAGGCAACATTCAGCGATGACTCACAGTAGGAAAACAGGCTCAGCAAGTTTTAGGTTGTGTTCCTTGAATGCAGAGCCCAAGATGGGGATTCTTGTGCAGGTGACTTATTGGGGGTGAGCTCACAAGACTAGAAAGGGATACAGGATAAGGTCAGGGAAGGAGCGGAGAAAGGGTGTGATATCAGCTGGCATCTGGCCTCAGCCTGATCGTTCTAGGAGTCGGGAGCATAAACAGCACCATAGAGTTACCCGTCCCCCACTGAGGCAAGGGGAACCAGCTTTGTGCCCTGATATCAGCCAGTCATTGCCTCTGGGCTGCCCCCACATTGGGGGAAGGGGCAAAATCTCCAAGCATTCCTGGGCAAAGCAGCTCCTGTTGTTTGAGCTGATTCTCTTGACAGGAAGCCTGGGGGGGGCAGCTCTGTGCTCTTATTGATCAACACCTGTATAATAGCTGAGCCCTGAGTTATGCAGAAAATTTCCTGGGTGGGCCACCACAGTGTTTACTAAGAAGCTAAGCAGGGCTCAGCCTGAAACAACACTTCTTTCCATAACTTGCATGTGAAACATCTTATGCCACCCAGACCAAGCATTTGTGAAGTAGCCGTCTAACACCAGGCTTGGTACCAGGTGCAGTGGTGTCATGTCTCATTCAAGCATTATGTTCTAAAGTAAATGTGGAAGATGCAGATAGCATGAAGTCAAAATTACCATAACATACGCATATGTATACATACACACACACACCCCCCTACCTATATGTGTCTATGCATTTAACATACGCATATGTATACATACACACACACACACCCCTACCTATATGTGTCTATGCATTTATATATAAATGGATAAAATATCAACTATGCATAATAAAGGGCATATATATTTATAAATAAAATAATTTACCAGATTAAATTTATATTTAATTGAATTACACTGTATCTATCAAGAACCAGATTAAATCACACTTGAGCAATACTGGAGGATTTTGTTGGAATTCAGTCATATCTGAGTACCCAATCTGAGACACTTCTCAGCAAAACATTTGTGATGGGGGCTCTGACTTGTGTGCTTTGCCCTCACAATGGATCTTTGACTCCCTGCTACCATCATTACCATATCTGATAGTTAAATACTATACTCTCAAACTGTGGACCACAGATCAGGCATTTATAAGTACACAGAAGTTGGGTTGGCTATGGGTTTTATTTCCTTCCTTCCTTCCTCCAAAAGAGCATAGCAAGGAAATTTATTTCTTCTTAGAATCTGAGAGGATTGCTGAAGCTTTGAACCGTACCCCACAATATTGGGTTAAAAAATTCACTTTTCTTTATTTGTCACAATTAAATAAACTCTACTCTCCTGCCTGGCTGATGAAAAATTCCATCCCATTGTTAATTTTCAAAAAAATGACGTAATAATGCTGAGGCAAATATAAAATGAACACATGTCAAAGATTTATTCAACTCATTAATTACCGAGAGAAATAGTAAGGTGTTAAAACCAGCCCAAAGAACATTTGAAAAGATAGGTATTCATAGCCAAGTTAATAAAGGCAGGTTAGGACAGGCTGCCTACAAAGATGGTTAATGTCCAACAGGGTGATAAACCATAACCTTTGAGATGATCTGTTCCACTGATTGGAAGTAATTTACATTTCTACTGAAAAATATCTGCATGATAGCATATAGCTTCACTGAGTCTGGGACCTCTAATCAGTAGCAAACTGTGAGTTAAAGAACATGGATTTGCCTAATCCCTGGATGAGCCTGACACTGAAAAAGCAAGCTACCCACCTTTCACTTTATACCCAAATTTTGAGTAATTTTTATTAATAATCATCATTACTGAGTCTCTCCCTCCCATGCAAAAATCATGGGACTTTTAGAAGCCAGGAAATAGAAAAAAGGCCAGGCGCTTGGCCCACTGAGACATCATTTTTACCAGTGTCTTTCTGTGACCTAATCTTGATGTTGTGCCTCTACCTTGTATTGCCTCAGTGTGAGGGACAGACCCTAGGATCATCCCTAATGACCACCACCTTCTAGTATCCCTGTCTTTGAATAATTCCCTCCCCTTGAGTGTGGGTGGAATCCATACCTTTCCTCTAGCCAATAGAATATTGCAAAGCTGAACTGACTCTGCAGGTGTAATTAAAGTTGCAAGCCAATTGATTCTGAGTAAAAAGAAGTTTTCCAGGATGGGCCTTAATTAATTAGGTGAGTTTGAATTAATCTAAGCCCTTAAAAGGAAGACTGAGTCTGTCACATAAGCTACTTCCTCTTACATTCTGGAAGACAATGGAAGCCGCAGACTTGTCACTAGTCAAGGGAACTGGTGAGTATTCAAACAGCTTTATATCTGGGACCAGCACGTAACTTTCCTTCTATCACTTTGGAAGCCCTCTGCCATGGACTGGGCTCTCAGACCACTAAGCTGTTTTCTAGAGAATGGGGAATGGGAAAATATGCAAATCAGTCAAAACCTGCTTTCTTTTCCCATTTTCACAAATGTAATCCATATTCTCCCAGGTTCATCAGAAAGCTGAGGGTAAGGCTGAGGGTGTGTGCTACATCATTTTATTAGGATATATAACACCAGGGGAGAGGAGCAAGAAGCAGAAAGAGTCAAGAAGGGAAGGAGGGAGAGCAGATAGGAGGTCACTGCCACTAGGGAAACTATATAACCAATCATGGACCAGAGCCTTCTGGAATCCATTATCAGTTACATCCCAAAGCTGGGATGTGATGGTAGCTGGGTGGAGTGAGAAAGAAGAAATCATCTAACCAGTGGCTCCCCTCGCCAATCGTCCAAAGGCCAGTTTCCAGGGGAAGGTTGGTGGGGAAGGGACAGCGTCAATCCACCCATGGGGGCACCACTTCCAACACCCAGCAATGGAGACACTGGAGAGAATGTCACCCTCACCTCTTTCTCCTTTCTGCCTTTTTCAACAGGTTGAGTGTCCTAACTTCCCACAGTCACTGACTGTAACTTCATCTATGCCCTAATTCTTTGTAAGAATTTAGCAGCACTCTTATCTTAAAAAAGAAAGAAAAAGGAAGAAATTAGGGAAGTCAGCATTTCCCTTGCCTTTTCAAAATAACAGAACTGAGCTGAGCTTCTCTGGCTTTGATCTTCCAGGACATTTTAGCCTCCATGAAACTCTATTCCAGGATCTAGGGTCAGAACCATTTCCTGTGAATCTGTGCAGCTGAGATTTGCCCCAATCATGATGTGAAGGGAAGCATAATCTTCTTCCCAAAAAGAAGTTCTATACAGACAAGGAATACAAGTTGGTTCAATTACATTATAATTGGCCCTCCCATGGGCTCTTAAATTCTTATCTGCAGCCTGGTAGAACATTAGAATGCTGTAACACCTCTATCCTGCCCTGAAGAGCACAATAGAAATGTTAAAAAACAACAACAACAACAACAACAAAAAACCCACCACTAAGCAGCTGAGCTTGGAAAAAGAGAGCTCCAGTGAGGTCGATAAAATGGCAGCCATTTTAGGAGCAGTTTCAAAGAGCTTTCAAGAGGGAATATGACACTTCTGACTGACTTCTAAATGCAGAGAAGGAAAAAAAAAGGTCTTGAGGGATTATTATCAAGCACTAAGAGAGCTTCTTAAATTAACATATCTTCCAAGAAACTTCTCTATTTTCCTTCATTTGTTCGGTACGCATTGACTCCAGCCAGGTGCCAGGCACTGAGTTAGGACTGGAGATACGGAGTGCAGATGACGTATGTGGAGTCCAGCACAGGAGAGGAGGTTCAGTTAAGATGACGCCAGGACCCGCGGAATGTGGAAGGGTAGGGCGAGAGTGGGTGCAGAGAACCAGGCAGGTGGGCTCCAGGTGGTGGGAAGAACAGGGTAAAGGGCTACATTCAGAGTGGACACAGCTGGAATGAGCTCCTGGAAAACAGGAAGCAATCCCCCCGCCCCCGCCCCCTCGCACGCACAAACACACTTTTGTCTTCCAGAATGGCCTACAGCAAAGAAGCACCTCCTCCATAAAACTTAGAGAAAACGCAAGATGACCTCGTTTATCTACACAAAGCCAGACACAGACCCTCCAAATTTCCCGTCCTGAGAATCGATGTCTTCAAGGTAAAACACCCTCAGTTCTATTGTCCTGCCATGCCCCTGCCCTTCCTCCCACTTCCCACATCCAGCCCTTCCTAGAGCTGAGTTCACTCTTCTCTATAAAAGAAAAGTCCTTTTTGCTTAACCCTAAAGATGCTGGCAGATCTTACGGACAGAACCTCCTCCCCATCGCAGCAGCCCTTCTCCCCCCGCCTTGCGATAATCCTTTAGAGTAAAGCCTCCCCTTACTAAGTCCTGACTTGTTCTCTCTTTGACACAAGTAAGCATCTGTTCCAGTGGTTCTTAATACTGATCGCAGTTCTTAAACTTGAGCTCAATCAGAATCCCCTGGAAGCAAGCCTCCTCATGACACAGGATGCTGGGCCAGAGCTTCTGATTCAGTAGGGCTTGGGTGGGCCCTAGAATCTGCATTTCTAACAAGTTCCTCAGGGATGCTGATGCTGATGCTTAAGAACCACTGATATAGAACTGGACAGGGAGAGGCAAGTGACAGGGCTGCCAGAGAATTAGACAGAGGCCACAACATGAAGCACTACAGGGTTTACCCTTTGATGTCAGGCACTGACGAAGGATGGAAACAGGAAGACACCTAATCACACCTGCTCCTTTGGAAAATCCCTCTGTCTGAAGCTTGGAGAACAAACTGGAAGGAGTAAGAATCAGGGCAGAAGGCCTATGAGGAAGCTGTTGCATGATCCTGGTGAGAAATGATGGTGACCTGGGTGGAGGTGGGGTGTGGAGCTGATGACTGGAGAGAAGCAGATTCAAGTGGAATTTAGGCAACAGCACGCACAGGACACAGCAGCTGACTGAGGTGGGCCATGAGGAAGAGGAGGGAGTCCCTCATGATCCCTGGCTTCCCAGCAGTAAATGGACCCTGTTACTATGAAAGGAAAGCAGGAAGGAGGAAAAGCTTGAGAGGGAAAGCTGAAGCTGTTATCATCTGGAGTTCAGTCTGTTGGAGAGACCTGGAGGATGTCCAGTATGCAACTGGATAGAGGGTTCTAGAATGTCAAAGTCTGGTCCAGGACAGAGAAAGGTTTAGGAATCTTCAGGTGAAGATTCCATGTCAGAGAGAGGACACAGAGTAAGAAGAAAACAGAAGCATGGATGGAAGAATGTCAAAGTCTGGTCCAGGACAGAGAAAGGTTTAGGAATCTTCAGGTGAAGATTCCATGTCAGAGAGAGGACACAGAGTAAGAAGAAAACAGAAGCATGGATGGAAGCCTGAGGAAAAGGAGGTAGACAGAGGACTGATGTGAATAGCCAGCCCTTCAGGGGCCCTAGCAGTGCTTGTCTCAGTCCTTCCTCAACAGTCTTATAATGTTCACATTCCTCTCAGAATTACGTGGGACTCAACTGTCTTTCCTCCACTAGACTACTACAACTGGAGAACACAGCTGTTCAATAGCAGTTTTGCCAGTTGTCCCATATTGATTCTGATACCAAGTCCGATGTGTGTGTATGTGGGCAGGGGGTAGAGGGGTCCCCACACCACCAAGCAAATCTCTACCAGCTGCGTGTCCTCCCATTCAACTCAATTTGACTACCCAGAGATAGCATCAGATCCCACAGGTTAAGGGTTCAGTCCCAGAAGACTGTCACCTCCTCTAATTTCAGATACCAACTGCAAGCCCAGGGTGTTACCTGGATTTCTGATGGACTTCTGACCAACTGGCTGTAAGGCAGAGGTTCCCATGAACCCCTTCTTGGGTTTGATCAACATGCTAGTGCAGCTCACAGAATTCAGGAAACTTGTTTACTCACAAGATTACCAGTTTACTGCAAAGGATATGAAAGGATAGGAATCACTACCTAGAAGAAGAGATACAAAGGGCAAGGTCCCGAACAAAGGAACTTCTGTCCTTGTGGAGTTTGGGGCCTGGCTCAGTGGCACATGGCAGTGTTCTGGTTCCCCAACCTGGAAGCTCTCCAAACCCCCTCCTTTTGGGTTTTTATACAGGCTTCATTACATAGAAAAGATGATTAAATCGTTGACCACTGGTGATGGATTCAACCTCCAGCCTCTCTCCCTTTCCTAAAAGTCAGGGGATGGCACTGAAAGTTCCAACCCTCTAATCACATGGTTGGCTCCACTGACAACCAGCACCTATCCTTAGGTGCTTTCCAAAAGTCACCTTATTAACACGACAAAAGACACATTTATTGCTCTCCTCATTTAGGAAATTCCAAGGGTTTTAGGAGCTCTGTGCCAGAAATGGGAACAAAGACCATATATTTCTTATTATAAATCATAATATCACATCCCATCAAGTGTTTCTTTTTCTTGGAGAATGTATTTGACATAACCAACCATATTAATTTGTCAGTGTTTGTTTTTAAGATCTAGAAAGAAAGCAGATGACAAATATCAGAAATGGCTTCTCCCTTCACTCCTTTCCTCTAGCATCATTAAACAAATTGAAAAGTGACAGATGATGGACTGACCCAAGGATGAAGACCCTGCCCAGCAGGCCCAAAGTAGGCATGCAAATGGAGAATTCACACTTGCAAATGGTGCTCAAGATCCACCATATTGACTTCTTTAAAGGAAATAAAATGTAGCACTGTGCCCCAGAAATTGTTTGTCATATGGTTGTGCATATTTATAGAGAGACTGTTATATTTTTAGTTGGAGAGAGGTGGGTTTTTTTCTCAGTTTCTATGGTAAATCACTTCTAAAGTCTGCATTTGTATGATTAAAGTAATAACGTTGAATTGGCCAATTTGCCCGAGTAGGAAATGCACCAAATTGCCAGGATTTAAAATACATACACTCTTTATAAGCAGAACCACAATAATGGAACAAAATGGAAGACCTTTTTTTTTTTTATTTAATCACCATCTTCAGACATGAAGTTAAAGTCCCAAATTCCACCTGTCTCTGAACTGTATAGTTCCCTGGAGTGGTCTGTCTGTGTGCGCTCAGCTTGGGGAAGTGGGGAACAGGATCTTTCCCCTTAGGACTCAGCTCATATTAGATCCATGCTCTCTACTATGGGACCCACAAGCCACGCATGGTTACTAAACACTTGAAATATGGTGAGTCCAGACTGAGAGGTGCTGTGTCAAATACACACTGAATTAGAAAGAATGTTTTTGATATTTGGGGTTGAATAAAAAATGTAATTTTTAAAAATCTTTTCACTGAATGTAAGTTTGTTAGAGCTGCTGGTACTAATGTACCACTAACTGAGGGGCTTAAACAACAGAGATTCACTGTTCCACAGTCCTGGAGGCTAGAAGTCCAAGATCAAAGTGTTGGCTAGATTGGTTCCTTCAAGGGGCTGTGAAGGAAGAAAGGTCTGTCCAGGCCTTCTTCCTTGGCTTACAGATGGCTGACTTCTCACTGAGGTCCCTTCACATCATCTTCCTTCTATGACTGTGTCCAAATTTGTAATTTTTATAAGGATAACTGTCATATTGGATTAGTACCAACTCTAATGACCTCATTTTAACTTGATACCCTCTTTAAATACCCTATCTCCAAATCAGGTCACATTCTGAGGTACTGGGGTTAGGACTCCAACATCCTTTTTTGGAGAAGACACAATTCAACCCATAAAATACTGTTTATTCTTCCTTTTGTTAAAAAGTGGCTATGAGAAAACATAAAATCACATATGCAGCCCCCATTATTTTTCTAGTGGACAGCACGGCTCCAGAATTAATTCTGTTCCCCAGTCTGGAGGGGGGAGGGAGGTTGTGGAGGAAATGCAGTTTTGAGCTTTCCTGGGATGCCTATCATCTGAAAGCTTACCGGCCCGTTGAATGACATGATCATGGTTCCCATAATTTTGTGAGAAGTCTGAACGTAAGTTGACCTTGGAATGTCATCATACTGAGAATAAATAGAAGTTTCTTTATTCCTTTTATTCTGTTGGATTTGGCTACAGAGAGTGGAGCCCACTTCGTTCATGCATTCATCCACTGATTCATTCACTCATCCATCCGTTCATTCATTCACTCTCTTATTCATATTACATTTCATTCTTTTGGAGGCCTACAGTTGGTGCCTGCAGAATATCTTAAAGATTTTCTTGACTAAGGTAGAGTTTGGTCACGGCAGCTGAGGAAGACAGATTTTTAAATAGGAGGGTAGACAGCAATCTGAGCTACAGAGAGAAACAGAAAAGAGGTCAGGAAATGGAGGGACATAGGAGAGCAAGAAACAGAGACCAATAATCGGGTTCTGTCCAAGGATTTCCTCTTCCTTATTTCTTATGGAATGGTAAGGTATTTTTTAAGGAAAGTCTGCCCAGAAGTTAGATATGAACTCTTCTCACTATGCATACTTCCTGTCAGCACTTCTTGGCACCTCATTAGCATTCAAGGCCTGTGGGAATTTCTGCTTTGCCACCAGTAAAAAAAAAAAAAGAAAGAAAGAAAAGAAAAAAATAACAGCATTGAATTAATGGTTAGGAGGGAGTTGTTACCAATTCTTGTTCTTTTTTTACCAACTCAGGGAGCAAAATTATTCTAATTTAGCAAAGGCATGGGAGGTGAACTTGATAGTGATGGGGTTCAGGACATGCTACCCCAAAATATGGCACCTTGGCATACTGAATATTTTTAGCTGAAGGAGTTTAAGAAAATAGAAGCAGGAAGGTCACTCTGACCTTTCCCCAAGTTCTGTCCTGAAACTGGTCATAAAACCCTCATGTAAGAGGTACCCTACCTACACCCGGAAGAAAGGAACATCCTTATCTCCTAAGACAAAGACAAGCAGAGAAGAATCTGAACAAACCAGCCTTGCTAAACCTCCTCCAGTTTGCTATGCTATTTCTTACATGACTGTCTGCTCTTCATCAAACCTAACATAAAAATGCCCTGGTTTTACTGTTTCTTTGGCTCTTCATTTCCTTCTGAAGCCTCCCTTACCACATAAAATTTATATTAAATAAGTTTGTGTGCTTTTCTTCTGCTAATCAGTCTTTGTCAATTTAATTTTCAGACCTAGCCAGGGATCCTAAGAGGGTTAGGGAAATGTTTTTCCTCCCCTACAATAGATTCTTGAAAAGTACGGAAGTCTGATTTTCTTTTTGGCTGAATTGACACTAAGTTGTCTCCTGTGTAAAAATCACATGTGGGCTCTCTCCCTGGATGCACAGAATGAAGTCTTTTTAACAAGGTTCTGTTGAGTTGTTTGCATCTCCTAAAAGAACCCCATGGAGACTGAGTTATTCAGAACTAAAATTAACTGAGCCCCTCACTTCCCAGATTCATAATAACCCTGTGCAGCACAGGGAGCAATTGGTAGGCATCTTAATCTCTCTGGATTGACCTCTTTGCCATTCTCCTTATCACTATGGCAGAGCACATTTCCTTCCCAGGGAGGAAACGCAAAACTATTCCAAGTCGGCAGAATTGCCCAGAGGAGATAAGACTGCACTGTATTAACCTTCCCACCCAATATGCTCCCAGCTCCAAGAGGAGGGAAAACAAGACTCAAATTAATTTGGGTTATTACTGACATACTTAGGGTGGCTCACAGATTTCAGACTGATTCTCCTCTCTCAGGTCTGGACATCTCCAGCAAAGCTTTCTCTGGGACAAAGGGGCAGGTAGGACATGCAGATTATTTCTGACTGTCAAAGAGTCGGGAGACAAAGGTATCTTGCAGTAACTGTCAGCCACATGACTTTCTCAAATGCTTACATGAAAGCATTTTAAAGGTAGACCACAACAGGAGGTCCTAAGTAGACCATGGAAGAAGGACTTGGCAGAGATAATTGGTCACATGTAAATGCCACCCTGGGACCTAGTAAAGCTGAATTAGCCATAAATCATTTGGGCAATAATATATTTATAGCTTTTACTTGGTGAATTCATAAAAGAGAAAGGCCATAGTATCTCCCAAACCAGAAATAGGAAAAAATAAAATGAATGCCTTATGCTTCTCCCTATATTATCATAATGTAATGGGAATATTGAAAAGTCATCAATCTAGCCACTTTGTACTAGTGCTTATCATTTTTGCTATAGTTCATTGAGATCCATCTTTCTAACATATCCTTGTTCTAAGGCTCCTTGTGTGAGAACTGTACTTCTTACAATTAAATTCCTGCCGATTCCTGTTTAAGATCATGTGTGGTAGCTTCATATTTCATTTAATTGATTTAAATTAAATTTAATTAATGACCTCTGTGCATCCACACCCTTTATCCTGTAGCTTTCTAGCCCCTCCCATTCTCTCTCGCTGGGCTTGGCCATGTGACTTGTATAGGCCAATGGGAAGTTAGCAAATGGGAGGAAAGCAGAGGCATGAAGAACACTTGCCCATTTCTACTTCTTCCCTGCTTCTCTGCAATTTCCTGTGATAACAGACACACACAGGCTGGCATCACATTTGGGGAGGAGACCTGACTCATTTCAGCAGAGGCCCCCCTCAGACCAGCCAGGCCCAGTCAACCTGCCAGTACACCTCAGAAAATGAGCAGGCCAACTCAAACCAGCCAGTCTCCCAGTGCCCACAGGTTTGTGAGAATCAAAACAAAAAAAGATTAATGCTTTAAAGACACTGAGTTTGGGGTGATTGTAATGCAGCATTATTGTGGCATAGCCGAGACGAAGGGAAGGAGATAAATGAATACTTGATTTTTTTTTTTTTTTTTTGGCCAGATAAGAACAATACATTTTGCTAAAGGAGTACAAACACATCTTGCCATTGAAGAAATAATTTGCCATTTGACAATTCTATGCCTTATGCCAAAAACTGACATTTCCAAAAACTTGGCTTGGAGGCTGGGAATACTGGAGGAACTGTCCTGCTCCTTCCCGGTGTTCTGTAGGTGTCCAGGCAGGAGGCTGTCCTCTGGGCCTTAGAGGTATGACAGGATCAATGTCTTGCCTCCTGCAGAAAGCAAGGTTTCCTCTCCTGGATTTCTGACAGCCTGATCTCAAGCTAATCCCACGTGGGCTCCAAGAAATCAAGTTTGTATGCTTGATATTGTATTAATTGTTTTCCTCCAAAGCTATAATAAGTTTGCCTTTCTCTTGTCTTTGAAAGAAAGTGTAGGTGTGAAACTTTTAAGCTGAAAGAATGTTGATGACCGTCTGGTCAAACAATTTTCTTATTTGCAGAAGGATCTATCTTTCCCAAAAGAAAATACCTGGGCACTGGTAATTAATTTCCTTTAAAGGGAATAAAGCAGAGTTTCCCTGTTTGAGGCAGGTTAAGGGGAGCAGAGTGAAGGAAACCTCTCTCCTAACACTCTTTCCTTCCCCCACATCCCTAGAGGAGCCCTATGGCACCAAAGACACCCCCTGGATCAGAGCTCCTCAAACTTTCACAAGTACAGGAATAACCTGGAGTCTCATTAAAATCCAGATTCAATATCTTTGGATTGGGGCCTTTGGATTAGGGCCTGAGATTCTAATTTCTCCCAAGCTCTCAGGCGATATAATGCAGCTAGTGCAGGAGCACGCTTTGAGTGGCAAGGCCCTAGAACATTGCAGAACAACTTAGGAAACACTGCCTTTCTGAGTACTTCCTTTTGCAGAGAGGGAATGTGACTCCAGGAAGGTCACATTTAACGTCAGGGCTAGGATTCTTCACAGATCAGTGTTCTCTCTTTCCCATCTCTCTATATGACCCCAAGTCCCCACAGGTCCATACCAGATGATAAAAGTACTAGTTAATGAAAATGCTGATCTAGACTTTATACATGCTTTTTCTTTCTGCTAAAATGTTTAATTCACCAAAAGAATCTCTGGTTTTAAAATCAACTAGTTCCAAGAAATTGGCAGACTAAAATTATATCCAAAGACTTCGTTTAAAATAACATCTGTCACAACTTCTTACATACCACGAAACACATATAAATACACAGAAGATAAAATAACCAAAACAAAACAAAATGATCAGATGACCCCAAAATGAAGAGTGCTGAGTGACCTTGCTCCAGAATTTGGAAGGAATGTCCTCTGTCTATAAAGTCATCTGATATTGGGTTGTTGCTGCTTTGCTACATGACACAGAGCAGCTCTACTTGCTGGGAAAGAAGAGGAGGAAAATGCTTCCCACCAGGCTGACCCTGACTCATGGAGCCTTGGCATCTAACTCCCAAACAAAGCTTGCAGCCCATTTTAGTGAGACAGCCACATCATGCAGTTTGAGCAGGAGACATCATCTAGTCCAGAAAAGTCATGCTAGACAGGACAGCTTGACTCAGAGATACAACACATTAGCATTAGCTCATGATTCAACTTTGCCATGAGAAAGGGTTTCCATAACCCCCAAAGCAGACAGAATGCTGAACTTAGGCCTATCTTCAGGCTCTGTGCCCTGACCAAGGTCCAGAAAAAAATTTCCCTCAATCAAGAATAAACAGAAATATGCCAACACATGATCTTTAAGAAATTCTGCAGATCTTAAGAGTTATAGGCATATCTGCTGATATAAAACAAAGGAACATCAGAACCAAATGCAATAAAGACCAGAAAGAGGATTTTATCCTAAAAACTAAGCATGAAAAAGGTATTCGGCAAATAACTGTTGAATGAATGACTGAATCTCTGTTGACACAGAAGCTGTGCCTTAGTCTACATAAAATAGAAACAGAAAGCCATAATAACAACAATAAAAGACGGAGATGAATATAGAACCTCAGAGTAAGGTACAAAGCAGTAAGTTGAGACAAGGTGAGTGAGGAGATAGGGAAGGATTTTAAGTACACTGACATTGGAAAATCGAGTTAAAATCCTCACCAGAGGTAAGAAAGCAGATCCAACATCACTGAAAATCGCAGAGCTGGGAAGGACAGAATTGAGAGATTTTTCTCAGAATTTAAAAGAAAAAGATGAAGGGCGCCTGGGTGGCTCAGTTGGTTAAGCGATTGCCTTCGGCTCAGGTCATGATCCTGGAGTCCTGGGATCGAGTCCCACATCGGGCTCCCTGCTCAGTGGGGAGTCTGCTTCTCCCTCTGACCCTCCTCCCTCTCATGCTCTCTGTCTCTCATTCTCTCTCTCACAAATAAATAAAATCTTAAAAAAAAAAATTTTAAATTTAAAAATTTAAAAAAAGAAAAAAGAAAAAGATAAAAACAATGTGGTAGGAAATTATGTATAAGGAGCTAGGGAATAAAAATCTAGTTTAAGAGTTATAGGCATATCTGCTGATATAAAACAAAGGAACATCAGAACCAAATGCAGTAAAGACCAAGTTTAAAAGAAAAAGTTCAAGAAAGTACCCAAGTATGATGGTTAAAAAAGCTCACCCGTTCCAACAAAAACAGACAAAAAACAGTAAGAAAGAAACCCACAACTAGGCACCTGCTAGAGGCATTTTTGAATGAGTAGAATACAAAAACAAAAACAAAAAAATCCAACGAAACAAGGTAAGAAACACAAGCTACCTCAAAATAAAGAAAATAAGTGCCAGCAAAAAATGGAGGAAAGACTAGAACAGACAAGACTTGTGAACCAGTAATTTTATACCGTCAAGCCATTATTCGTGAGAAGGAAGAAAAATAAGGTCTTAAGCATGCAAGTCTTCAGAAATTATATCAATCCTGTACTCTTTCTGAATAATATTAATAATAAATTACCAAAAGTTTACATGCCGCCGAATGAAAGATGATTCAAATTAAAGTGTCATGTTTTATTGTTCAAATATACACTTGCAATGTAAATTTAGCAGTCATAAAATGGTATGCATAAAATAACAGCTCACCAAATGCATAAATTAAAAACTTTAAGATGAAATGGACAGAATTACAACCAATGGAGAAGATTTTAAACAAGATTTTTAAAGTTTTGATAGATGAAGAACACAAGAGGTAAATAAATGCATAAAGAATTTAAATAATATATAATAAAATTTGTAGGGGAGTACTGAAATGCATAATCTAGAAACAAAAATTCACCTCTTTTCCAAGTTTCCTTGAAATCCTTATAAAAACTGATCATGTATTAAACAACATCCACAAAACTTTGAAACTTGTAATTAACAAAAATTACATTTGCCACATTTTCTAGCACAGATGTTTTAAAACTAGAAATTGCTAGTGAAACTTTAAACAAGACAAAAACAAACCAGCCTTTTGAAAAAAATAAATTTTGTCATAATCTGAGTTGAGAACTCAATATAAGAGTACAAGTTTTCACCTTAAACCATGTGGTCTCGAGTTTATTTTATGATACTTCAGGAAAAATAGAAAATATATGTGTGCATGCTCATTTCAATCTAGACCACTGGATATTCAGTTGCCCCAAATCCTCCAGCGTGACTTGTTAGCACTCCATCAAAGACCAGACTTCCAGGGTAATTACTCCAAGTTCTGCAGCAATGTTGATCTCACAACGAAATCTAAGGTTTTTGTGAATTAGCATAATTTATGTCAGAAGTGAATTTTGTTTATTGAGTCTAGTAGTTTTTTTTAATCACCACAATGGATTTTAGAAATGAGTTTATACTGGTGACATTTATGGTGCTCAGCGTATTCGGGTTGGTTAGAAATATGCAAGAGCCATTCAGACCCTTGTATGCACTGGGTATAAAATTCAAGGTATCCTAGATTCTTCTCAGTTAGGAATGGTACCCTAAGCTTGATTCATAAACAATTCAGCATTCAGCAGATAATGAAGAGGACTTCACTGTATGCTTAGCTGCAACCTGCTACCTTTGTCTTGGGTGAATATTTTATGGAATATTCCAATATCCCAAATTTATTGAAGGTACTATTAAATCACCTAAAAAAAAGAGATGGAGTCCTTATTGAGCCTGCAGAGCACAGTGTGTGTATTCTCAATTTCACTTGCTAATAAATGTCTGTAAATGAGGCAGAGATAGCTAGATCTGAGATCTGGCTTCACTGCAACTTTTTAACAAGTCTGCAGAGAGGAAACTTATCACCTCCTCCATTATGGTAGGCTGCTGAAAGTTCTCTCAAAGAATAACTGGCTGAATTAGACCTAATCAATTTAAATCACTTCCCAGTAGGGCACAGCAATGCCTCCAATATACCAAAGTTAATGGCCCATTTTGACCTATTATAGGGACTTCTAAGTACAATAGCACAATTTCTCACCTCACTGATTCAGGGTAAAATATTAGGAACAGTGATTAGTATACTGCTAGCTATTAAGATAAGAAATAAGCTATTATAAAGAACTCATTTTCTAATTTTATTTCATTTAAATTAAACAAATTTAAATAGCTACAAATGGCTAGTTGGCTACCTTATGGGACATCATAGATAAAGAACATTTCCATTATCACAGACAGTTCTATGGGTGTGACATTAGAATCAAGAAGGTGATAAGCATGATTCTCCTGATATACTGCTTCTCTTAAGTCATAACCTCAATTAATAGCATTCCTGAATTCTCCTTGTCCTGTAACTGAGTATTCCCTTCCCACTCTGATTCTGGACTTGGTTATATGACTTGCTTTGGCCAATGGAACAAGAGAAAATGTAACATAAGCAGGCTTTCTTGCCCTTGATTTTGTGCAACCATCACGAGAACATGCCCACACTAGCCTGCTGGAGAGACTTGAGAGACATATGGAAGAGACCCATGTTGTCCCATTTGAGACCATCCTAGACCAGCCAGCCTCTAGCTAAACCACCAGCTGACTATAGATGGATAAGTGAGCTCAGCCAAGATCAGTGGAAATACCCAGTTGACTTACAGACTCAGAAGAGACAAGAAATCATTACGGTTTTAAACCACTAAGTCTTGGCATGTCTTGTTGTAACTGTCCTAAAGTTATCAATCACGATCAAGCTCAACTAGTGATGCAGCTGTGAAACTCAACTGGAAAAAGAAATAAATGTCTGGGGAAGATAGGGCAGATGAAGGATAGTGTTATGGACTATATGTTTGCATCCCCCTAAAATTTGTATCTTGAAACCCTAATCCCCGATAAGATGATGATATTTGTTGGTGGGGCCTTTGGAAGGTGATTTGGTCATGATGGTAGAACCTTCAGGATAGGATTAGTGCCCTTATATTAAGAGATACAATAGAGATTCCTTTCTCTCTTGTACCCTCCTCCCGTCACCCCTCTGACCTCCCACCATGTGAGGAAACCAGGAAGAGGGCACTCACCAAGAACTCAACCATACTGGCACCCTGATCTCAGACTTCCAGCCTCCAGAGCTGTGAGAAATGAATGTTCATTGTTTAAGCCACTCAGTATTTTATAATAGCAGCCAGAACCAACTATGGTAGATGGTATGCCCTATTCCTCAGGCAGGTATGTTGTCCCAACCAAGGTAATTTCTTCTTCTTTTTTTTTTTTTTTTAAGATTTTATTTATTTATTTGACAGAGAGAGACACAGTGAGAGAGGGAACACAAGCAGGGGGAGAGGGAGAGGGAGAAGCAGGCCTCCCGCTGAGCAGGGAGCCCGACGCGGGGCTCGATCCCAGGACCCTGGGATCATGACCTGAGCCCAAGGCAGACGCTTAACTGCTGAGCCACCCAGGTGCCCCGGTAATTTCTTCTTCTTTTCTCCACTTAGGGAGATACCTACCAAGGAGTTTCTGATCCCTCTCTGCTCAGTTATTACCCTCATGGAAGGAGGAGTTGATAATCAGATGTACCAAAGTATAAAATATTTACTGGATCAGGTACTGTAAGCATAGGAATTGTATCTATAACAGGCAGTGTCTAAGGTCCCACTCATTCTCTTTTACTTCCTATTCTTCACCAGGAAGCTCATTTTACTTGTCTTCTCTCCCTGTCACCATGCTAGAAGCATACCATGAAAGGCTAGAGGCCTACTTTCCAGAGGTAAGCAACATCCTTGCCCATGTGATTGACAGGAAAGGAGGTATCAGAATCACTCCATTGCAAATATATCTCAAAATATCCAACATTATTTAGATTCTGAACAGAACTGGGTAGCAACACACTTTGGCCCCAGAATTAAAACCAGCACAGCTATCATCTGAATATAGAATGAAACTGTCTGACACTTGAATGCAATAAATTAACAACATTGTTCTTTGTTTCTCTTTTGGCTACTGATCTTTGTATGCATTTTTTGCATGGTCAGATTCCATTGGGAAAGGAAGCATAAGAGGAAGTCAACCCCTTGTAGCCTGTTAAAAAATAATCTTGAGTTAATTTAAACTCAATCATGGCTTATTCTACATACCACACTCCTTAAATAAGTGTCTAAGAGGCAAAATTTCAGACATTGTAATTAAATCGGTTTAGAGAACTATTATAAAGAGAGGTGTTGGGAAAAGAAGACATTAATAAATTGTCTATTCTTGGAAAGTACACACTTATAAGATTTGTAGTTCAGGTTGAGAAAGTGATTAATATGAGCAAAACCATTTTAAAATATTGGTGTTATGACAGCAAGAGGAGTAAAGGCGCAGAGGTGGAGGAAATATCTTTTTAAATGAAAAACTTGAGATAGAGTTTATACCTTTAAATACACTCAGGCTGCCTACAATCAAAAAAAGGCAAAAAGAAATCAATTGAAATCCCATATAAAATGTTGGAGATCCAAAGGGTACAATATATCAGACACTGGTGGAGTAAATGAAAGAGTTTAGGCTTGGTTTTTTTCTCCCTCAAATAAGAGAATGTAAATTTGAAGCAAAGATATTGAAAGTAACATTTTTCCCTCCAGCTCAAAAGTTATTAGAAAAAAAAGTTGTTAGAATATGGTCTTCTTATTTGTAAATCAGAACTAAAGTGGGGAGCACGGGCACCGGTGGGCATGGAGAGATTGAATGAAGAAATGGAGCTTGTATTAGCAGAGATTCAAAACTGTGCCAAAGCAATCATTTCTTCAAATTTCCCTCAAATAAATTAAAAGAATGGCCAGTATAAGTGAAATAGTGAACCAGAACCCGTCTCCATTCTTGCCCCAACCTTCCAAAGCTTGCTTTCTAGTCATCTTCACTCTGTCTCAATTCACTTTTACCATCATTCTAGTTTATTCCAAACAGTCTTCTGTTTTGAAGATTTACTACTCAGGATAAAGCAGTCAAATCCTCCCACAGAAGTTGTTAGCATCTCTCCTGACCTTGAGTGCTTCTCAGATGTAATACCCGAGACCTGGTCAATAGAACAGACTGCTCCCCAGAACAGGATTTTAACCATATATACTCAACAACGTGGTCGATGTTAGTCACCCATGCTGTGTAACAGATCACTCTAAAAGTTAGTGACTTAAAACACAATCGTCATTTATTACCTCTCATAGTTCCTACAGGTGAGAAATTTGGGACTGGCCAGCTAGGCAGTCCTGATTTGGGGTCTTCAAACCTTTTTTAGGGCTGTAGTCAGATGGTGACTGAGACTAATGTCATCTTCAAACCTTCTTCACTCACGTGTCTGGTGACAGGGCTGCAGAGACTTAAGTAACTGGGGTCCTGAATATCTGGGGCTTCTCAGATTTCATTCTCTGTCTCTATGTGGTCTTTTTATGTGGTTTCTCCAGAATGCTGGCCTCAGTGTAATTGAACATCTTATATGTCAGTTCAGGGCCCCATGATTCATGTCTCAAGAAATAAAAAACCAGGTAGTAGCAGTGTGACCATCTCTAGTTTAGCTTTAGAAGTCACATGGAGTTACTTCTATCATACTTGACTGATTGAGGCAATTGCAAGAACCATCCAGGTTCAAGGGAAGGGAACTTGGGTCCAATCTCTCCATGGAGGAGCATCAGCATCACAGTATAAGAAGAGCAGGTACATGTAATGGTACAGTGGTTTTTGGAAAATGCAGTGTGTTACAACTTCTCTTTTGGTAGCCCCGTGGCTCTTCAATTTCTCCTGTCTGATTAAACATTATAATGAACATAAATGAAGTCAAATAACAGAGCTTATCAAAGCTAGAAGAGAATGTTAATGTAAGATACATCAAAATCAATATCCAGAATTATCTCTTGGCAGACTTGGACTGCTGAGTTTAAAATAACAAGATGAAGTTTATAAAGGGCCATGTGTGGCAATTTAAAAATAATTTTATGAATGCACAATAGGGAACTCCTGGCTTGGGAGGACTTCATATGAAAAAGAGCTGGGAATTGTGGTTGATTGTAAGCAAGTGGGATGCGATTGCTTAAACCAATGAGAATCTGATCCACATTTAGGTTGTATTTGTGATATATAGTGTTCATGTTATGGGAAGTAAAAGCCCAACATTCCTTGTATTCAATTAACCATTCATTCACTCAATAAAAGTTTATTGCATTACTACTATATGCCATGCACTCTTGTAGGTGCTGGCAATATACCAATGAACAATCCGCACACAAAACCCTAACCATAAGACCTGCATTCTAGTGGAAAAACAAATGATGAACCAGACAAAAGTGCTAGAGAAGAAAAATGATGAAAAAGAAAGCAAGAAAGGGGAATAAATGTTGGGAATGAGAAGGTTGCAATTTTAGATAAAATGGATACAGAAGTCTTTGTTGAGAGGGGGTATTTGAGAAAAGATAAAAAGGACAAAATAAACAAGCCATGCATATCTCAGGAAGGATAGAGAGAAAGAATATCCGGGGCAAAGGCTGAGGAGGCCTGGCAGTGAAGAGCCCAGTGTGGCTGGAGCAAAGTGAGCAAGACCGAGAGCAGTAAGAGATACAATCAGAGAGGTGACGCAGAGCTGATTTTCTAGGCCCTTGTGGGTCACTCTCAAAGTACTGGATCTCACTCTGAGGCAAGAGAAAAGCCAGAGGAAGGCTTGAACAGGGGAAGGACATAAACTGACTGGGAATTTCACCAGATCAGCAAGAGTGGCCCCTGTATTGAAGCATGCAAGGAGACTAGTTAGGAGATATTGTTGATAATCCAGGCAAAAATGATGGTGACTTAAACCAAGATGGTAACAGTGAAGGAGCTAAGAGGTGGTTAAATTATGGATCTATTTTGAAGGAAGACCAATAGCATTTTCTTATTTATCAGACACAGCTTAGGAAACAGAGGAGTCAAGATAATACCACTAAGTGGGGACTGGGCATTTGCTGAAATGAAGACTGCACATGAGCAAGTTTTAGGTCAAACAATCGGAGCTCAGCTTGGGATATATATTTTTTTTTATTTTTTTATTCTTATGTTAATCCCCATACATTACGTCATTAGTTTTAGATGTAGTGTTCCATGTTTCATTGTTTGTGCATAACACCCAGTGCTCCATGCAGAATGTGCCCTCCTCAATACCCATCACCAGGCTAACCCATCCTCCCACCCCCCTCCCCTCTAGAACCCTCAGTTTGTTTTTCAGAGTCCATCGTCTCTCACGGTTCATCTACCCCTCCGATTTCCCCCCCTTCATTCTTACCCTCCTGCTACCTTCTTCTTCTTCTTTTTTTTTTTTCTTAACATATATTGCATTATTTGTTTCAGAGGTACAGATCTGAGATTCAACAGTCTTGCACAATTCACAGCGCTTACCAGAGCACATAACCTCCCCAGTGTCTATTACCCAGTCACCCCCTCCCTCCCACCCCACCCCCCACTCCAGCACCCTCAGTTTGTTTCCTGGGATTAAAAATTCCTCATGGGGGGGCAGAGCAAGATGGCAGAGGAGTAGGAGACCTGGATATCGTCTCCTCTCAGGAATTCAGCTGGATAGGGATCAACCCATTCTGAACACCTACGAACTCAACAGGAGATAGATGAAAAGAAGAGCAACAACTCTCTCATCAGAAAAGCGACCACTTTCTGGAAGGTAGGACGTGCGGAGAAGTGAATCCGAGGCGATATTCGGGAGGATAGACGGCGGGGGAGGGGCCTCCGGCGGCCGCTTCTGGCAAGTGATAGAACCACGGAGCACAAAATCGGAACTTTTAAAAGTCTGCTCCGCTGAGGGACGTCACTCTGGTGGCTAAGCGGGGGGTGGAACCCTCCGGGACAGTGTAGTCTCAGGACCCTCGGGGTCACAGAAAGACCGGAGGTGCCTGAGTGTGGCAGAGCTCCCAGGTAATGGAGCAGGGAAGCCGGCTGCAGAGGCAGAGCCCAGGCGCGGGCTCTCAGCTCGGGGTTGCCATAAACCGTGATCCCCGGCACAGTCGGGCCAGTGCTCCTCCAGCAGGGACCCAACAAGCGGCAGATCCGGGGAGACTCACCTTCCTCCCCCGGGAGGAGCCACGCGGGAGTGCACCGCAGGGATCTGCTGGGTTTGGAGACTCCACCCGGGGTCGGGTGCCAGAGATAGAAACGTGCAGTCACAGGCCGGGTGAGCACGGAGTGCGGCCGGAGACCGGGGAGACGGGAGTGACTGACGGCTTTTCTCTGGGGGCTCAATGAGGAGCGGGCCCGAGTTCTCGGCTCCTCCAGGGCGGAGATTGGGAGGCCGCCATTTTCACTCTCCGCCTCCAAAGCTGTACGGAAAGCTCGCAGGGAACAAAAGCCCCAGAGAGCAAACCTGAGCAGATTACTTAGCTGGGAGGGGGCAAGGGCGGGGCAATTCCGCCTCCGGCACAGACATTTGGAAACCACGGCAACAGGCCCCTCCCCCAGAAGATGAGCGAGAACAGCCAGCCAAGACCAAGTTTACCAAACAATGAGAATGGCAGAACTCCAGCGCTAGGGGAATACTGCACATAGAATTCATGGCTTTTTTACCATGATTCTTTAGTCTTTCAAAGTTAATTTTTTTTAAATTGTCTTTTTTTCTTTTCTTTTTTTTTTGAATTTTTCTTTTTCCCTTTTTCAACCAACATCTTATCAATCCCTTTTTTAAAAAAAAAACATTTTTATTTTTCATTTTTAGAGTCATATTCTATCCCTTCATAGTATTTACCCATATTTTTGGCTTATATATATAAGTTGTTCTCTCTTTAAAATTTTGAGATAGTTTCTTCTAACAGATCAAAATATACCCTAAATCTCTAGTATGTGGTGTTTTCTATTCCCCTGCCTGATCACATTCTCTCCATTTTTTTTTCTTTTTTTAAATCCTCTTCTTTCTTTTTTCAAACAACTTCTTATCAATTCCTTTTATAAAATTTTTTATAATTTCCATCTTTACAGTCATATTCCATCCCTTCATCA
>NC_058412.1:100804007-100845662 GCF_002201575.2 Neomonachus schauinslandi
TCTATCCAACAAGAAGATCTAACAATTGTAAATATCTATGCCCCTAACATGGGAGCAGCCAATTATATAAGCCAATTGATAACAAAAGCAAAGAAACACATCGACAACAATACAATAATAGTGGGGGACTTTAACACCCCCCTCACTGAAATGGACAGATCGTCTAAGCAAAAGATCAACAAGGAAATAAAGACTTTAAATGACACACTGGACCAAATGGACTTCACAGACATATTCAGAACATTCCACCCCAAAACAACGGAATACACATTCTTCTCTAGTGCCCATGGAACATTCTCCAGAATAGATCACATCCTAGGTCATAAATCAGGTCTCAACCGGTACCAAAAGATTGGAATCATTCCCTGCCTCTTTTCAGACCACAATGCTTTGAAACTAGAGCTCAATCACAAGACAAAAGTCAGAAAGAACTCAAATACATGGAGGCTAAAGAGCATCCTATTGAAGAATGAATGGGTCAACCAGGAAATTAAAGAAGAATTAAAAAAATACATGGAAACCAATGAAAATGAAAACACAACTATTCAAAATCTTTGGGATGCAGCAAAGGCAGTCCTAAGAGGAAAGTATATAGCAATACAAGCCTTTCTCAAGGAGCAAGAAAGGTCTCAAGTACACAACCTAACCCTACACCTAAAGGAGCTGGAGAAAGAACAGCAAATAAAGCCTAAACCCAGCAGGAGAAGAGAAATAATAAAGATCAGACCAGAAATCAATGAAATAGGAACTAAAAGAACAGTAGAACAGATCAACGAAACTAGGAGCTGGTTCTTTGAAAGAATTAACAAGATTGAGAAACCCCTGGCCAGACTTATCAAAAAGAGAAGAGAAATGACCCAAATCAACAAAATCATGAATGAAAGAGGAGAGATCACAACCAACACCAAAGAAATACAAACAATTATAAGAACATATTATGAGCAACTCTATGCCAGCAAATTAAATAACCTGGAAGAAATGGATGCATTCCTAGAGATGTATCAACTACCAAAACTGAACCAGGATGAAATAGAAAACCTGAATAGACCTATAACCACTAAGGAAATTGAAGCAGTCATCAAAAATCTCCCAAAAAACAGGGCCAGATGGCTTCCCAGGGGAATTCTACCAAACATTTCAAGAAGAATTAATACCTATGCTTTTGAAAGTGTTCCAAAAAATAGAAATGGAAGGAAAACTTCCAAACTCATTTTATGAGACAACCATTGCCTTGATCCCAAAACCAGACAAAGACCCCATCAAAAAGGAGAATTACAGACCAATATCCCTGATGAACATGGATGCAAAAATTCTCACCAAAATACTAGCCAATAGGATCCAACAGTACATTAAAAGGATTATTCACCATGACCAAGTGGGATTTATCTCTGGGCTGCAAGGTTGTTTCCACATCCGCAAATCAATCAACGTGATACAATACATTAACAAAAGAAAGAACAAGAATCATATGATCCTCTCAATAGATGCAGAAAAAGCATTTGACAAAGTACAGCATCCTTTCTTGATCAAAACTCTTCAGAGTATAGGTATAGAGGGTACATACCTCAATATCATAAAAGCCATCTATGAAAAACCTACAGCGAATATCATTCTCAATGGGGAAAAACTGAGAGCTTTCCCCCTAAGGTCAGGAACGCGGCAGGGATGTCCACTATCACCACTGCTATTCAACACAGTATTGGAAGTCCTAGCCACAGCAATCAGACAACAAAAAGAAATCAAAGGCATCCAAATTGGCAAGGAAGAAGTCAAACTCTCACTCTTTGCAGATGATATGATACTTTATGTGGAAAACCCAAAAGACTCCACCCCAAAACTGCTAGAACTCATACAGGAATTCAGTAAAGTGGCAGGATAGAAAATCAATGCACAGAAGTCAGTGGCATTCCTATACACCAACAACAAGACAGAAGAAAGAGAAATTAAGGAGTCGATCCCATTTACAATTGCACCCAAAACCATAAGATACCTAGGAATAAATCTAACCAAAGAGACAAAGGATCTGTACTCAGAAAACTATAAAATACTCATGAAAGAAATTGAGGAAGACACAAAGAAATGGAAAAACGTTCCATGCTCATGGATTGGAAGAACAAATATTGTGAAGATGTCAATGCTACCTAGAGCAATCTACACATTCAATGCAATCCCCATCAAAATACCATCCACGTTTTTCAAAGAAATGGAACAAATAATCCTAAAATTTGTATGGAACCAGAAAAGACCCCGCATAGCCAGAGGAATGTTGAAAAAGATAAGCAAAGCCGGCGGCATCACAATTCCGGACTTCCAGCTCTATTGCAAAGCTGTCATCATCAAGACAGCATGGTACTGGCACAAAAACAGACACATAGATCAATGGAACAGAATAGAGAGCCCAGAAATGGACCCTCAACTCTATGGTCAACTCATCTTTGACAAAGCAGGAAAGAATGTCCAATGGAAAAAAGACAGTCTCTTCAACAAATGGTGTTGGGAAAATTGGACAGCCACATGCAGAAGAATGAAACTGGACCATTTCCTTACACCACACACAAAAATAGACTCCAAATGGTTGAAAGACCTCAATGTGAGACAGGAGTCCATCAAAATCCTAAAGGAGAACACAGGCAGCAACCTCTTTGACCTCAGCCGAAGCAACTTCTTCCTAGAAACATCGCCAAAGGCAAGGGAGGCAAGGGCAAAAATGAACTATTGGGACTTCATTAAGATAAAAAGCTTTTGCAAAGCAAAGGAAACAGTCAACAAAACCAAAAGACAACCGACAGAATGGGAGAAGATATTTGCAAATGACATATCAGATAAAGGGCTAGTATCCAAAATCTATAAAGAACTCATCAAACTCAACACCCAAAGAACAAAGAATCCAATCAAGAAATGGGCAGAAGACATGAACAAACATCTTTCCAAAGAAGACATCCAAATGGCCAACAGACACATGAAAAAGTGCTCAATATCGCTCGGCATCAGGGAAATCCAAATCAAAACCTCAATGAGATACCACCTCACACCAGTCAGAATGGCTAAAATTAACAAGTCAGGAAACGACAGATGTTGGCGGGGATGCGGAGAAAGGGGAACCCTCCTCCACTGTTGGTGGGAATGCAAGCTGGTGCAGCCACTGTGGAAAACTGTATGGAGGTTCCTCAAAAAGTTAAAAATAGAGCTACCCTATGATCCAGCAATTGCACTACTGGGTATTTACCCCAAAGATACAAAAGTAGGGATCCGAAAGGGTACGTGCACCCCGATTTTTACAGCAGCAATGTCCACAATAGCCAAACTGTGGAAAGACCCAAGATGTCCATCGACACATGAATGGATAAAGAAGAAGTGGTATATATATACAATGGAATATTATGCAGCCATCAAAAGGAATGAGATCTTGCCATTTGCAACGACGTGGATGGAACTGGAGGGTATTATGTTGAGTGAAATAAGTCAAACAGAGAAAGACATGTATCATATGATCTCACTGATATGAGGAATTCTTAATTGTAGGAAACAAACTGAGTGTTGCTGGAGTGGGGGGTGGGGTGGGAGGGATGGGGTGACTGGGTGATAGACACTGGGGAGGGTATGTGCTCTGGTAAGCGCTGTGAATTGTGCAAGACTGTTGAATCTCAGATCTATACCTCTGAAACAAATAATGCAATATATGTTAAGAAAAAAAAAAAAAGAAGAAGAAGGTAGTGGGAGGGGGAGAATGAAGTGGGGGAAATCAGAGGGGTAGACGAACCATGAGAGATGATGGACTCTGAAAAACAAACTGATGGTTCTAGAGGGGAGGGGGGGTGGGAGGATTGGTTAGCCTGGTGGTGGGTATTGAGGAGGGCACATTCTGCATGGAGCACTGGGTGTTATGCACAAACAATGAATCATGGAACACTTCATCTAAAACTAATGATGTAATGTATGGGGATTAACATAAGAATAAAAAAAAAAGAATTCCTCATATCAGTGAGGTCATATGATACATGTCTTTCTCTCTTTGACTTATTTCGCTCAACATAATACCCTCCAGTTCCATCCACGTCGTTGCAAATGGCAAGATCTCATTCCTTTTGATGGCTGCATAATATTCCATTGTATATATATACCACTTCTTCTTTATCCATTCATGTGTTGATGGACATCTTGGGTCTTTCCACAGTTTGGCTATTGTGGACATTGCTGCTGTAAACATCGGGGTGCACGTACCCTTTCGGATCCCTACTTTTGTATCTTTGGGGTAAATACCCAGTAGTGCAATTGCTGGATCATAGGGTAGCTCTATTTTCAACTTTTTGAGGAACCTCCATACTGTTTTCCAGAGTGGCTGCACAGCTTGGGATATATTTGTTTTTAAATACCTATGAAATGACCAATTGGATATATCAATCAGGAAGGTGGATATAAGAATCGGTAGTTTAGGGAAGAAGTCCAGGTTGATAATATAAATTTGGTAGGCATCAATAAACAAATACTTAAATCCATAAGCTTGGTTGAAATAACCAAGAGAGTGAGAATAAAAAGTTCCAAGGACTAAACCTCTTTAAATACATCCCAAATTTTAGAGACTGGGAAGACGAGGAAGAACCAGCATAGTGGACTAAAATGTGGTCCTACAAGTAGGAAAACCAGGCAAACGTGGTACCCAGAAAGCCTAATAAAGAATGCATTTCAAATAAAAGAGAGCTTGTCATCCGCTGCTGAAAGCTCAAGTGAAATAAAGAATGAGGATGAATTCAGGACAAGATTTTTCAATGCAGAAGTCACTGGTGACCTTGATAGAAGAAGTTTTAATGGTGTAATGGGGGTAACAATTGATTGGAGTGAGTTCAAGAGAGAATGGAAGAAGGAAAATAGAAGACTGGACAACTGACAACCCTTTGAGCTCTACTGTAAAGGGAAGGACACAAGTGAGGTAATGGCTAGATAGAACTATAGTTAAGAAAGGAAAAATAACAGCATGCTTCCATGCTATTGTGAAGATTCCAGGAAAGGAAAAAAAAATAGGAAAGGGAAAGAAGAATTACTGGATTGATGACCTTAAGAAGATGAGGAAAGGATGGAATCTAGTGCACAAATGGAGGGATTGCCCTTAGCTAGGGGTATGGGTAGTTCAGGCTTGCTAACAGGAGAGAAGCCAAAAAATGCGGATAGGGAATACAAGTGGTAGTGGGAGTTGTAAGAGTATTCCTATGAATATTTCCATTTTCTTCATGAAATGGAAAGCAAGACCATCATGTGAGCATCAGGATGAGGAGGGAGGTGTGGAAGGTCAGAGTACAGGTGGGAGGGTATAAAATGGTTTTTTGTAGGAGACTGGGAGAATGAATGGATGGGGAAAATAGGAGTGCTGTGTAGACCAAGACACAATTAAGGTTGGTAATTGAATGAATGTGAGACCAATCAGCACGGCTACATATTTTTCTCCAGCCACTTTCAATGACAGGTGAAGAGGTATAGAGTAGGCAGAAAGATGTGGCAAAGGCTGTGTACAATAAGGGTGTTGGGTTAACAGACAAGAGAGTAATCATAATGGTTGGCCATGGGATTTGAGCTGGATAAGGAGAAAAGTGAGGATTTTAGGTGGTTTTGACAGACCGAGAGGAGGTGATTGTATCCACTGTTTGGAGTTCTCAGAACTAGGAACTACTGCAGGCGTATACTATGGGGAGTGAGTTGGATGGGCAGGAGGTGGTAGTGGCAGTGTGACATGTTTGGCACTGAGAGAATAGAGGGGGTGCAGTTATTGGCAATGACAATGTCTACAGAGTATAAAGACTCAGTGAGTGGGGTAGGGTGCAGGACAAGAGCATGGCAAGAGAGAACAGGGAACTAAGCTACCAATGAATTCATTCTAGAGAGCCTAACAATTATCCAAGAGCTAAAATGTTCAAGGAACATGGGCAGTGAACAGATAAGTGTACAGATAATTACAACAAATAAGGGGTAGCAGGTGGAATAAAGTAATGGCATGAGAGCCAAGTTGAGGGATAGTGTTTAGAGAAGAATTAGGAAGAGGATTTGGAATGGCAATGAGGAGCAAACAGAACATCCACACATCATCAAACCCAGTGGCACCAACAGTGTAAAAAAGGAAACAACCATCAGCTGAGTTGCAAGGGAAGCAAGGTGATAAGGTTTCCAATTAGAACAAGTAGTGAAGGGGATGGTCCCAGGAGAGGGTGAGATTATGGGGTATTTTACTCATGACTGTGAGTCTTGGAGGCACCAGGGAGTGTTTTAAGTGATAGAGAGGGTGGGCTATGAGATCAAAAAAGGTGATGGACAGAGTCATGTCAGAAATAAGGCATTACCTTGAAGACCTGGGCTTCTTAAGGTGACTGACATGTACAGGGGATAAAGGATATAGTAAATCCAAGAAAGAAAGTAGTCTCCAAACTGTGAAGGTTGGAGGGTAGAGCAGCTGAGAGCTCTTGCAAGGAAGGTACAGACTTCCACATTTAAGGTTCTGTGTTCAACTTGTAATGCTGTTTTAAGAAAATATAAATGAACTGGAGTCAATTGAGATGAACAGGCCCAGAATAAGGCGAATACAATGGAAATCCATTTTAGGAAAATCAATAGAAAAAACTGAGAAGGATTTGTTGGGTCTCTGAGAGACATGACAACTGTCTTTAAGTATCAGGAATGTTTAATGTGAAAGAGGGTCTTTCTTGTGCCTTATTGCTCCAGAAAACAGAACTTGAACCTGTTGGCTGGAAGTTATAGGGGAAAGAAATACCAGCCCCAAAAAATGAGTCACCAGTGATGGACCAATGGACAGCTACCAAAAAGTGCTGTCCAAAGACCAGTGCTGATCAACAAACTATGTTACCAGTCTGTAATAAGGGAAGTATAAAACTTGAGAATGAGCATTTAGAAACTATTGTTAGCAATTTTTCTGTAATGTTTACTCATTTTTTGAAATGCAATTTTAGGTTTGTTTACTCAAATAAAAAATGTGGATTGTATTTTATATGTTTTATTTCATTTTCCTAGTATTTTAAATACTAAGAAATCCTGTAGATTTTTTTAAAAAGTAGATTTGTTATCATAAATAGCCAGAGAGTTTGAACTAACCTAGAATATCACAGGAGTCATTTAATGGTCCATTCAGCACCCAGCTCTTGATTTCTAATACTATTCTCCAATAAAAGGAATCAGGGCTTCTTAGAGAAATGGCTGATGTTAAGACTGAGTCAGGAAATAAACAGGATGAGCCTTGAAGCATCTTGTAGTGCTAGAAAATAAGCAAGTGTTCTCTCTTACACACATACACACATACACGCAGACATCTAGGTATGTCAAAGAGACACAGGAACCAACTGAAAGATTTTGCAATGGCCAAAGTGGGAACAATTTGAGCAATAAATAAGGTAGCACTGGATTATAACCCAAAGTATCAAATAAATATCCGTGAGTTTAAATAAATAAATACCCACACTGATATAAATAAATAACCACATAAATAAATGGGCAGAAACAAAAAAAAAATCTAGTGAAGAAGAATTTAAAATAATTCATGTAGTTACTCTGTCTTTAAGGAAGTGAAGAATAACTCTCCACTGCTTAAGTGTTAGCTGCAAATAGTGACTTTCTTCCAAAGAGCAGAGTATGGAATGGGGGAAAAAGAGTAACTTCACAGTGGAGAAACTTCAAGCCAGATAATCAAGGTCAACATCAACAGTGATAATTCGTATTGATAGTATCGACCCTCGATATGATGTGGTGAGAATAGCACTTTACCTCTGTGGTCTCCCTCCCAAAAACATATTACCTCAATCTAACCGTAATAAAAAATATCAGACAAATCCCAATTGAAGGACATTTTGCAAAATGCCAGAACAGTACTCCTCAAAACTGTCAGGTCATCAAAAACAAGGAAAATCTGAAAAACTGTTACAACCAAGAGAAGCCTAAGGAGACATGTAGGTGTTATCCTGGAACAGAAAAATGACATTAGGCAAAAGCTAAGGAAATCTGAAAAAAATATGGTCTTTAGTTAATAGTAATGTAGCAATATTGGTTCATTAATTATGATAAATATATCATATTAATGTAAAATGTTAATAGTAGGAGTAGCCCACTGGGTATGGGCTATATAGGAACTTTATACTAATTTCACATTTTTCTGTAAATCCAAAACTGTTCTAAAATAAAAGTTTATTTTAAAAAAAAATATTCAAGAAGAAGAGGGGTAGGACTTCCTATTCACAGTGAGAGAGTAAGAGGAGGTCTAGAACAAAAGACCTGACTACCCTTACTGATAAGGGGAAGTCACTTAATTTCACTGAGCTTCTATCTCCTCATCTGCAAAAGAGAAATGATACCACTTTTATCTACCCCTTAGAGTTAAGACTCAGACGACATGATCCATGGGAAGGATCTCTGGAAACATCATAATCTATATACAAGGAAATTTGGAGCTTGCTATCATTGTAATACATGGAGAAATTCCTGCATGGGAGATCATTTGGACTAATTCCAATTACAATGTCATACACATACACACACTGTTCCCTGGGCACCCTACTCCCAGAGGTTCTGACTCAGTAGGTCTAAGATACAACTGACAAGTCCATGTTTTGAAGCTTCCCAGGTGATTCTGATACAGAGCCAGATTTGAGAACCACTAAACTATGTGAATTCTAAAAACTCCTCTTATTTTATGATCAAATGTTAATGACACATGATTACTTTTTCCAGATATGTGGCACCCTTTGAGAAAGAGTTAAACTTTTCAATAAAAGTATAACCTTAGATATCAGTCAGCCTGTGGGTGATGTAGGTGAACAAAAGGTGTTAGTCATAATCTGTTCTGCCTATTTGTAAATTCAACTCAACAGGGAAGGCCTTCAAAGTAGCATGAAAAGGTCATAGCTGTTTACTCCTTACACTTAACTGGAGTCCTTCAGAGTGTGTGTGTGTGTGTGTGTGTGTAATTCAATTGGAAAATACCATATACACAATAAAATGTATAATGTGGAAATCTTAAGTATATAGTACCCTGATTTCTTGTGTATATATACAGCCCACATGATCATCATCCAGATCAGGATATAATTTACAACACCCCATAAGCCTCCCCAAACTCCTTCCCAGTGTACAATTATAACCAAACTACTGTGAGTCCACTCCTTGGTAAGTTAGAGATTGTACCAGGTGGAGTTATCAGACTAAGGAAATTTTATTTGTAGCAAATGAGGAGATCATGGGGCATAACCTCCAAAGCCAGGACTCCCTGAGCAGGGGTGAGTGTGCTTATTTTATTTAGGGTTATGATGAGTATTCAGAAAGGGGAATTTTATCATAACATTATAATGATGCAGAGGTAACAGTCAGACAAGGGGGGAGGGTTATGGACATGCTTCAGGAGTTGAGAGCTGGGATAAGCTAGATAGATCTTGGGCTCCTTATCTCAGGTAATGAATGCAGGGCCTTGCTTACTTTTGAAACAGCACTGGGAGTTTTACCACTGATTTATCGTCAATGATACCGTTAGGCTATTCTCTGGCCTGGTAGATAGTGATAGTATTTGCATTCTCTTTTTCCCTTAAAATCCTTAACTACGAAGGTTTTTGCACTTCTTTGTAATTCTGACACCTACTAGGAAGTTCTGCCACAAGCATGCTAGGGGAAAGTGGAGTGGGTAAGGCAAAGATCACAGAAAATAGCTGGGTGGCTGAAATGATTTCTTCCTTTATCTGGGGACCCCTAACTCTTTCTGCTTACACAGTCACCCAGCCAGAGGTAGCCACTCTTATGCCTTCCTTCACCATCGATTAATTTCACCTGTTCTTTAGCTTCATCTGAATGGAATCATGTAGCATGAGCACTTTTGTGACTGTTCTTTCACTCAACTAATTATATGTGAGATTCATCCATACTGACGGATGTACCAGTAGCATGGGGTCTTTACTGCTGGTCTTTCAGGTCTTAGCAAGAGCTCTAAATGATCAAGCTCACATGGTCTATGTGTAGATTCAATAATTATACAAGGGACAGAATGACAAGTCAAGATGGGAAATTCCAAAGATGTTGAACTTTCGCAAACTTTGCCAAGTGTAAACTTTGCCAAGAGAAAAAAAATGGCACCCTTCAAGGTCAGCCCCCAGTTGAATCTCCAGGAGGGAATCAGAATGCATGCTCCATACCACCATCACCTCCCAGAAACCTGCATTTTTGTCAAAATATTCTTCTTGACTTGTACATATGCTAATGTTTGAGAACCATTCCTATGACCTCTACAGAGAATGTAGTAAAGGGGTTTTGATCAATGTTGGTAACCACAGACTGCTGAACAAAAGCTAAAGGTTTTGAAATGTGACTTCCGAGTTACCACCTGGAAGGTCTGATTTTGATGGGACTGAGTTTAACTGAGGTCTTTTCATCCCCTTTCTTGAAATCTGCCTGCCCTGAGTTAAAGACTTATTTTTTTTTTTTACGTAAGACTTGAGAGAGCATTTTTAACTGGAAAGAATAAAGAAAAAGGAAAAATGATGGGCCAAACAAGAACAGTGCTGATTTCCTTTCAAGCATAATGTCAAAGCTGATTATCAAAGCCACTCTCAGGGGTTTCAAGAAATACAGCTCTGAACAAAGCCACAGGAGTGCTTCCTTATTCTCTGTGGTCTGCTGTGCAGTCAACCAACCATAAAAACATACATATACACCCACAGCAATACCACTGGGCTCTACTGAGCGCTCTGAATCAGCGAACATTAATCCAAATACTGTTTTAGACATCTTTATGGAAAACCACAGTTCCCCTTCCCTGGGTTAGTCTGCATTCATTTGCTAACACAATTTCCACATGCTGAATTCCAACTGACAAATAGAACAGTCAATCAACCTACCATTCTATTGGCAATCAATGTTTGTGGGTTTCCAATTGTTGCCCTTTAGCTTTATTGCACATCTCACCATATCCATGGTCTTTTTCTGAGCTACGTATGTGCCTGGGAAAACAAGCATGCAGACTCACAGGTTCATATATCCTCCAAAAAAGTCCCACTTGGGGAGTGTTTTACTAGTACCTTTAATGATATTGACAGCTGACATTAGTAGCTATGACTCACACAGCTCTTTACCTAATGGATTTTATGTGCACCACAGCAGAATCCTTGAGAGGTAGAAAATGCGATACTCATTCCACAGATGAAGAAACTGAGTTTAAGCACTTTCTTTGCTTGAAATTTCTTAGTGAACAGGTACAATGTCCAGTATCCAAATGTATGATGTCTAGCTCCAAATAACATGTTATTTTTCTACAATGAAATGCTCTGTTAAGATTAAGTCAATAAAAAGTCAAAACTGATAGAAGCAGTAAAAAAGTGGTTGCCAGGGAGGGGTTGGGGATGGGAGAAACAGGGAGAGGTTGGTGAAAGGGCACATACTTTCTGCTACAGGATGAATAAGGTCTGAGGATCTAATGGAAAACATGGTATGGTGACTACAGTAGTTGATGATACTGTGTTTGTGATTGAAGTTTGCTAAGACAGTAGAAATTTAATGCCCTTGCCAAAAATAAGAAGAGAAAATGAAAAAAGATAAAGATGTGAGGTGATGGATGTGTTAATTAACTAGATAAGGGAGGATCTTTTCACACTGTATATGTATACCAAATCATCACGATGTATACTTTAAATATTTTATAATTTTATGTGCAAATTATATCTCAATAAAGCTGAATTTTTTTAAAAAGGCAGAGAAGGAAAAGGATATATTTTTTAAAAGGAATAATTTTCAAAGCATAAGAGGACAGTAATTTTGCTTCCTTCTCACATTCTCATCAAAATCATATTTACAACAATCTCACATTTCACTCACACATTGGGTGTGGACAGGTATGTCCTGGAATGGACTTCAGAAATCTCGGCATCTAATCCTGCTCAACCAAGAATGCATGTGCAGTTGTGAATCACTCCTTTACCTGTCTCAGCCTTTATTGATCATCAGTAAATAAGCCTATTGACCCTATGCCATCTTTAAGGGTCTTCTTCAGCTTATGGTAGATTTCTTTAGGGTGACTGAGGGAACATTTACAGGCAGCAACGTCAGGATGCTGCAGCCAATGCTTCTGGTGCATTGTACGCCATCACCTCAGCCTACCTGATCCCTCCCTGCTTCGGTGTGTAGAAGGTGGGCAGTGACCTCCAGCACCTCAGCTATTGAAAGACTGTCAAACTGCAAAATCTCAAACAGCAGTTGGAAGGAGCCATGGGATAAATATTCCAGAATCCCCATCCATCTGTTGAACAAGTCTGGGGCAATTTCTACATTTTTCCTGAGAATCTTAATGGGGTTGAGCCCATTCCCCACAGGAGTAACCAGCTCCATTTTCATTAGCTTTTCTCTCCTCCATTTCATGTTCCCTATGCCCCTACCTGTGCTTCCTGGGTTCACTTCCAAACAATCTACCTGCACTGATATCCTTGTCTCAGGCTCAGCTTTTTGGAGAACCCAAAGCAAGACTTAGGCTTTAGAGGATGGTTAGTGTCTGAATACAGAATTGGGTGGTACACAACACATTACCAATGAATGTATATGCAATTAACCCCTTTAAGTTGTTTCTTTACAATTTATTGTGAGACTTTCCAAATACTTCTTTATATGTACCTACCTGCAAAGTTTAGATCGAGAGGTGAGGACATGGCATAATTAGTGTGTGACGTGGCCTTCTCTAAATAGGAGAAAATCCACAAAATTTTATTTTGTTTTAGTAGAGACTACTGGACACATCCCTTCATATTTTGTAAAACTGTAATTCTCCAGTTAGCACCCCAAATCATATCTTAATGAATTGGTTTGAGAGTGACATTTTAAGGCAAAAATCTCTACTAAATTTCTCATTAGGTGATCTTTATTTGGAAGCTGATCACAAAAGTCGCCTGTCTTATTAGTAAGAATAGTTTTGGCTGTGAATTACCAAAACCCTCATCTCTAAGGTGATCAACTGTCTCATTTTCTTTGGGGCCATCCTGGTTTTAATACTGAAAATCCTAGGAAACCCCCTAGTCATGGGCAAACCAGAACAGCTGGTCAACCTATCAAGTTCCACCCATCTTTATCTGTATCATTTAACCATCACTCATATCTTGGGTAGTACATCTAACTCTTCAGGAGATTTAGGTCTTATATTTGCCCCTCCCCATTGGAACCACTTGATGGGAAACCAGAGGAAGAAGAGTTATCCAAAAGAAGGGGAGGGTATTGAGTTTTCCAAAAGAAGTGGTGGTAGGGAGGCTTGGATAGAGATACATATACGTATATACATATGTATATGTATTATATAGATACAGATATAAATACAGATACAGACTTTGATGTCCACTCTATTCTTTAAGGAATCATTCTCTTTCACTCTTCAGCTCTCATCATCATTATTATTTTTCCTCCTGTTTTTTCCTTTACCTCCCACATAGGTCTTTCCTCTTCATTTTATATTCCAGCCCCAACACTCTCATTTTCACAGCAACCTGAGGGACTCACATTTCCCTCCACCATCTGCACCACCAGATCCAAATAAAAGTATGCTCCAAAAAATATGCTATTCTGAGAAAGAAATGAATAGATACATTAAAAGCTAAACATAAAAATATGTTATAGAAACTTAGAATGCGTATCTTCTTCCCTTCAGCTCACTGTTTTGATTAATGCCATTTTCTCTAAAAATGTTAAATGTCCATCTCTTGATTCATGTAAAACTTTTTCTTTAGGCCTCTGTGGCCAGGAAGTAGGCATTTTAAATAGTCACTAGGGCCCTGTTTAGTGTCTAAAGTAGTAACTCATTACAGGCTTAAAATTCCACCAGAAATATTAATAAAAAGTTACTGGTTGGCCAACTCCTGAACTTGAGTTTTAATTCCCATGATTAAGGTGGAAGTGATAAAATACATAAAAACTCTAAAGGATTGTCTTCACCAAGAAGGCCTTAATGTTCCCCTCAGCTTGACTGAACCTTGGACAGGCTTCTGCCTGACTCTAGTCCACTGATCTCACTTTTCTCAGAGCATTTACTTTACAGAACTTGTAATCCTACATCCTTTTCCTGCCCCTCTGATATGTAAATATTCCTAAAAGCCTCTTTACAGTTTTCCAACCCAAGAATGCCTTTCTTAAGGATCTGGGAACCATCTCTTCGAAATGTAATCATTAAAAAAAAAAAATAGAACCCCTATCTCCCAGTTTCTGTGTAAGGGTAGAAGCCTAACTTCCCCATGGAAAACTACCATCTGTCATAAAAAAAAAAAAAAATGAGAAAGCTTACTTTTCCTTGAAAAGAAGCCAATTAGCAGATGCTAAAAATTTGGTCTTCAAAACATTGTTACCTATGTCTTGCCATTCTCCTAGGTTTTATCTCATATCCTGTCTTTGACTCTATCTTATCTCAGGTATTATTTTATCTTATCTCTATGGTGCACCCTCATTCTACCATTTTTATCAAATCCTGATCAATCCTTCAAGGTTTCAGTGAGCTGCCATCTTTATTATGAATATTTCCATGATTAAAGCAACTAAAAGTATTCTATTACTGCTCCTAATTCCTACAATACCTTGCTTGGCCTCTTTTCCCTCCTCTGTCTTTCTTTATCCATCCAGTTTCTCCTGGGAATGTTTCCTTAATAAATCATTTACACCTGAATCCTTGCCTCAGGATCTGCCTCTGTGGAACTTGTCCTAAGAAACCCCTTCCCTAATGACTGCAATGTCTTGTTAAATACCTAACAAGACATATCAGGCCCATTAAGATCTTGCTTGCATTTCTAGCCTTGTCTCTTGTCTCTCTCCCCAGGATACTCAGTGGTCCATCTGAGCAGTTATTCGCTCATGTTCTGTGCTTCTGTATGTGCTCTCATGGCTCCCATCCATTCATCCTTTTAAGTCTCATCAAAAATTACCAACACGGGGGAGCCTTGACAAATTCTTTCTTACCCCCTACTCTAGGCAGTTTCTCACTTCTCTTGTAAAAAAACAGTAGGTCCTTTAAAATAGCACAGCTTTTTAAAAATACACAAATAGTAAGATGATTTAGTGCCAAGCCTCAGCAGAGGGATTATAGGCAAGTTATTTAACTTCTGTGGGCTCCTGTTTATTCACATATGAAGATGGTAAGATTCCACATTCTTCATAAATGCATGTAAGGTGCTTAGTGGAATATTTAAAACATATGATGTGGTAGTTTTATTAACACTGATGAGAGAGCTATATTTGTTTCTCTATAACCTAACCAGATTCCAGACTATATCTGGTTTATCTCTGTATTCCTGATTCCTCACACAGTGCCTGGCATAATAGGTGATGAATGAATAAATGATATGTAGGCATTGAGTACTAAAGACCAGTTTCTACTCTTTTTCCTGTTTTAGCATATATGCACAACCAAGAAAGAAATTGGGAATCCATTTCAAAACTCAAACAGCATAAAGTAAAAGTAAACATTCTGGTATTTGTTATATTTTCTCTTTTCTCCCATATCTGCCTTGTTTTCTCTCTCAAGCTAATGAAAGTTTTCCTTTTTCAATTTGAAAAGATAGTCAAACAGTATGAGCACAAGGTTTTCTTTAAACTCATTAGTAAATCTGCATTTTAGTAGTACCTATTAGCAAATCTGGTCTCTCTCTCTCTCTCTTTCTCTCCCCCACCCCCACCCCTCCATGTTTCAGAGATCTGAAGCTGAGATGTGATTTTACATTTTTTTCCTCTTTCTCTTGTCATTTTTGATGACTTTTGAAAACCTGTGACCCTGAAAACCTTAACTTCTCAAAATGAGATTCTTCATTTTCAAGAGATGCTAGAAAAAGCATTCTTTTAATAGATGGATGTCATCAAAATTACTCTTCCCTTGGACTTTGTCTCCAGAGATTTTTGAAGAGAGCTTTCCATGTAGTAAGTCATTTTCTAAAATTCTTAGAAGTTTTCTAGAATAAAAGCTCTTGGATTCTCAAAGTATTTGTGAAAAGTTTCTAGTGCTTAAAATTTCTAGGAAAGTGATTTTAGTATATAAAGAGGTTAACTCATGAAATCATAGTCCTGTTTGTCCCTACTTAATATGCAGAATTATTTAATAATATCTACAATGATGCTGATAATGATTTCAGATATCTGCCACCTTTTCTTCTAGTGGTCTCTGTTCCTGAAGATATTTTTCTCTTCTAAACCCCCATGGCATTTCTTTTTTTTTTTTTTTTTTAAAGATTTTATTTATTTATTTGAGACAGAGAGAATGAGAGAGAGAGAGCACATGAGAGGGGTGAGGGTCAGAGGGAGAAGCAGGCTCCCTGCTGAGCAGGGAGCCTGATGCGGGACTCGATCCCGGGACTCCAGGATCATGACCTGAGCCGAAAGCAGTCGCTCAACCAACTGAGCCACCCAGGCGCCCCCCCCCATGGCATTTCATGTTTGTCTTTTAACACACATCCCTTTGCATCCTGATTTGAGTTCTATTTTTACATTTGTTCCCTTATCAGATCATAAGATCTCACCAAAGTCTAGCACTGAGTCTTGGGTACAGTAGAAGCTTTAAAATATTCACTGAGTGAAGGGCGCCTGGGTGGCTCAGTTGGTTAAGTGACTGTCTTCGGCTCAGGTCATGATCCCAGGGTCCTGGGATCGAGCTCCGTGTCGGGCTCCTTGCTCAGCAGGGAGCCTTCTTCTCCCCTGCCTGCCGTCCCCCTTTGCTTGTGCTTGCTCTCTGTCTCTCTCTCTCTCTCTGTCTCTTTCTGGTTCTCTCTGTGTCAAATAAATAAAATCCTAAAAAAAAATTTTTAAATATTCACTGAATGAATGAAAATGGCCACAAGATGCGTGCGTGAAAATAAATCAGTAAAATACTCTGTATAATACATCTTTCTTAGTCACAAGATAACTATAGATTCATTTGATATTAATGATAATATAATGATTAATAGTGACAATATTAATGACCAAAGCCATTAAGTTGCCTTATTCCAGATAGATGCAATTTATTTTTCAAAAGAACTTAATACTTATAACCAATGTTCTCCACATATCTATAGTCCCAAGAACTCAGACAATGTAAAGAAGAGAGAACACAGGTAATGCCACACAGAAACGCATTTAAACTCAACTCCTATCCATAGTTCTCCCCTGGCTGATGGAACAAAACCAACTTTGACTACAATACCCAATGCAAATGAATGGAAACTTCACCCTTCAGTCAGATCCTTAGGGGAGCATATTCATTTCCTTTCTTCTCATTTCCTAATTAGAATCTCTTACCCAGTCACTCTGCCACCAGATTTCTTGTCTGACTCAGTATTAGGGGTCTGGTTATGATTTCAATATCTACATATTAATTTCCTCTGGGCACCTGGCTGATATTACAGAGAAGTTTCCCTACTAGTTCATGCCCCTGTTGAGCCTCCAATCAATTTTATGACAATCCCAAACCACTTTTCCATCTATGGCTCCTCAATTCTATTCATTGGGGTAGGAGTAAAATTAGTCTTAGGGCAAAGATATTTATTTGGTTTGAGTATTCTATTTCCAAGTGGTCTGAATGTTTAAGTGGAAGGGAGATTCAGTGCAACTCAAGAGTCTATAGGATTTGGCACACATCTTACTTTCACACACTGTATAGCCTCCTCCCTGTATAAGGATTAGCTTTATAAATTCTCCAGGAGAAAACACCTGTTTTACCAATTCATTTCAAGAACTGCCAACTACTCAGAGATACTGTTAAAAATACTGATGTGATGTCATTACTAACTCTTGTAACTTTTCTCCACAGAGAAACTAGAACAGAGTGTTAATTTCCTTTAAAATGTGTCTTAAGTCAACATTCCCTAGGAGGAGAGCTTGAGAGATGGGTTCTTGTGCATGTGGCTTTTTGAGTGAGGGCTAGAGAAAAGGAATGAAGGAAAGAGAAAACGGTAAGGGAAGGAACTAAGCAACAATGTGGTCTTAGCTGTACTCTAGCCCCACAGCAGTATGATTTCACAGGAGTTCTGGAGCATGCACAGTACCACAGAGCTGGTCCTCCTTGAGGCAAGAAAGCTAAACATCTGGCCCTCTTTTCAGTCTTTAGCTGTGGGCCACCCCCAGGAGGAGGGCATAGAATCTCCTAGACAGGGCGCCTGGGTGGCTCAGTCGTTAAGTGTCTGCCTTCGGCTCAGGTCATGATCCCAGGGTCCTGGGATCGAGTCCCACATCGGGCTCCCTGCTCGGCGGGAAGCCTGCTTCTCCCTCTCCCTCTCCCCCCTGCTTGTGTTCCTGCTCTCGCTCTTTCTCTGTCAAATAAATAAATAAATAAATATTAAAAAAAAAAAAGAATCTCCTAGACATTTCTGGGTGAGGTCGCTCTCATAGGCTGAGGGAAGTTCTCTGAAGAAGGGGGCAGTGCTAAGTTATTAAAAGCTTCTGTTGCAGCATGTGGTGGATGGATGTACTACTCCTATGAATATAGATTTGGAAAGGATAGTAAACTGTTAGTTTCTACTACAAACTGTTTCAGGACTAATCTCTTCCTTGTATTTTTTTATACATTGAATAAACACAAATGCGGAATCAACTGTTTCTAGAAAAGGAAAGTAATATACTGAGTGGAGGTAATCAGTTAACTGACTCTCTAGTGGTGAATGAAGACCACTTTATGAGATTAAAACTCCTTCAAATGCCTTCCTTAAATCCACATTCAAAGCCAGGCTGGGAACTGAAGGATGATGAGTATAACTAGAGAATGTCAGACTGGCTCTCGGCCCTTCAGAGAACATTTATCTGCATGTAACCAAAACCTTGAATGCAGAATTAAACAAATAGAACCTTACTAAGATGTCAGGAGAATAGAACCTTACTAAGAAGCCAGGAGAATCTAAACAAATAGAACCTTACTAAGAAGTCTAAGATAATCTACAATATCAACCAAAATTTAGTATCTTTTACACTGAGTTACTTACATTTATTCCTTAAACTTGGTGGCTTATTTGTTGCCTCACAGTCACAATGGAGCTGCTAGACTACCAGGCGTCTCACTTGTGTTCCAGAAAAAAGGAAGAGAAGAGAATTAAAAGAGCAAAGGACATGCTAGCCAAGACTATTTCTTATATTAGGAAAGCAAACACTTTCCCAGGAGCTACACACCACACACTTTTAGGTCTTATTGATAGAGTTGGGTCATATCGCCACCCTTAGACCAATTACTGGCCATGAGAGATAATCATAATTCATTTAGATCAACACTCTTCTACAAAAACATCACAGAGTAAGCCACATATATAATTTTAAATTGCCTAGAAGCCATATTTAAAAAGTAAAAAGAGGTGAAATGAATATTAATATATTTTATTTAATCCAATTCCAATATATCCAAAGTATTAATGTTTAAGTACCTAATCAACATAAAATAAGCTATTTTACATTTTTAATTAAATATTTGAAATTCAGCATGTATTTTACACTTGCAGCACCTCTCAATTTGGACTTGTCACATTTCAAGTGTTCTAAGATTGGTGGCTTCATATTGGACAAGTGCAAGTCTAGACCAATCATGATTTGTCTATAGAAGCTGGGGTAGGAACCTGCCTTTCTTGAGATCCTGCTAATCTCTGCTTCTATCTAAAGAAATCTTGATTCTGTTAACATGGAAGACAAGGGAGAGAGAGATGGGTAATGGGTAGGAAAGAAACAATATCTAGTTCAGGCCCCCATCAGTGTCTCTACTAACCTGTCCCAATGGATGAAATCCTACCATTTACAAATCTTTCTACGTTTGGATTGTCTGAGTTAAAGTTCATCTTTTTGAAGCATATAATTGGCTAATTGACCAAGGATGACTTTAGTAAAATCATGACTTTTCTCACATCTAAGATCAGAATCCCATAATAATAAGATCCAGAAAACAGACATTTTGATGGCACAAGGGAGACTGAGCATGGGCCATTCAGGAAGGACAGATGTAAGAGAGGCACCATGCACTGCAGGCCAGGGGAGCTGAGGTGACTGAAGAAATTCCAGGGCAGCCTGAAGACACTGCATCCCTGCTGGGAGAAGAATAGGAACCTATGAGGCTAACTGGACATTGAGACCTTGAAATAATTAGGGAAACAAAGCTTTTCATCTCATGTTTTGCTCCAATTCTGGTTAAATATTTGTGCATAATACAGACCAGACTCTGCAATGGGACCAAGAAAGAGTTTTATGATATTCTTGAACATTTAAGCAGATACTTTGGGGCACTGATGGTATTCCCTTAGACCACCCTGGAGGTCAGGTGCAGCTCTGGAGGACAGGACTTGACCATGCAGGGAACTTCCCACTCAAGCCTCTAGGTCTACCTATTGCTAAGGTGTTTTTTTGTTTTTTTTTTTTCTGGGATAGGAGCAACTCCAGCTAGAGGAACTGGAAGCTCTGGGATGTTCCCCACCTTCTACAGGAACAACCCTCAATTAATCAGGAATGAGAGTAGGTGAATAAATACTCCTGCTTCCTTAACTCTTGGTGAACAATTACAAAGTATACTTTGTACCTTCTCCCAGAAGTTCTCAGCAGGATTAGCTCCAGTTGCCCACAGAAATGGCTTACTAATTAATATACTCTTTATTGGCTTTCTTCCTTTCCTTTCTCACCTCTCTGCTTCTCCTCTGTGCTTCTGGGTTCACATACCAAATAAAGCCCCTCCAATCAAATGCTTGTCTTCATGTTTGCTTTGAGGTCAATCTTCAAATCAAGACATTTTGTATAGGGGATGATGTCTTAATATAATAGAATATATATTTAACAATCATGATTTTTACTAATGTTTGCTAAATTTTTTTGCTAAATTATCTTTTGAAGCATAAAATTACTAATCAAATTTTCCTCACCCTAGAGTCTCAAGAAAGCCAAGAGATAGGCCATGCCCACAAAAGAATTGTGTTATAAATAATTAATTTTAAACAATAAATGTTAAAGTGTGGAAGCACTGCTGAAATATACTGTTTAGGTTCCAGGAATTCTTTGTTTTTCCAGTCTAAGTCCAGAATGTGTAGGCCAATAGAGTATGGACCATACCTGTGCTGTCCAAAAGGTTAGCCCTTACCCACACATGGTTAAACTAACATGACGTAAAATTAAACTTCAGCTTCTTAGCTGCACTAGCCAACTTCCAAGTGCCAAAAGCACACGTGGCTAACAGCTACCCTATGGGACAGTGCAGACACACAACATTTCCATCCTTGCTAAAAGTTCGATGCAACAGCACTAGGCTAGGATCTCACAGTTGGCAGAAACATGGAGGACACACCTCCCTCTTGTTCGATGTGGACAAGCAAACTGATCATGTACTCTTTCCTTTGAGCTTGTCTTTAGTTTCACAGCCTTTCCAAAAACAAAACTCCGGAATATCATTTACAAACAATTAGAACTGGCACACGTATTAGTCAGGGGAATATTAAGCTATGCTGCAGGAAAATATTAACCATGAAAATCACTAATCAGGGAACGCTCCAGGACAGCCATCCACCATCCACTATGCTCTGCACAATCCAGGCTACCTCTGTCAAATAAGGGCTCTGATAAAAATAGTTTTTCCTGAGAGCAGACCTTGTTAAAAAGAACAGAATGCACTGGCATATTTCAAAATAGCTACTTCTCCCCTCCCCTTGTCAGAAGCACAGGGGATTTTTCTTTCATCTTCATTGTGGAAACCTGGTAGGGCTCCTGGAGATAAAACTCACCCCTCTATGATTGGGTCCCCCCGGGAGTTTTTAACTCACAGACTTGTCCACACTTAGCCTCCAGCAATTCATCAATTATAGTTTTGGTTTTCCTACCCCAACCCTGGTTCTCGCAGAGGATTTTTCATGGGTTAATGGTCTGGTAAGTTGTGATTCTCTGTATCTGCCTATCTGTCTCTCCAGTTTGGGGGGCAGTGGTTTGCTGTGTGACCTCAATTTTCTGACAGATCAAAGAAGAGTTGCTGATATTCCGCTTGGTCAGATTTTTACCTATTATTAGGATGGAATGATCACTTCCAAGCTCCTTACATGCTGGACCAGACACCAAGAGTGTACTTTTTTTTTTTTTAATTGTATGTTTCTACTGTGGGGGAGGGTGGGCTGTTCCTCTTTCTCCCCTGCCTCTTTATTTTTCTTTTCCCACTCTAGACTTTCTGCACTAAAAGCCCTCTTTACTGTTCTGATTAAAAATGGCTTCTTTCACTAATGTTTTCTTCCCTGTGGTTATCAACTTCCTCTACCCCAAGTGCATTGGCCTAAAACTCATTGTTATATTTCAAGTGTTCTCTTTACCCTAATTATAAAGAAACCTGTCCCAGTGACTCAGTCATTAGGAATTCTTTCTCTATACAGTGATACACCACACAGTATCATTTCCCAGACTTATGAGCCATATGTTGCAATTATGGGACAAAAAAGCAATGTGCACATTGCCATGGCCATTTGAACCCCAATACCTTCTGTTTGTACGTTCCTAACTAGCCCATCTCCCACAGCACGTTTTTAGGACTCTGTTTTATAATTTTTAGGACTTTGAACTAAAAACCAAACATCATTTGGCTTGCCACCCAATGAGCTAGATGTTCCATTTGGTTATTTCTGGACAGCCTACAGCAATGTCAATTTGTTTGTTCTCTTCCTCCAAACTCTCTTCTTCCAAGCTGAGGGTCTTTTGAAGAATTATCTCTGTTAATTCACCAGAAGAAATAAAATTCAGGTAGAGGTGATGCTTGGTAGCAGATCACTGAGTCTTTGTTATCTGCAATTTTGTAGCCTTGTACTGGATAGCATAAGTGCTTTGAACTACTAGGGACCAGTGGGCTTTTTTTTTTTTTGGTCTCAGTTTTCCATACAATTGGCTTTTATATCAATCTATGAATAGTTAAAATATATTTGCCTCTTACTCCCTCCTAGACATTTTTACAGACTTTCTGACTTTCAGAAATCATATTACAGTAAGCTCAGTATTATCCCACTAGGCCAAAGAACAACCTTCTCTAGTTAATCATGTTGCTGATTAATTGAGATGCATAGATTTTCAAATAATTAAGAAATACATCTAATACAAGTTCTGTGTTAAAAGGAATCTAATTTTCTTTGATGATTCAGAGGGCACTTTTGTTCTTGTGGTACTTAACCATCATTATTAGGAAAATCAATTGCCAGTCAAGCAAAATCTCCAATTGATACATGTGGATAAAAGTTTTTAGAGCCTAATATACTAAGCTTCATTCCTTTCAAACATTTTTCATATTCTCTACAATTTAAATTGAAGAACACATTCTAAAGCTGCATGTCTTCCTTCCATATCCCCAGGTGACATAGGTATCTCCAGAGTTTTGTTTTCTTCTGGAAACAAAGGGCCTGGAAAAATGCCAGATATATAACACATTACAAGCTCTGTAAGTATGTGTTGAATAAAGGAATGAATGGGTATGGATGGATATATTAAAAATATAAAATTTTTTTGAGGCATCCGTCTTACTCCAGGGAGAACGATTTACTCTACTTAAGAGACTGTTAGTGTTGCAAGCCTCCATTCCTACTGAACTATCCAGGAGGTTCTTGGAAAACACCCACTGCTCGTTTTCCCCAGACTGTTTGGAAAACAAACCTCAGAAGCAGTATAGAATGACTACATTTCCTTTCTATAGAGGTTCCTCGTTCAATTTATGATGTATCATCTCAATATCAAATATTACTCATATAAGTAGTCCTTTCTGCTTTATCAATGCTCCCAAGGGCAGCTTTTGCAGAAACAGAGCTGGTCGTGTGACATCTCCTACCTGTCCTCATGCTCAATAGTCACAACCTCCTCCTCCTCAGAGAGGCCTGAAATCCATCTGTCAGAGAAAAAAGCTGTTCATCCTTTCACTCCCACAGCAAAATAAGGTTTAAATTGCAAGGCCCCAGGCAGAGAAGCGTAATGGCTTACATTCCTACGAAGGCGGAATCTTTCTGAGAGCAGATCTGAGCAACGATGAAGGTGATTCAGACATCAGCAGGATGGTACACCAGGAAGTTACAGGCCCTTCCTCTCCCACAGAGACACCAAGTTAACAACAATATACGAATACCGTGCAGGTACACACAAAGACATCTGAAGAGAGAGGAGGTCTAGAGGCCTAAGGGCTGGAGGAGGATTAGAGACAGAAAATTCAGCCTTATCTCCCCGTTGAGGGACAATTTAAACACACAATAGCTTTTCCAGAGAGTTGAAATTTTGCTCTTTAAATCCTTAGTTACCACCTGTCTCCAAACTGCCCTGCAAAATGGTAGATGCTTTTTGCTAAAGAAAAGATGCTTTTGGTTTCAAAATTTGCATTCTCCCTTTGGAATGAAAAAGCACAAAGACAAAAAAAAAAAAAATTCTCCATTAAATTCAGGAACACATTGCATACCTTGGATCTCTAACTCTTTTGTCTAAGATGTGCCTTCATTCTTGCTTATCTCCTGACCATAGGCTGTCTGCACATACTAAGCGAGAAAAAGTGTACCTGGGGTATTTCAGTAAATGCATCTTTTTTCTCTACACTCTCTACCTTTGCAACCTAGCCCCCATCACACTTGTTTTGAACGTGATGATTATATCTGTTCTGGTTTCAAGCAGTTGTGAGCAGCTTAACCTGTAAGACTCACATAGGGACAACTAAGTCCCACATAACTTTCCCCCCTTGCATTGAACATTTATTCCCTGTAACCTGTCTGTGGTCTCAGAATTTTATCTTAAAAATAAAATGAACATTCTAATGCTGTTTTTATTTAAAATTTTAAGGATTTTCTGCATTAATTTTAATGTTTAAAATATTGTTCATTCTTTCCCACATGTCCATCCATAGATGAATGGATAAAGATGAGGTGTATACATATATACAAGGGAATATTACTCAGCCATTAAAAAGAATGAAATCTTGCCATTTGCAACAACATGAATGGAGCTAGAGAGTATAATGCTAAGTGAAATAGGTCAAAGAAAGACAAATACCATATGATTTCACTCATATGTGGAATTTAACAAAACAAAGAAAAAAGAGACAAACAAAAATACAGAATCTTAACTACAGATAACAAACTGATGGTTACCGGGGGGGGGGGGGGCCGCGGTGAAACAGATGATGGGGATTAATAGTTCACTTATCATGATGAGCACTGAGTAATGTATGGAATTGTTGAATCACTATATTGTACACCTGAAACTAATATAACATATGTTAACTATACTAGAATTAACATTTAAAAATAAATATATTGTTCATTCTTTCACTCTTGCACAAAATAAGGTTTAAATGTAAGGCCCCAGGCAGAGGAGAACAATGACTTACATTCTTACTAAGGTGAAATCTTTCTAAGAGTAGATCTGAGCAAAGATGAAGGTGATTCAGATATCAGCAGGATGGCATACCAGAAAGTTGCAAGCCCTTCTGCTCCCACAGAGACACCAAGTTAATGCAATATATGAATATCTCTGTGAGTACTCAATTACAAAGCAATACAAAACCATACTAAAATATAAGGTTCTCCAGTAAAAATAAATATGTGAACAAACGTAGTACCCTGTACTATTGTAATTTTGGCACATACAATTTAAATGACAAAAACATCTCAAAACTATAAATCTGTGTTATAGGTATACCATACATAAAGATGTAATTTATGCTATCAGTAACAAGGTGGGGGGTAGAGTTGTAAAGGACTAGAATTTTTATATGTTAGTGAAGTTCTTATCAGTTTAAAATAGAATGTTCTAACTCTAAGATATTTTATGTAACTGCAATCATAACTACAAAAGAATATCTGTAGAATTTATACAAAATAAAATGGTCAAGGAATCAAAACATATCACTACAAAATATCAAGAAAACATAAAGAAAGGCAGAAAGAGAAGAAAAGAGACAAAAAACTATAAGATATTCAGAAAAGAATTAATAAAATGGCAATACTAAGTCCTTCCCTAGCAGGAATTACTTCTAGTTTAAGTGGATATAATTCCTTATCAAAATATATAGGTTGTCAGAATGGGTTAAAAAACAGGACCCAACTACAGGATGTATACAAGAGATTCACTTTTGATTTAAGGACACACAGAGACTGGAAGAGACATGTTGGAAAAAGATATTACATGCAAATGGTAACCAAAACAGAACAAGAGTGTCTCTTCTAATAAAACACTATAAATCAGGGGCACCTGGGTGGCTCAGTTGGTTGGGCGACTGCCTTCAGCTCGGGTCATGATCCTGGAGTCCCGGGATCGAGTCCCACATCGGGCTCCCTGCTCAGCGGGGAGTCTGCGTCTCCCTCTCCCGCTTCCCCCTCTCGTGCTCACTCTCTCTCTCTCTCAAATAAATAAATAAAATCTTAAAAAAAAAAAACACTATAAATCAAAAATTATTACAAGAGACAAATAATATTATATAATGATAAAAGGTCAATTCCCCAAGAAGATTAACAATTATAAATATTTATGAATCAAACTTCAGAGCTCCTAAATATATGAAGCAAACTTTGGCCAAATTGAAGGGAAAAATAGACAGCAACAAAATAATAATAGGAGACTTCAATAATGAACAGAATGAGATAGAAGATCAATAAGGAAATAGAGGATGTGAACACTATATATTCATTGTACTTGACAGACACATACAGAACACTCAACCCCAAAATAGCAGAATATATATATTTTTCTCAAGTGCACTTGGAACATTATCCAGGACAGATCATATAGTATGCTAAAAAGCAAGGCTAAACAAATTCAAGATGATTAAAATCATACAAATCTCATTGTAATGAAACCAGAAACCAACTGTACAAGGAAAACTGGAAAATCCACAAATATGTGGAAATTAAACAACACTCTTAAAAAACAAATGGGTCAAAGAAGAAGTCACAAGAGAAATTAGAAAATATCTTGAGGTAAATAAAAATGAAAACACAACAGAGCAAAACTTATATCCCATGCAAAAGTAGTGCCAAGAAGGAAGTTAATAGCAGTAAATGCCCATATTAAAAAGGAAAAAAAAGATCTCAAATCAACAACATAACTTTACACCTCAAGAAACTAGAAAAAGAACAAATTAACCCAAATCTAGGGAAAGGAAGGCAATAATAAAGATTAGAGCAGAGAGTAATGAAATAGGAAATAGAAAAACAGAAAAAAAAAATCAATGAAACTAAAAGTTGTTTTTTTTTAAATATTGAGAAAATGAACAAGCCCTTAACTAGATTAAAATAAAAGGAAGAGAAGATTCAAATAACAAAGGTCAGAAATGAAAGAGGGGACATTACAACCACTGCCACAGAAATAAAAGAAGACTGTTAAGAAAATGTTAGGAATTCTTAAAACTCAACACATAAAGAGTTTCCAGGGGTTGGGGTGGGGAGATGAACAGGCATAAAAGCCCACAGCTAGTATCATACTTAATGATGAAAGATGGAAAGCTTTTCCTCTAAAATTAAGAACAAGCTAAGGAAGCCCACTTTTGCCACTTCTATTCAACATAGTATCGGAAGTTCTAGCCAGAGCAATTGCACAAGAAAAAGAAATAAAAGTCAACCAAGTCAGATAGGAAGAAGTAAAACTGCTCACAGACATCATGATCTTTTATGTAGAAAACCCTAAGGATTCCACATACAAAAAAAGAAAACTGTTAAGACTAATCATCAAATTCAGCAAAGTTGCAGGAGGCAAAATTGATACACAAAAATCAGCTGTGTCTCTATACATGAACAACGAACAATCAGTCTGCAAAGGAAATTAAACAATTCCATTTACAACAGCTTTGGATATTATTATAAAATACATAAAAACATACCTGACCAAAGAAAATTACACTGAAAACCATAAAACATTGATGAAAGCAAATACAGAAGGCACAAATAAAAGTGTTCACAGACTGCAAAGCATTACGTTGTTAAGATGTCTATACTATCCAAAGTGATCCACAGAATCAATGCAATCCTTATCAAAATCTTAATGGCATTTTTTTGCAGAAATTGAAACATTCATCCTAAAACTCATATGGAATTTGAAGGGACACCAAATAGCCAAAATAATTTTGAAAAAGAAGAACAAAGTTGGGAAACTCACATTTCCTCATTTCAAAACATATTATATATAAAGTTGCAGTAATCAAAATAGTGTGGTACTGGTGTACACATTGACCGATGGAATACAATAAAGAGTTCAGAAATAAACCCTCATGTATATAGTCAAATGATCTTTGATGAGACCACTCAAGGGAGAAAGGATAGCCTTTTCAAATGGTGTGCGGAAAACAAGATATCCACCTGCATGAGATGAAGTTGGACCCTTATCTTTCAACATGTATGGAAATGAGCTCAAAACAGATTAAAAACCTAAACGTAAGACCTAAAACTATAAAACTCCTAGAAGAAAACATGTGGAAAAAGCTTTATGACATTAGGCTTGGCATGGATTTCTTGGATAGGACACCAAAATAATAGGCAACAAAAAAGCAAAAATAGATAAATAGGACTACATGAAACTTAAAAACTTTTGTGCATCAAAATACACAAGATGAAAAGACAACATATGGCATGACAGGAAATATTTGCAAATCTTAGATTGGATGAGGGATTAACATACAAAAATATAAAAAGAACTCTAACTCAACAAGAAAATAAATCAAATAACCTGATTTATAAAATGGGCAAAGAACTTAAATAGGCATTTCTCAAAAAATGACAGACAAATGGAAATGCAAATCTAACCTTAATGTGATAGCTCCTCACTCTCATTAGGATTGCTATTATCCAAAAAAAAAAACCAAACAAAATGAAACAGACACACAAAACAACAACAACAACAAAATAACAAGTGTTGGCAAGGATATGGAGAAATTGGAACTCTTGTACATTATTAGTGGAATTATAAAACCTCTATGAACAAAAATACGAAGTTTCCTCAAAAAATTAAAATTAGAATTACCATATGATCCAGCAATTCCCACTTCTGCTTTCAATTCCAAAAGAATTGAAAACAGGCTTTTACAGAGATATTTGCACACTTATGTTCATAGCAGCACTATTCACAATAGCCAAGAGGTAGAAACAACCCAGATGTCTATCAATGGACAAATGGATAAAGAACAACGTGTGGTATATGCATGCAGTGGAATATTCCTCAGCCTTACAGAAAGAAGGAAATCCTGTCACATTCTACGACATGGATGAACCGTGAAAACATTATGCTAAGTGAAATAACCTAGTCACAAAAGTACAAATACTGCATGATTCTACGTATCTGAGGTATTTAAAGTAGTCAAATTCACAAAAACAGAAAGTAGAATTTTGGTTACCAAGGACCAGGGGTAGGGGAAAAAGGGGAGTTGTTTTTCAGTGGGGATAGTGCTTCAGATTTTGCAAGATGAAAAAATTTTAGATCTGTTTCAGAGCAATGAGAATAAACTTAACACTACTGAACTGCAGACTTAAAAATGGTTAAGATGCTAAATTTTGCCACAATAAAAAATACTGCATTGGGGCAACTGGCTCAGTCAGTTAAGCCTCTGACTCTTGATTTTGGCTTGGGTCATGATCTCAGGTTCCTGGGATCGAGCCTTGAGTCAGGCTCCGAGCTCAGGTGGTCATGGCGGGTGGGGTGTGGGGGGGTCCGGCTTGGGGATTCTCTCCCTCTCTCTCTGTCCCTCTCCCACTCATGTGTGCTCTCTCTCTCTCTCTGTCTCTCTCAAATAAATAAACAAATCTTTATTTTAAAAAATACTGCATTAAAATATTATGTACTGAGTTTTTTGGCACCCACTAAAATTTTGCACTTTAGTTAGATGCCTCATCCCAGTCCCAGCTCTGTACTCCCCTACCAGCCAAGGCTTATAACTTAAGTGGTGGGAAGGAAATTACTATTCTGGGGAGGGGAGCTAATGGGGCCAAATTTCTCCAAATTCCTCTCACTACTCTTTCTATCCATCAAGATATATGTGTACTTGGTCCTTGATAAAGAAAGATACCAGCAAAGATGTTGCCAGATTTAACTGCACTGAATGTTTCAAAGATCCTGATATCACATCCTGCTCCATAAACCATTCAAAGGCTACAAAAATTCGTATTAGTCATTAGCATCAGACACCGTCTCCCCAGAGGACTGGAGACCTCAGATGGTTTAAATAAATGTCAAAACTGGCTTTTAAAATGGCATTTAGAGTGGAGTAATAGTGCAGTCCATAAGAATTATAGCTTAGAGCCCAGATATGATAGGTATTTGAATACAGGATTCTGAAAAAAGTTATTTTCTCTGTAAGAAGCATACTCTCTAAAAGAACATAACAATCAGAATGCAAAAGAATGGAGACGATAATTAGTATTTAATAAGACTCATTCCACTTCGTTGAAAAGAAGCAGAGTTAATAAACCTAAAACTAGGTTAATCTTCTATCTTGTCCCTTAAGCCTACCATTTCTTACATCTTTATTGTATTCCAAATGCACTCAGAAAAGTCCATCAACAAGGTATTTTGCAATATCTGTTAAAATACATTCAACAAGTACTTGAGCCCCCGGTTATAAACACTGAGGATAGAGCTGTGGAAAACAAAACAAAAAGAAACAAAAACCCTCCAATTTCTTGAATAAGAAAACAAACAGAAACCTTACTTTCTCTATTTTCCCACATTGAAGAGATACTCAGGAAATCTGAAAAGGGAATAAAACACAAGTTTTCTAAATCAAGTCTTCTAAATTGTTTTCTAGGGACCTCAGTTTTATCAGTTAGTGCTTAATCCCCAGCCAAATCTTGTTCTCTGTGGCCCTGAGCCATCTGAATTATTAATATGTCAAATTCTCCAGCAGCAAAGCCTTACCTAGGAGTTGTTTTGCAAATGATTTGTTGAGGGAGTGCTGTCAGGAGAATCCAGCAAGGGAGAAAGGGAAGCAGGATGGAGCAGGGAAAGGAGTTGACAATGTGGTCTCAGGTGACCCTACGCAGAGCTCTGGAATGTAAATTACACCAGAGTGGTCTCACCTGGAAACACCTGGCCATGGCTACCTCCTGACCTATAGTTGATGTATTATGGAGACTAAGGGATGAACTCCTCAGCATCTCCAGATGAGGTGGCTCTCATTAGCTGAGGACAACTGGAAGACAGATGCCCAAGTCCAGTAAAGGATCTAGGTAGGGCAACAATAGCTTCTACTCTGGCATCACAGATCTGGGTTTTTCAGGGAAGCAGCCATTAGTGGCAGATTTTGAAAAGCTAAGGGATGATAATATCCCTTCTCCTAGAGAAACAGTCTGAAGAATTTCTTAGTGATGCCCGAGGCCTCCTCCAGCCAACCATGTTTTCTTTAATATGTGGTCTTTCTCCATTCATTCTCAAATCCTAGTAAAACTAGAGCACTCTTGTTCAGTGAGGAATAGAAAAAGCTCCTCCAGAACTGTTGAGCTAGACCCAGCTTTAGAGATCTTCCGGTCCAACAGCTTTTAGACATTGGTATCCAAGAGCTCTCATTCACCAAAAATCTTGTGGAAATCCAATGTGTAGATCCAATGAAAGGGGACTCATGCTGGTTGGAGGGTGGAGGATGGATATCAATCCCGCACAGACTTTGGTGGATCCCCTTGTGCATTTTCCCTCCAAATACCAGCGTATGTCTTAGGTTAGATTCCCTAGAAGCAAAGCCTCAGTTGGAGTTCTTTCAAGTGATACCCTGATGGAGTGATCTCAGAAGAAACCTTCAAGGAAATGAAAGAAACAGAGCAGAAGAAGCTAAGCAAAGAAACAAATGGTCTCCTCTGGTGACTGGCTGGCTGGCTTAAGGCTGATCCCATGGGGAAGCTTGAAGAATATCGCAGTTATGTCCTAAATTGCGGCAAGGAGCCAAGATTTTATACCCCAGCATCAATCAGTCATTGGTTTGGGGCTGTAGGGAAGGCATGGTTTCCCAGGCATTTCCCGGAGAGGCGGTGGCTGTTGGCCAAGGGCAGTTCTGTGACCAGGAGACAGCTCTAAGTCATTCACTTCCAATATTCACAGCAGCTGGTGGAGGGGCTGAACAGAGGAGCACCGGGCAGGCACCAATAACTTTTACTACAATAGCCCATGGGCTCCTTTGTAGTTTTAGTTCCTTAATGTGACCATCAACACAATTAGAGCCCAAACCCAGAGCAGTGTCTAAGGAACTGCTTGAAAAAGCATAATCACAACTACCGCCCACACTTTCCATTTGGTCTTCTGGGTTGTTTTTTTTTCCCCCATAGTGTGAGTTTCATCAAAGATTTTTTTTTTTAATATGCTTTCATTTAAGTTACCTCTAAAGAAGCCAACTTTTGATTCCAAAGGGAAGTTGCCAAAAATATAGATAAACTTCTATGTTCGTTGTGGAGATTCACAGCTTCTGTTAAGGCTGTTCCTTTCCAGTCTCAATGGCGAATCTGTGCCAGGGAGAGCCCCCTGCCCATCAGGCGCCTGCCCTTCACACCCCCATCCCTCCTACTCCAGCTTATAGTCACTCCCAGGGGATGATATGTCTGGGTGTGTTACTCTAGATACCCTATTCTCTGTATTTTCTGGGGGTTTTAAATAGCCATCCAATGAGCTGAGTTTTTACATTTTGTTGTTTTCCGCTGTAGTCTTTTTTTTTTTTTTTTTTTTGGCTGTTATCACTACAATATCCATTTGGAAGATCTTATTGTGTTGGTTTTGCCTTAAGGAGGAGAAGAGGCAGAGAAAGTATTAGGAGAAGGCAGTTCAGTGCAAAGATGTCAACCAAAGAACCAGAACTGGAAATGTCCTTGAAGATCTAAATCATGTGTTTTCAAACTATTTTCTGAGGAGCCCTTGCACTCGTCAGAGGTGGCTCTGGGTTGGTTTTCAGAGCCATAGGGAAAGAGAGAACACTGGAGCCAAGCACCCACTAACCACCACAGAAACAGCTCCGTTGTTTGTTTGCTTTTTATAAAACAGTTTTATATGCTGTTTTATATTCCATGAAAGGATTTGAGAAGCTAGTTAAACAAACAAAGGTTTGAAAACCAGGATTTAATCTGGAACAGACACTTGAAGTCACAATCCATATTCCCTCTGCACTTATCACTTCATGCACATCACTTGTATATCTTTACCTGAAGACCTTCTTGGGGGCAGGAGCCTGCTCTGCCACACAAGCTGGCTGGACATGCCAGGCAAATAATACCTCCTGGGAGCAGCCCTACACCACAGACTGATGGCAGTGGGTGTATAAACACCTCAGCTCCCTCATGTCTCAAGTGAGACATCTTTCAGGCATATGGTCTATTCCGTGTCCCAGGCTTCCCCAAAGGCATTAAGCCCCTGGTGCCCACAGTGGCTCCCCACAAATGTTTCCTGAGCTCCCTTCCTAGATAAACTACTTCATTCAAATCCTTATCTCAGAGCCCGCTTCTGGGGCAACCCAAACAAAAACATAGCCCAGTTCTGTTCAATGCGCAAATGAAAACTGGATATTCAAAAGAAAAAAATATTATACCTGTTTTTTGGTAAATTTTGTATTTTTCCTTCCCTTTAAAGAGAAAATTAAACTAAATGATTTTTAATGATTTAATGATGGAGGAATGACTTCTTGCTGGGGTCATAAGAAACTCTGGGCAACGTGCTAAAAGCAACAATCTAGTGATAGAAACACTTCCATGTAATAAGAGGGCAAATTGTCATTCCAAGAGTTTAGGTGAGTGACTCAAGGGACCCAGGCAAGGCTTAGATGACCTGGGTGCAAAACTTAATTTTGGTTCCCCAGATCGATATCAGTACAACATAGCCATTAATCTTTTTTATTAATCTGTGATCTTCAATGATTCTTTTCTCACACAGTAGCAGTCCTCAATAAAATACATATTCCCTATATCTACTCAAGAGGTTACATGAAAATTAATGATGTGTATAAATTATATCAAACATATGTGGATTAATACACAGTTCAAATATTATAACTTTGTACTTCTCTGACATTTAGTCAACATTGTCTACTTTATGTCTTTAGTTCTATAAATTGGGAGATTTTTTTTTTTTTAAAGATTTTATTTATTCATGAGAGACAGAGAGAGAGGCAGAGGGAGAAGCAGGCTCCCAAGGAGCAGGGAGCCCGATGCAGGACTCGATCCCAGGACGCTGGGATCATGACCTGAGCCGAAGGCAGACGCTTAACCATCTGAGCCACCCAGGCGCCCTAAATTGGGAGATTTTATTAATTCTCTAACTTTCTGAATAAAGAGATAAAAGTGGAGTAGAAAGGACTAAATGTTTTTTTCAAAAAGTTCTGCTTTCTGAAAGCAGAAAACATATATTAAAATGTCCCTTTCTTTTTAACAATGTATTCTCTTGGTCTCAATATCATGTGCCTCTTTTTACATCATATGTTTGTGAGGTCTCTCTACCCTCCATGATGTAGGTGTCTTCCCAACCAGATCTCCTGGCAACAACTAGCAACCTTTGAAATGTATAGAATAGAGGCTAGGGCACAAAAGGAGAGATGGCAAGGCCAAGGTGACTCACTTCTTTAGATTGTTTAATGCTATCCCTTCTCAGGACCTTACAAACACCGACCACTCTGAAGAGGATCACAGTACTATAGTTGCTGCCTCTTCCCATGCTCATGAATTAAAGAAGTGATCCTTGGGGAATGTGCTAGATTTTTTTTTTTTTTTGCTAGATTATTTTCTCTGTCAGTCCCAATTAATGACTTTCTGTATCCATGCTCATTTCCCTATAACTTTGTAAGCCCAACTACTCCCAACTCTGGGCTCTACCTTATGATTCACTTTAGCCAAGAAAATTCATCAGAAGTGGTATTGCACAGTTGAGAGTCTAGGCCTTAAGAGCTATTGTGCACTCTTTACATAACATGAGAACACCCTGCCTCTGACATGAGAACAAGGTCTGTCAGGGAGAGACAATGTGGAGGGGAACCAAGGTCCCCCAAATCAACACCTGGCCAACCCCTGGAACCAGAACTGACTAACCAGAAAACAAACAGAATTACAAAGAAACCTACCTGAGACCTGAAGAATATCTCAGTCCAAACTGATCCCAGCCCAAATTGCCAACCTACACAATCCTGAGTTAAATGAATAGTTGTTGTCTTAAGACACTAAATATGGGATCACTTGTTATGCACCAATAGCTAACAAGTACCACTTCCTTACTCTGAAAGAAGCTTGAGAAAACATATTTGGCATTCAATGGGTTTATGGTGCCCACTGGACCAAGTCAAAGCACCTTCACTTTGTACAATGGGATTTTCCAGTTCAGTTTCTATTTAATTTTATGATATCACACTCGTCTCATAAACCCATGTATATAAGCAATGAACCTACCCTAAGCAATGAACTCTGCAAGAGTCCCCCTTCCTTTCCTTGTAGAATAAGAATAACAACTTTTAATTAAGATGTATTGTGTATTAGGTACTGTTCAAGAATATTACAATTATTATTTCATCTAATTTTCACTACACTTCTCTGAGAAAAGTGCTACCATTATTCCAAATTTAAATATGAGGAAACCTAGACATAAACAATTTAAATAATTTGCCAGAGGTCATGCAGTAGTAGAGTAGAGATTCAGTCTGAGAATAACTGCTTCCAGAGGCCAAGGGCTTGTTTAACCATTGTCTTCTCCTATTCTGTGCCCAAAGACTGAGGGATTCTTTAGAATCTCTGGCACACTTAGCTTCTCATTTCAAGACCTAGCTTCCCTAACAGAGCTACCTTCAATGCCACTCACTGTGTTCTGGGCAGGATTCTAAGACCTTTGCATACTTGAGTATTAATTCACTCAATAGCCTGTGGGGATTAGTATCCATCATTATCCCTATTTTACAGAGGAAGAAACTGAGGCAAAGACAGGTCAAGTTACTTGTTCAGTGTCACACAACATGTTAGTGACAGAAACTTGATTCAAGCAGAGGTCATCTGGCTCTAGAGTTCAGGTTCTGTAGCACCACACCCTACTGCTCTCACAGACCTGCTCACATCAGGGATGGGCTTCTGTGGCACCCCAGAGGAGAGTTGTTCTTCCTTCTCTTGGTTCCCCACACCTTCATGTGCAGACCACTATCCCAACTTCTGTATTTATGCCAAAAGTTAACTTCTGCCTGTCCATCTCCTTATGAAAAAATTTGCTCTGTCAAACTAGGGGCCATATTCAGAGTCATAAAAAAATATGGGTTTCCCTGTGGGAAGAGAATCTTCCCATCAGTTTCATCTAATAGGGAACCATAGATCATACACTCACATATTTAAAGATAAGTTGTTGTAACACCAGTCCTGGCTGCAAAGCTGCCTTTACAGACTGGAGCATCCATGCCCCAGCTACGAGAGTGTTGGCTGGAAGCAATTCACAGCTCCCCTCTTCTTCTCAAGGTTTCCCTCATTCAATAAGAGACCATCCTCCTGGAAATGCCAGGAAGGGTCCACCAGTGAAAGACTGACTAATATGGAGGTTCCAAACCCTGTGCCCTACCTCAGGCAGAAACAGCTCTGTGGTGAGGTTCATACTCTAGAGCTCTCCAGCGAATTAAGCTGAAGCTAGTACCCAGCTGAATCCATGTCTTTTCTTGCCTCTTTCCCTTTTGTCATTTTGCTCCACTCACTGCTTTGCATGTTTCTCATGAGAGTCCTCATGCAATAAATGCAAGACAATCCCCATCGCAGGCTCTGCTTCTAGGGAACCCAACCTAAAACAAGAGCCTTATAAAGATAGGAAGCAATTTCATCATGGATAAAAGAGGGGTTTCTTCGGGGAAAGTTTCTTTGGAAATACAATATAAATGTATTTTTTCATGATAATGTGGTTGTTTCTGGCACCTAAGGCTGGAAAAAATATTACCAATCAAAATTAAAATTAATAACTACTTTTATGAATGCTAGGGTAATATTCGCTGCTCTGACAAACAGACCTCAAAATGCAGTGGGTCAAGTAAGATGGAAGTTTTTTTCTCCTTATATATCAATTGGACTTTCAGGTTATTGGGCCACTTGACTCTACACAGTCTTAAAGACTCAGGCTGCTTCGGGCGCCTGGGTGGCTCAGTCGTTAAGCGTCTGCCTTCGGCTCAGGTCATGATCCCAGGGTCCTGGGATCGAGCCCCGCATCGGGCTCCCCGCTCAGTGGGAAGCCTGCTTCTCCCTCTCCCACTCCCCCTGCTTGTGTTCCTGCTGTCGCTATCTCTCTGTCAAATAAATAAATAAAATCTTTAAATAAAAAAAAAAGACTCAGGCTGCTTCTCGTGTTTTTCCACCATGCCCTACTGAGGGTCGGGTGTTCTTTTCTGCATATTGGGAGCTACAGTACAGAAGTTGCAGCAAAATAAATAAGAGTATGAAGGAAGCACCTCAGCCCACTTAAAAGGCTCTGTTCAGAAGGGATGTCACTTCTCTTCCCCTTCCATTGGTAAGAACCAAGTCACCACACCAAGCTGTATGTGAGGGTGGGCACTGCAGTGTAGATGGTCAGCCAAGTACCATTATACCGTTGCAGGAAAAAAAAGAGAGGAGAATGGGTTTTGGTGAAGAGTCAGCAATCCCTGCCATCATAATTCTTATTAGTTTTGTGTTGGCTCACGCTATTTTTTCTAACATTCAACATAAAGAAAATGAGAACACATCAGGTAACAACTCTTTAAATTAACTGCCAAGTCGGTCTTTTTGTAACTTCAAAGCTTGTAAAACCTGCTTTAGAAAATTTCTTGTCCTCATAAATGTGTCTGTTGTAGGAAATAGTGTGAACTCATAAATTGTGCCTGATATTAATCATTAAGTTGTAAATGAAGTCACCCAGGTTTTTTTTCATTCCATCTTTTATACCAGAGCCACTCAACAGAATTTTCTGTGATGACAGAGATGTTTTACACTTGTGCTGTCCAGTGGGACTATTAAATACTTAAAATGAGGGTAGGATGACTGAGAAACTGAAATTTAAAACATATTCAATTTTGTGGGACACCTGGGTGGCTCAGTTGGTTACGTGTCCAACTCTTGATCTCAGCTCAAGTCTTCATCTCAGGGTTGTGAGTTGAAACCCCACACTGGGCTCCACACTGGGCATGGAGCCTACTTAAATAGATAAAAAGATAAATAACAATAAAAAATAAAATGTATTCAATTTAATTCACTTAAATTTAAAATACTACATATGGCCAGTGGCTACCATATTGAGCAAAGCAGCTCTATATAATATATAAAAATTCTGGTGCAAAAGAAAGCCGTTTAGTTTGTTTGTCTGGCAGCAACTGCTTTTACCAAGTTTGCGATGGTTCATCTAACAGCTTTTGATCCAAAGTCAAGCCGAAGCTTTGTTTCTTCAAAGTGCACTATCCTTGCTGCTATCTTTTAGCACCAGGCAGAGTTGTTGGCATAAACATTCACTTATGTAAATAAATGATTGAATGGTGTGTGCTCTGCCCAGCTGAGCTGAGTCTGCCATATAAACCATGTTTTGACCTGGCTCTTAATTCAGAGCATTCTGTAATGCAACTTACCAACAGTGAAACAATAATCCATATAAATTATGCACTGATGTGATTTAATTTTTTAGATGGGGACAATTACTGGGCCAAATATATCATGGCTATAGTGTCTTGAGGCTAGATATGAGTAATGGCATACAAAGAACTAACATTCCAAATAAATTCTTCACATTTCTGATATTTTGCATCTCTCCCATAGATGCAACACAACAGTATTCAGTCAACAGCTGTATACAACTTTACGAGAATGGCATTGCAGTCAAGTACCAGAAGTCATAAGCCCATTTGCCATCTGGATTCAAGATGAATGTAATTTATCCATGTCTGGGTTAACCAGAGTTTAAACTCAGTCAACTGACCTACCAGATACAAAAAGTAATCATGTCATAAATGTGGGCCAAGTCAGATACAGAGTTATTAGTACCTATATTTTATGCTTAGTTCCACTTATCTCTAGAGGAGAGCCTCCAATCCTTGCTTGATTTTTACGTATTTGCTGAACATCATGAAATAAGTCATCCTTGCTAAGACAGTCTGACTTAGGAATAAAATCCTAGTTAGGTAGGTGAAGCCAGAACCAGGTCTTTTCCCTTCTCCAAATTGATAAGACTTTACAAAAAAATACATACTTAAAAATATGATTAAAACCAAGCTTCCATGCTATGTCTCATATCACTTACACCTGGCACAGAAGAAAAGGAAGGCAATTCACCACAGAGTCAAAGAAAGGGCTAGAGTTTCTCACCACAATGGGTAGAGCACAGAATGGAGAAAGAAATGAAAAAGATCTAAAGAAGAGGTGAGGAGATAGAAAGAACAGAATGGAACTGAATTCCTCTTCAGAATTTGGAAATGGAAAAGAACTGCAGCCGAAGGGTCTCGGCAGGTATAGTGACTGTAAGGCTTATCCTTCCTGAAGAAATGACCATGGGACTATCTTTCCTTCAGGAGCCAACTGAGTTCTCAGTCTTAGTGACAGTGGTTAGGCATTTGGACAGCACCCTGCCCAGGTAAGAGTAATCCTCCCATCTTCTAAAATTAACTGATGAGAGGGCGGAACAAGATAGCAGAGGAGTAGGAGACCTGGATTTCGTCTCCTCTCAGGAATTCAGCTGGATAGGGATCAAACCATTCTGAACACCTATGAACTCAACAGGAGATCAAAGAAAAGAAAAGCAACAACTCTCTGAATGGAAAAGCGACCACTTTCTGGAAAGTAGGACGTGTGGAGAAGTGAATCCGAGGCGATATTCGGGAGTATAGACGGCGGGGGAGGGGCCTCCGTCGGCCGCTTCTGCCAAGTGATAGAGCCAAGGAGCACAAAATCGGAACTTTTAGAAGTCGGCTCTGCTGAGGGACGTTGCTCCAGTGGCCAAGGGGCGGGGGTGGGACCCTCGTGGGATAGTGTGGTCTCAGGACCCTCAGGGTCACAGAAAGACCAGGGATGCCTGAGTGTGGCAGAGCTCCCAGGTATCAGAGCGGGGAAGCTGGCTGCAGAGATGGAGCCCAGGCACGGGCTCTCAGCTCGGAGTTGTCATAAACCGTGATCCGCAGCATGGTCGGGGCCCTGCTCCTCTAGCAGGGACCCAACAAGCGGCAGATCCGGGGAGACTCACCTTCTTCCCCCCGGAGGAGCGGCGCGGGAGCGCACCGCAGGGATCTGCTGGGTTTGGAGACTCCACAGGGGGTTGGGTGCCAGAGATAAAAACAAGCGGTCACAGGCCGGGTGAGCACGGAGTGCAGCCGGAGACCGGGAAGACAGGAGTGAATGACTGCTATTCTCTGGGGCTCACTGAGGAGTGGGGCCCCGAGTACTCGGCTCCTCCGAGGCGGAGATTGGGAGGCCGCCAGTTTTCACTCTCCGCCTCCAAAGCTGTACGGAAAGCTTGCAGGGATCAAAAGCTCCCGAGAGCAAACCCAAGCAGATTACTTAGCCCGGACTGGGCAAGGGCGGGGCAATTCCGATTCCGGCAAAGACTTTTGGAAACCAGGGCAACAGGCCCCTCCCCCAGAAGATCAGCGAGAACAGCCAGCCAAGACCAAGTTTACCGATCAATGAGAACGGCAGAACTCCAGCGCTAGGGGAATAATGCACATAGAATTCATGGCTTTTTTTACAATGATTCTTTAGTCTTTCAAAGTTACTTTTTTTTTGACTCGTTTTTTCTTTTTGAATTTTTCTTTTTCCCTTTTTCAACCAACATCTTATCAATCCCTTTTTTAAAAAAGAAACATTTTTATTTTTCATTTTTAGAGTCATATTCTATCCCTTCAGAGTACTTACCCGTATTTTTGACATATATATATAAGTTGTTCTCTCTTTAAAATTTTAAGATAGTTTCTTCTAACAGATCAAAATATACCCTAAATCTCTAGTGTATGGTTTTTTTCTACTCCCCTGCCTGATCACATTCTCCCCTTTTTTTCTTTTTTTTTTAAATCATCTTCTTTCTTTTTTCAAACAACTTCTAATCAATTCCTTTTATAAATTTTATATAATTTCTATCTTTACATTCATATTCCATCCCTTCATCATATCAACCCTTATTTTTATACATATATAAGTTTTTTTTCTTTAAAATTTGGGAGGCACGTTCTTCTAACAGACCAAAACACACCCAAAATCTAGTGTGTGGCACTGATTTATATACCAGCCTGATCATATTTGATCACATTCTGTTTTTTGTGTGTGTGTGTTTTGTTCTCTTTTTCTTTGTTTTTATCTTTATCTTTTTTTTTCTTTTTCTTTTTCTTTTTTCTCTCTTTCCTTTTCTTTTCCCACTGCTTCAGGTCTTTTCTGATTTGTTTAGAGTATATTTTCTGGGAACGTTGTTACCCTGTTAGCATTTTGTTCTCTCATTAATCTATTCTCCTCTGGACAAAATGACAAGACGGAAAAAATCACCTCAACAAAAAGAACAAGAGGTAGTACCAACTGCCGGGGCCTACCCAATATGGACTATAGTACGATGTCAGATCTAGAGTTCAGAATCATCACTTTAAAGATACTAGCTGGGCTTGAAAAAAGCATGGAAATTATTAGAGAAACCCTTTCTGGAGAAGTAAAAGAACTAAAATCTAACCAAGTACAAATCAAAAAGGCTATTAATGAGATGCAATCAAAAATGGGGGTGCTAACTGCTAGGATAAATGAGGCAGAAGAGAGAAACACTGATATAGAAGATGAAATGATGGAAAATAAAGAAGCTGAGAAAAAGAGA